>NC_056741.1:1884087782-1884430282 GCF_019279795.1 Protopterus annectens
TAGCAGGAGTAAAGCAACCGTAGTTCATATGTGTATACAGGGCATGCAGAAATTCTTACTCTGCACTGTATAACAGGGTGCAACAATCTCTGTTTAAAGCACTGATTTATAGTATAGAAATGCAACAAGCTTCACTTAGGGTGTTATTTGTGAATTTGTATAAGTATGACTATATTGTTAAGTTAAAACTAACAGTGCAGTTAAACATTATTACAATACTGAGTTATGTGCTTAACAACTTGTTTAGAATAAAAGAGATTTCTGTCTCCTACAGCACTGCTCATCAATATTAATTACATTAAATGCCTTACTTCAAGTATGATTAGGACAGACAGACAAAAGAAACGCTTAGAGTAGGTAAGAAATGGTTTTAGAGAGGCTTAACGTGATACTGATGAATTCTAAACGTTGTAAGTCTTTTCTCTTAGAATCTTAGCATATGTGCTTATTTGCATGCACATTTTTGTCCTAAACTTTTAACCACTTTTAGCAGAACTATTCACTAATGTTTGCCCAGAATGAGCATGTAAATGTTTTGGTGCTTTTAAAAAGGACAGTTCTCCTTTGCAGTGTGTTGGATGTAATAGTAATGATTGTTATTTGTTGTACAAACTATATTTTACATAGCTGTAGAAGTGTAAAATGAAGGACACAAGTCAGGAAAGAACATTTACAACCTGTTAAAGTGCACATAACTTTCAGAGAAATGAAACTGGAGATAAACAATTAGAGGGACCAAGACAGAAATAATAAAAAATGTTAGTAATAAGAGAGAAGGGTGTTGTAAAATGTACACACTCAGCTATAGAAACAGTTAATATCTTTATCAAGAAGGCATTAAAGTGGTATGGATTAATAGGAACAGACTAGACTGAAATGTTAACCGGAAACTCTCTTGCCGGTATAACACGGAAGAGTAAAGCTTTAAGCTATTAGCATGCTGTGTTCTGTAGACATGTATGTTTCATTTGTTATTTGTGTGTTGTGCTGCAAGGATTGTAATCATACTGAATGTACGGAGTCACACCTTGAAAAAAATAGACATGAGTTGCATGTACCGCAGTGCCTCAATGGTTAAGACTTTCACCTCACAGGGTTTGGGATTTAAGCCTGCTATCTGGTAACTGTCTATATAGTTAACAAAATAAAATTAAATATCATCTTGCAGATAGTATGTTGCATATCCAGTTTAAAACAAATAAGACTGTCATTAATATAGGGAAAATACATATAAAAAATTATATGATGCAGCGAAACCTTTTTGGAGGGCTGTTCAGAGGTTCAAAAATTAATTACATTTTGTACAGAGAAAGTGAGACCATAATCTGGTACAGCTGCACAGCTGTTTTCACTTGCTGTGGTAGCATTGTACTGTGCTTTAAGTAAACATATATAAATGAGTTGGTTCCTATAACCATGGGTTTGAGTCCAGCATTCTCCAACTGCTACTCTGTAACCCTAAACAAGCCACATGACTAAACTAAGATTTTTTATCCACTCCCTTTAAAAACAATCTCATAACTAAAAAAGCTTGTTGAACAGAAAGGACAAGAGGAAAGTAATTATACAATCTATATTTGCAAGCATAATATTTTCACAGTTTTACATTTGTTAAACATATTGAAAAAAAAAATTCAGTTGTACCTTCTCTGACCCCTGCAAATGTTTAACCCCGTGTTACAGTAGACTGTATAACTTAGCAAATATAGCTTTATCATGATACAGGTCATGTCACACTTGTTTTCTGTATTTTTGGAACCCTCAGGTTACCATGCTGAACACACTTTTGCTTTGTTGGTGTATTCTTCATGGGCTTCAGACTGTTCTCACATCTGATCCCAGCAACACCCTCCACCTTGAAGAGTTGAGCTCTAATATGAACCGTGCAGGAAGATATGACTACCTGAGTCAGCTGAGGAAAGCCAAACAGCCAACTTATTATTTATCAGGTAAGTATAGTAAACTAGTGTTGTATGCGTAGCATGCACTGAACATCTTTAGTGATGTCTGTATTATTACTATAATGTAGTAACTTTACTGACTTATATACACTTTTCTGTAAAAAAACAAAAAGGTATAAAATGTTTACTTTAGGTATTAGTGCAATGCTCCTACCGTTACAAAAGAACAGAAAAAGAAATCCCAGTGATTTTTTTTTTTATTATTAATCTGAATACACAATTGAAACTAGAATGCTAAGAAAAGAAGGCTATTTCTAGAAAATACTACAGCATATTCTAATCATATGTTATGGCCATGCTTTATAAATTAGTAAAGCTGTATCATCTTGTCTCTGGAACTCTTTCATGGAAAGCAAAAGCTGTGCCTGATAATAACATACAGCATATAGAACAACATATTAAATGAGGTTCTAGTCTCATTTCAGACACTAACTTATGGCCGTATAAAATAGTACACGACTAATCATGTGTAGTAGCGGTATTTTATTCACTGAGATTTTATATGTTTGGGCTCTAGCCATTGGAAATCTTGAGATAGACACTATTATTGTATAACTATGTGCGGTGTGTGTGTGTGTGTGTGTGTGTGTGTGTGTGTGTGTGTGTATGTGTGTGTGTGTGTGTGTGTATGTGTGTGTGTGTGTGTGTGTGTGTGTGTGTGTGTGTGTGTGTGTGTGTGTATTTGTGTGTGTTTTGGGGGTCTTTCACTTCAAACTTCAGTGAATTCTTCATTGAAGACTGCTTTACAGATAATAGATATTGTAAACAGAAGAAATGGCACATATAAAATATTTTGATAAGACATTAGTTATTTAACTGTCATTAGACATACAACTAAAATGTGTTGCCTAATAATATATAACAGATAAACACTTTCATGAAAGGAAAAATATTAAAGTGGTAGGCTAATTCATTTGGAAAAGATCTGTCCTACCTAAATAAACCCTGCCTCAGTAATAATCCAAACCATCATATTCAGTCCATGGAAACCCTATTATGTTACAAAACTAACTACATTAAGTTGCAAACAAACAAATGTATTATCGATTTTTTCTGCATACGATCACTTTTATATGAAAGGCTATGCCTCTTACCTTCTCACCACTTATAAATACTTAATTCTGTGGTTACACAACCCTGGATAAAGGGAAACAATCCATAGTTTATGAACTTGATACCTCCCCTCCTATGTTTTACTTCAGAAACATAATGATGTAAAACAAAAAAATGTAATGTCGAAACCAATTCCCTTAATTACTAGAAAATACCCATCCATCATGACAGCCATCCAGAAAAAAAAAATGCAATAAAATTAAGTGTTTTTCTCAGCAGGCTGACAACTTGAAAAGAGAAACTCAATGAAGAAGAGTCTACATAGCTATGAGCAGGATCCCTGCATCCACTTTTAGCTTTGTCAGTTTTATTTTATATGACATTTATCTATTAGATATGCCACATTTTTTGTGGGAGTTAGAGATTTCTCTTTTCTAGATACTCTATGTTTATTACATTTTTGTTTGTCCAATTATTTGAGCATTTAAATATTTTATACATTTAAATAAATTCTTGTCAATAACTGTTTAAAATTCATTCCTCATTTCTGCACACTAGAACTATATACAATGACCAACAATAAATTTAGACATTGCGCTATATGGAACATTAAGCAGTGCTATCCTGGTATGCACCTATAGTATATATATGTTCCTCCAACCATCATCATGAAGTGATTTCTCACATAGAAAGGCAAACACTGATGCTGTGTACCCCTTAATTGAAGTGAACCCCCACCCGAATTGTTCCTGTGTTATTAGTATTATGAGTGTACAGTTTGTAATGCTAAATGTCCCTAAATATAGTGACCCTCCAACCCAAACACTTCCATCACTGTTTTCTATTCGACACAGAGACTGCTGTGCTGTGTAGTCTGTAATATGGTGCCATGCATCTTTCCTGGTCACATGGCTCTCTAATCCATTCTAAGGATATGGTGCTCCTCCATTCTATTCCTCATCTACCTACATCCTAGAACACAGGCTCTTCAGAGTAGGCACAAAGCCATAGTTCTCAACCTCTTAGCTTAAGAATTTGAGCAATGCCAAAAAAATCATTAGAGATAAGGGCTCTAAATCAGGACAGATCTTAAATATTGTAGTTAGCTGCCAGAATAACATATACCTTGCTGGGTTGTACTTTCTGAAGGATGTGAAGTGTGAAACTCAAATGTCTGTTATTATATTGTCACTTCAATCCTTAATGTTATTTTGCCAGAAACCACGACTGTACAATGGACAGACCAAAAATATGAGGCAATATCAGACACACTCACTGAAATCAGGGACAGCTGAAAGGTATGCACATAGCACGTGACTTGATCAATGAACTGAGCTCCAGCTCTATGTTAATAATTACACTCTGAAGTACACTTAACCCATACCCACAGATACGTGACTGGTTTTGAGTCATTCATCTACAAGTAGTGTGACTTTGATGCTGTGGTCTCCAGTGTGCAGCATACTTTTGAATACAGTCCTTTTTAAATATTTGTATTACATAATCTCTAAATATTATTCAGCTTGCCTCTTTTGTGTGTAGTGGGTTTGGTTCTCAAGAAACATTTCCATTTCAGTAGCAGCTTATTGCCTCTCTTCCAGGCTTGAAATGTTAATATACCTGAAAGAATTCAAGATTTAAGAAAGTCATAAAGTCCAAGAAAATCTTGGTTATTTAAATGACAGCTTACAGCAATATATCATGCTGGTTAGAGAATGAAGAACTTTCACAGTCAGAGAGTCAGAAAAATGAATGGTTAAAAAAAGTAATAACACATTTTCAGATGTCCCCAGCAAATGCAAATTTAGTGCTCATTAAAAAGTTTTACATTAGAAAAAAGTGGCAGAAAACGTTTGTATCGTAAAACGAATCAATAATTCATTAAATTTTTCTTAATTTCTGTGGGTAATTTGTTCATACTGTAGATATATCTTACTGTTTATCTTTCTAAACTACTTTCTGTTCTCCTTTATGAGCAGTTTATTTTTAAAAAATTCTGATTTTGTTTTAAAGCCTCAAGATCATCTTTAGTAAACAGGTTCTGTCTTCGTTGAGAAGGATTTAACAGCAAATAACTATAAAGGAGATAATAAAGCAAGTTAAATAAGGAGTGTCATACTGCATACAACTTATAAGTAAGTTGCTTGTCGATGACTGCATAAAAGCACTGATTTTTTGTAACAAAAGTAGAAGAAAATAGGGTTTAAAGAGATAAAACAACTTGCTGGGACAGGCTCTTTTTACCCTGAGCAGGATAAAGCAGATAATGCAAGATGAATGAATGAATGAGTGAAGTAGTACGCATTAACAAAGAAGTCACCATTCAAAATAAGGAACCTAAAGGTTGGCTGTTGAAGCAAAATGTAATTAGAGCACAGCAAGCAGCCGTACAACCGTTTTGTCAGAGTCAGAGATAATACTATAGGAAGGCCCCTTCTGAAACACGCTGATGGAATGGTAAGCAAATCATACACAGGAGTATTGTACGGGTATGCTGAGATTTGAGAGAGTACTTAGCATTGATTTAGACTGAATGAAGAGGAAAATGTGATGTGTGGGTAGGTGAGGAACAGGATGCAAAAGGAGCAAATGATTGTTGAGGCAGATAAAGGTTGCAAGTGATTGTTGAGAGATAAATGTGGCAAGTGATTGTTGCGACAGATAAATGTGGCAAGTGATTGTTGAGACAGATAAATGTGGCAAGTGATTGGTGAGACAGATAAATGTGGCAAGTGATTGTTGAGACAGATAGATGTGGCAAAGGCTGACAATATTCAGTCTGTCAGTACTGTACAGTTTTCTGTCATGAGCCAGAGAGAAAAAAAGAAAGGAATGTGAGCACAATGTGTACAGAATGGCAAGAAAACAAAACATTCCAGTAGTCATAGAAATGGAATACATTGTAGTGGACATGGTGTGATCCATGTGAGTACAGAGGGAGATAATGCAACCCTCAAGAAATGAGGAATACAGGCATATTACTTTATATCATATCTGACAGCAAAGGCAACACACATCATACTCTGGAAATAGAACACTTAACCTCTTCCTGGAACTGGATTTGTAAAAGAAAAGACACATTAGTGCAGATGAAATTGAAGACCCAAAAATGGGAACAATGGAGATACAAGCTTTGATATGGATAGCTGAGATTCATTACTGCAAATGCATATGCATTTCTGCTAGAGGACTGCAATGTACAACACCCTTCACATATATTTACCCCTGGAGTTATAAATATTTTTTGCTAGTTTTTCTATGCATATCGGCCCGTAATAGGGTTTCCAGTATTTTAATGTACTACATATGCTAATGGATTAATTTTAGCCATACCTCCCTACGTAAAAATCCATACCTCCCTACGTAAAAATCACTATATTTCCCTGCTATTTCAAATGACTAAATTACTGTACTGTTCTAAAAAAAAAAAAAAAAAAAAAATATGAATATATAGCTTAGGCTATTTGTTTTTTACCTGTTTTTTTTTTCGCTGTATTTTCTACTACACTAAAATGTATGCATTGTTGCTTAAATGTTTAACCTTGTTTTAATTGTGGAGCTTTTCTCCCTGGGCCTCCACTGAAAATGGAAATTATCCAGCTGGACTAGCCCGGTCAACAAATGTAAAATAAAAATAAAATAAATAAATAAATAATGTCTGGGTCAAAGTTCCTCAAACATATTTCTGTATACTATGTGCGTATATCCTGTAATACCCTTTTGGACAGTTCTTTGACCTATTTTATGTTATGTTATGGTGTGTGTGTGTGTGTGTGTGTGTGTGTGTGTGTGTGTGTGTGTGTGTGTGTGTGTGTGTGTGTGTGTGGACAGCACTGTGTTAAGTGAAACATTTAACTGAATTCTGGCATCAATAAGCTAAAATACATTAGTGAGGAAATTGTTTATATATGAATTCATTCTCTTCATCAGTCAGACATTTAAGCTGAACATAGCAAAATGTTTGTGTGTGTGTTCATGTGTGGTGGAGGGCTGTACTGCTTTGCACTGCGTCTTACAGCAGTGACATAAAATACATTTGCTGTTGCTACTACTTGTGCATTCCTTCATTTATTTGATCTCACTGACACAGTGTGCAGTCAATAATGTGGTTGTTAATTGCCCAGGTACATGATTGTGTGTGTGTATGTGTGTGTGTGTGCGTGCGCATGAGTCCGTGAGTCCGTGTGTGTGTGTGTGTGTGTGTGTGTGTGTGTGTGTGTGTGTGTGTGTGTGTGTGTGTGTGTGTGTGTGTGTGTGTGTGTGTGTGTGTGCGTGTGTGTGCGTGTGTGTGTGTGTGTGTGTGTGTGTGTGTGTGTGTGTGTGTGTGCGCATGAGTCCGTGTGTGTGTGTGTGTGTGTGTGTGTGTGTGTGTGTGTGTGTGTGTGGTGAGGGGCATTATTAAATACTGACAGAACTATTTCTTCCAACAATAATTGCATATCCTCCAGCAACTTTGAAACACAATCCCATGGAAGTTTTACATCAAAAATCCTAAAAAATATATTTTATACTAATAATAAAACACATGCAAAACAATTTAACAGCACCTTTTCTAAATGCAATAATGATGTGCTGTGTAAAAATTACAGGGGTATAATGGAGGCCTTCCATGGATGGTAAGGCCTGCTGTTACCACTGGGAGTTCCATTATTTTCTTATAATGTCCACCCTGTCAAACTTTATTGCTTGCACAGGGTACATCTGAAACAAGCTCTCAACAAAATGACTCCAGAAAAAAATTGCTGTATTATTGATGCAATAACACATGCTGGTTTGTGCAGCGAATAAATTATTACATACCAACATTTCTTCTGTACTTGCCCTTTGGTTTTATTCTTCACAGCACTGTGGATGAATTAGTATGTGTTCAACAAATGCTACAATATGTTTTGCAATTATTTAGATAGACACAAACACATGCAGGGGTGTGTGTGTGTGGTAGATATGTGTGTATCTATCTATAAATCTACAGCTCTATCTGTGTGTGTGTGTGTGTGTGTGTGTGTGTGTGTGTGTGTGTGTGTGTGTGTGTGTGTATGTGTGTAGAATTCAACTGAATTAACTGAATGTAATATCTATTACTATTCAGTGGGTATTTTTTATTTTTCACCACTATTAAAATTGGTACTTCAAATTATTTTCGTGTATTCCTCTAGTTCAAAGCAATTTTCCCATGATAGATCATTTCAAAGCTTGTATTATCAATGGCCGCAGACAAGTTCAGTCTGAGTAAGTCAGGATGTATCATCTGAAGAATGTTGCTTGGGATGGAAAACACTTTCTAATTGAGACTTCCACAACAGGAGCATTGTTTTTCCCCAAAGTTGCAGTAGCTTTGAAAGTATTTGTATTTGTGATTGCATGGATCATAGTCACCAGTAGCAAGTGTGAGGGACTTTACCCCTGCAGAAAAGGCTGTATCTATATTGTAATTTAAATTTATTTTATTTTTGTTTAGGGTGATAGTAAATGTTGTGGACTGGCTAGAATAGCTTCATATTGAGGAAATACATCCAGCTGCTCAGTAGACATTAATTACAGGGCTGTGGCATACATTATGTTAAAAAACATCCTTAAGAATGACTTACTTTTTCCATCTTCCGCTTATAACATGCTTTGCCTTCTCCCTCTGACTCTGTCTCTCCTGCCTAAACTCCTGCAGCACAAATAGCCCATATTATGCTCCCATGCTCTCTTCTGGTTTAAAATGAATATGTGCTTAGTGCTTGCAGCTTTTCCTCATGGTCATTCCCATCATCCTGGCTATGTAATTGTACATTTCTGCACAGCCTAACAGCTAAATGTTTCTATCATTGTATGCAGTATTCAAGTTTACCTAACCTGAACCCTGTACTTTGACAGAACACCACATTTCTTATGAATCCGTCCTCTTAGCAACTTACAAAGCCTGTACCGTATTGCAGGAACTGAGTTTGAGAATGACTCTCATGTCCACTTCCTGCTCGTTCTACTGTAGAGCTACTTGCCACAGTTTAGGAAACATGCAGCATTTTGGCTATTTTTTAATAAATCCCCATGCCAACCTCTTTGTATTTATTATGCTAGTTTTATTAGCGCTATTTTATCATCATGGGTAAGCAATTTCATTATTTTTCTCTTCTTGTCAGTCATATCAGACAAAAATACACTAAAAAGGTATACCACAACCTAGAACCTCACAGCATGTCACTCTCTATTAATCCAAGCTTTAATTATGTTTTTTGTATTAAAAGACTCCAGAAACAAATGTACACACAATCAGATTATTCTATTCCTTTACACTACATTGTGAAATGGCAATTAATGGAAACATACCCCCAGATTCTGCAAGCCTTGCACGGCATGCAGGATTAGTGCAGGAGCTCTAGCAGGCAATATGTCTACCGTGTGATCCAGGAATAGCCTGCAGGGGCGTGCACAAGCACTCCTGCACTAGTCCTGCACGGACTCAGCCCCTGTATGCAAATTATCCCATTTGCAGGAGAAAGCCATGCAAATGAGGTGAATTTGTGATCCAGGAAGCTGGAAACCGGCCATGCAGGACTAGTGTAATCTGCAGAAATGTACTCGGTTAGTAACCGAGTACATTTCTGCAAATTCCAAAATGGAGCAGTGACAGCTCCAAATAAAGGGTGCATATCAGTCAGGAAGCATGCCAATGGACAAGTATAAGGCCATTGGCATTGAAAACAGCTTAAAAAATAAAAAAAACTTGTATTTTTTTAGCCGATTTCGGCTGTTTAAGCGTAGGGCAGCAGCGCGCAAACAGGATCGGGAGGGGGGGGGATAAGAAAATAAGCCTAAAATAAGCATTCTAACTAAAATCACTATTCTGCCATTAATGTCAGTAGCAGGCAGAAGACAACATGGCCAGTGAGTAGTGGTTGCTAAGGGGGGAGGCTCAGTGTGAGACATGTAACTATGCATTAGCAGGCAATCCTATGCAAATGAGGGGAATGATAGTGAATCCCAGTTTTCCCCAGCATGCTAGTCAGGTCTAAACAGTGTAAGAGCAGGAATAGCTTGGTACAAGCCTAGGAGTTAGCTGATATCATTGGGGGGGTGAGTGTCAGGCATACTGTAAGCTGATTGGAACCCTGTGGCTCAGGTTTGCTCCTAACTAAGCACAGCTAAGCAAAGGGGTGTGTCTGAGTCTGCCTAGCACTCTTTACATTGCCTAAGCAGGTGTGTGTGCCCCGCACCGGGTTTTAAAGAAAAAAAAAGGTAAACCAGGAAATAGCAGCTCTGTGCACATTTGAGCACTGTGTTTGAGCGGTCGCGCCCCTGGGCTTAAACAGGAAGACAATGGGAAGGGAAAACAGTAGTAGGAAGTTAATCAAGGAGAACTAGCATATCTGGCAAGTGAAATGTATCAGAATCAGCCAATTACACAGGCAGCAGACCAGCCCTGCCCAGAACACTACTATAAACTATGCAAACACCTTCCACTCTGGTTTTTCCCATACTCTACATCACTGGTGTATACAAGCGGTGAAGTTTTAACAGACAAAATAACAAAATGATAGGGGCTGTAATAGCTATCATACGACAACTTGCGGAAGAGGCTGAGGGTGTTGAGGACATGTATGCTGCTGTTCAACCCACAGTGAGGAGATGGAGAAGAGTGTAAAAACCCAGGGTAACCTACCATGGGCTACATATGAGCTGGTGATAGTGGAGCGCTACAGGGTGGACAGGGTCCTTCTACAGGAAATTGTTGAGCTGTGCTGGCCGTACCTGACACACAGAACTAACAAAGGGGAACCCATCCCAGTGGATACCAAGGTATGTGTAGGCCTAAGAATATTAGCTACAGGTACCTTCCAAAGGCCAACTGGGAATATGATGGGGATCTCACAGGCATCAGCATCCAGGGTACTTCACCAGTTCCTGGATGCCATGTCAGCACATGCCGGTGACTATGTATATTTCCCCAACACCCGTAAGCCGTTGGCCAGCAATATGCAACTGTTCCACCAAATAGCAGAATACCCTGAGGTAGTGGGTGCTATAGACTGCATGCACATATGCATCAAAGCACCACCCAGTGAGCGGGGTAGGGTCTGCATCAACCACAAGGGCTTCCCCTCCATCAACTGCCAGGTCATGTGTGATGCCCAGGACATAATAATGAATGTGTGCGCTGGCTGTCCTGGAAGCTATCACGATTCCCACATCTGGCATCTGATGCAGCTGTACCAGAGATTTGCCAATGGGGACATCCCTGATGGTCACCTAGTGGGGGATTCTGGATACGCACTGGAGCCGTGGCTGATGACAACCATCAGAAATGCACACACACTGGAACAAGAACTTCAGAATGAGGCACACTCACAGACCAGGATTATAATACAGCATGTGTTTGGGATGCTCAAGTCATGGTTCTGGTGCCTGGACACATCTGGTGGAGCCTTGCAGTACTCACCAGCTACATGTACCCAAATAGTTATCATATGTGACATGCTACACAATATGATCCTGCGGAAACAGCTGCAGCAGGAACAGCATGGGGCAGGGCCACACAGCCCCCCACCATTGCGAAGGCCTGCACAGGCATAGAGTGACTCGGAGGAGGAACAACCTTAGCCTGTCCCAGTAGGCAGAAGGAGGTGTGCCCAGTATGTCCTGGTCTTGACAAAGAGGCTATGCTATGCACATACACTGGCACAGGAGGGTCCCAGGGAATAACACCTCTCTCTGACTCTCACATACAGAAAAAAGGATGCCAAACATGACACTACCTGTGCTCAGCCATGTGTAGGGAGTGTACTATGTGCATTCGACAAAAGCAGCCCTGCAGCACCACCCTCAATACTGGGACATCCACAAGGTAAGTGACTCACACATGCCAGTCAAGCAGGTTCACATACCCAACAACAGTCACAACCAGCAGGACAGGTGTAGACAAACACAAATAAAGGCTGTGATATGGCCTCTGAATGATGCCTGTGGGTAACCTCCACCCCCCCAGGCCTACATAGACAGACTACAGCAGGTCAGGCAGTGGGATATTAATTCTGAAGGGTAGAAAGTCAGAAACTAATATGTAGGTCACTCAAAGCTAAGACCTGTAGTACACTGATATCCCTCTAGTCAGCATGATAGGTTAGAATACAGAATGTAATAGAGTACCTGCCATACCAGTACAGTCATAGCAAATGTGTACAAGTGTCAGGTGTGCCCCCGATCCTACGTAGAAATGTAAAAACAGTCAGGTGCCCCCCCCAATCCTGTGTAGAAATGTAGTAACTGTCAGGTGTGCCCCCCCAATCCTGTGTAGAAATGTAGTAACAGTCAGGTGTGCCCCCCCAATCCTGTGTAGAAATGTAGAAATAGTTAGGTGTGCCCTGCCCAATCCTGTGAAGAAATGTAGAAATAGTCAGGTGTGCTCCACCCCATCCTGTGTAGACATGTAGAAACAGTCAGGTGTGCTCCCCCAACCCTACCTATTTATGTAATAACAGTCTGGTGTGCCCCCCAACCCTGTGTAGAAATGGAGAAATAGTCAGGTGTTCTCCCCCCATCCTGTGTAGGAATGTAGAAACAGTCAGGTATGCTCCCCCCAACCCTATCTATTTATGTAGTAACGGTCTGGTGTGTCCCCCCCCCACGAATCCTGTGTAGAAATGTAGAAATAGTCAGGTGTGCCCCCCAATCCTGTGTAGGAATGTAGAAACAGTCAGGTGTGCTCCCCCACCCCAATGTATGTATGTAGTAATGGTCTAGTGTGCCCCCTCAATCCGATGTACACATGCCGTAACAGTCAGGTGTGCCCCCCCCAGCCCTGTGTAGAAATGTAGGAACATGCATGTGTAGGTATAATACCAGTGGAGCACAGATGCACAGAGGTGGCCAAGGTAGCAGGATAGGTTGTAGCATCTGCACAATATGCAGGTATGTGTGTGTTAGGTTGGTGTGTGTTTCATATTGTGTGAGAGTGGTCAGTATGTATGCATGTTGAGGTAAGACCTGGTGACCATTGCCCACTACTGCTGATGACAGGGACAAGTCCTCACAACTGCAGTGCTAAACATAATACCCACTAGTATAACACAAGCTAACAGTAAGCCATTGCAAATGTATGGTGGTAATATGTGTCACCATCTGAAAGACTGACATGGCATGGCTGTTGGGCTAGTTATACAAGCAGTACACAGGAGAAAGTACCCCAGACATACAGTATATATTGTGTCACTGTGAAATGGGCACACCTTGGAATAGTACAAACAGGTATGCATCACATTATCTGGTCCTATAGTCGGGGATACCGGTGTTTTCTGCCCAAACACTCGCAGATCACAAAGGAGGTAGGACTGATGTATTGAGAAACAACTGATGCACATGCACATGCAAGCATAACTGGAATGCCCAATGCATGTCTGTATGTCAGATGCAAGTAGTGTCCATAGCACACATGCAACCAACTCACGCAAACACCACCCATGGGTGCCTCCCTAGTTGTACCCCTGCTGTGGGGAATGGGTACAATATGACCCCAGCTGTATATGGCAGTAGTGAAAGAATGCAGCATGCAGTGCAGGTGTCCCATGCAGGTGTGTCACCAGTTGTAGGTAGTACCCTGCCAGCATCCACACCACCAATCAAGACAGATAGAAGGTATTGGCATGAACACCTAGCACAGCTACCCTGTCACCCCAGGGGAATATGCTGTATGATAGTCTGAGACTGTAGGACAGACAGAATGCAATGGCCTGCCACATCTGGCCCGCATTAACAGCTAATGACCCACCAGGCCTCTGCAAAGGGCCTGTGTGTCACACGTACTGCCATTGCATGTTATGTCATGGATACCCAATTAACAACACCACACACTCCACATACTCCATATGCAAGGCCATGTGGACAAACCACAGTAACATGTCCACCATGTCCCACTGCATGAACTGTCAACCAAAACCAACACCCAGCTGTGATGGGGTGATAACCATAGGGAAAGTATCAGAGAATGTATGCATAATGTAAGGAAGAGGAGAGAATAACTGAGGGGGGGGGGTGGGAGCATGGCAAGCATGGAATGTGCAAGATACAAAGCTGTATGCACACACTATCCCTGGCTGTAAACACAATAATGGGTGCCTACATACCTGCCCATACACCACAATAGGGTAATGTACTGACCCATGGCCCCTGCCTCTGGGTAACCTGTGTGAATCTGTACATTACCATAGCAATCTAAGGCTATACTGTCATGTTGATCGATGTACATGTATGGGATCCCCTGCCAGCATTGTACCAAGGTGCTGAACCAGATACACAGACCCAGCAGCAAGTGTCTGCAGCACCCCCTCCAGGATGGCATAACCTACCATGAATATGTAGGCGTCTGCCCACAATCCCGCACACAGCTGCAGTCATCCTTGTCCCCCAAGACATCACTGTGAGCAGGAATGTCCACCTGACAGTACATGTGGACAGAAAACATAACAGTGTATAACAGTACACATCTGAATATCTCTGCTAACAGCAGCACCATGTAGCTGAAGCAGCACAGACACAATCACCTACAGTGCACACTATCCCCTATACACTTTGTCCCCATATTGCCAAATGATTGACGGATACCCTGCAGAAACAGTTTTCTACCTGTAGGTGTACAACACAAAGGTCTGCACTGGAGTACAAACTACCTGGAATTGATCTACACATGCAATACAGAAGGGCATACTTGGCATGCTCACACACTCTTAGAGAAATGAAAATGTCAGACAACATACTGAAAGGTCATACTGGGCATGCTCACACACTTGCAAGCATGAAGCCCATGTCTGCAAACAACAGTGGGCCAGACATATCTTGCAGTTGCAGATGTTAGTGCAGACACTCCTCAGTATGCACCACTCATGCTTTGCACACACAGTGGATAGGAATACAGACATATATCCAAGAACAACACATTATAATAAGCCAAAAGTAGACATGCATAGCTGTGTGGAAGAGAGTGACTGTGACAAGGAGCCATCCAGGCCTGTCCCACCCAGCACACAGCCAAATGGCTACAACCACATGAGGTTCAGATGTCACTCACTGTAGATACTAGCCAACGGTATCTGTCAGCAGTACTGACTATGTGGTGCAAGTGCCAGCTGTGCAACATGACTGCACAAGGAAGCAGGCATCTAGCAGCTGTATGCATGTACCTATGGAATATGGCCCTGCGTGTGCCTGCATGTGATGTGTCAACCCCTAGATGAATGGGTTATGGCCCATGCACACACACTGGCCTCCCCATAGCCCTACTATGACAAGTCTGCTGATGTCATCCACCTTGAAATACACCTTTGGGAAGGTAGTAGCCCAGTGATCTCCATGGCGTGTCCTATAACTGCGTACTGCTGTAGTGTGATAAAATAGTTAGGTAAGAGTTCTAATCCCAGACTTGGCAACTGTGTGTGTGTGTGTGTGTGTGTGTGTGTGTGTGTCTGTCTGTCTGTCTGTCTGTGTAGAGAGCAATGCTTTTTAGGCTAGTCACACTCCATACAATTCAAATGCCCTACTTTGGCAAGGCTGCTGATGTCATCCACCTTGAAATACACCTTTGGGAAGGTAGCAGCCCAGTTATATCTGTGGTGCATCCTATAACTGTGTACTGCTGTAGTGTGATAAAATAATTAGGTAGGAGTTCTAATCCCAGACTTGGCAACTGTGTGTCTGTGTAGAGAGCAATGCTTTTTAGCTTAGTCACACTCCCTACAATTTAAATGCCTTACTTTGGCAAGGCTGCTGATGTCATTCACCTTGAAATACACCTTTGGGAAGATAGTAGCCTAGTAATCTCCGTGGCACATCCTACAACCGTGTACTGTTGAAGTTTGATAAAATAGTTTGGTAGGAGTTCTAATCCCAAACTTGGCAACTTTGTCTCTATCTGTGTAGAAAGCAATGCTTTTTAGGCTAGTCGCACTCACTACACTTCAAATGCCCTACTTTGGTGATCCTGTTGATGTCATTCACTATGAAATACACCTTTAGGGAAGACGTACTCCAGTTATCCCCGTGGTGCATCATATAACTACTTCATGCTGTAGTGTGATATAGAACTATGGTAGGGGTTATATCCCCACACATGGCAGTTGTAGAGGCTTTGTGTGTGTTTCTATGTCTGTGTAGGGAGCAATGCAATTTAGGTTTGTCACACTTGCTACACTTAAACAGCAGAAAAACAACAGCAGCAGAACCACAGCAACACTATTTTTATTGTAGATAAAGTAAGCGCTTTCGTCGGTGTACTCCACCAACTTCATCAGACAAATGACATAACATGTAGTTGCAGTTTAAATACTTTCAAACTGCCATATCAATTACACAATTAAAACCATTTTTTTTAAATTAAAGAGATATTCCCAAAAAAAAAATTGCAACACAGAACATCAAAGTGGGAATAAAAAACTACATTACTAGTTCTGTAACATAGTTAAATATAAATAAGTCCTTTACATTAGCAGAACATTGCAAAGTCTTTATCATAAATAGAAACAAAAAATATATGGTTAAAAAAAGAAAAATATATGGTTAAAACCAGTCAACCAGTATGATAACAGTATTACTGAGTCAAAGTTTTTGTCCCTTCTCTGTATAGCTATTTGTGTCCTAAAATTCTTCATCCAAAAACTTTGATGTGAACCAACACCAAAGACCATATATATGGCGCTAATCCACTATGCTTATGTTTAAATGAATTAAGTTGGAAGTTTATAGGCATTGCTAAAGCCCAAACCCAGTACTTTAAGAAGACTTACACCATATATTGTGATTCTAATAATGCACCAGAAAATACACTAAAAAATATGAAGTGTATAATATCAATTGTGCTATAAATGTAGTTTTGTTAATAATGTTATTACATTAAACAAGCTATAGTTAGAATACCCTTATCTATTTATAGCCTTAAGTTTGAGAATGCATTTAATAGAAATGTAATCATTAAGCCCTGGGGGCACATGTGCAGAGGTACGTACCTGCCATCTCAATTCACATTCACACACTTAATGATTACATTTCTATTAAATGCCTTCTCAGACTTAAGGCTCTAAATAGATAAGGCTATTCTAACTATGGCTTGTTTAATTTCATAACATTATTAACACAACTACATTTATAGCACAATTTACATTATACACTTCATATGTTTTAGTGTAGTTTCTGGTGCTTTATTAGAATCAGAATATATGGTGTAAGTCTTCTTAAAGTATTGGATTTGGGCTCTAACAACTCCTATAAACTTCCAACTTAATTAATTTAAACATAAGCATAGTGGATTAGCACCAGATATATGATTTTTGGTGTTGGTTCTCATCAAAGTTTTTGGATGAAGAATTTTAGGACACAAATGGGTATACAGAGAAGGGACAAAAACTTTGACTTGGTAATACTATTGTCATACTGGTTGACTGGTTTTAACCATATATTTTTCTGTTTTTAACCATATGTTTTTCTGTTTCTATTTATGATAAAGACTTTGCAATGTTCTGCTAATGTAAAGAACTTATTTATATTTAATTATGTTACAGTACCAGTAATGTAGTTTTTTATTCCCACTTTGGCATTCTGTGTTGCAAAATGTTTTTTCTGGGAATACCTCTTTAATTAAAAAAATTGGTTTTAATTGTGTAATTGATATGGCAATTTGAAAGTATTTAAACTGCAACTACATGTTATGTCATTTGTCTGATGATGTTGGTGGAGTACACCAACGAAAGTGCTTACTTTATCTACAATAAAAACAGTGTTGCTGTGGTTCTGCTGCTGCCATTTTTCTGCTGTTTAACTGTTTTGATTTCACAATTTGAGGAGTTTGTTTTGGTTTACACTTGCTACACTTCAGATGCCCTACTTTGGTGATCCTGCTGATGTCATTCACTGTGAAATACACCTTTGGGGAAGGAGTACTCCAGTTATCCCTATGGTGGGTCCTATAACTGCTTCATGCTGTAGTGTGATATAGACCTCTGGTAGTGGTTCTATCCCCACACATGGCAATTGTGGAGGTTTTTTGTGTATTTCTATGTCTGTGTAGGGAGCAATGCAATTTAGGCTAGTCGCACTCATGACACTTCATATGCCCTACTTTGGTGATCTTGCTGATATCATTTACTGTGAAATACACCTTTGGGGAAGAAGTACTCAAGTTTTCCCATGGTGTATTCCATAACTGCTTCATGTTGTAGTGCGATATGAAACTCTGGTAGGGGTTCTATCCCCACACATGGCAGTTGTGGAGGTTTTTGTGTGTTGTTTCTATGTCTGTGTAGGGAGCAATGCAATTTAGGCTAATCACACTCACTACACTTCATATGCCCTACTTTGGCGATCCTGATGATGTCATTCACTGTGAAATACACCTTTGGGGAAGGAGTACTCCGGTTATCCCTGTGGTGCGTCCTATAACTGCTTCATGCTGTAGTGTGATATAGAACTCTGGTAGGGGGTCTATCCCCACATATGGCAGTTGTGGATGCTTTGTGTGTATTTCTATGTCTGTATAGGGAGCAATGCATTTTAGGATAGACACACTCACTACATTTCAAATGCTCTAATTTGCCAATCCTGCTGATGTCATTCACTGTGAAATACACCTTTGGGGAAAGAGTATTCTAGTAATCTCTGTGGCATGTCTTATAACTGCATACTGCTGTAGTGTAATACACTAGTTAGGCAGGAACTCTAATCCCAGACATGACAGGTGTGTGTGTGTGTGTGTGTGTGTGTGTGTGTGTGTGTGTGTGTGTGTGTGTGTGTGTGTGTGTGTGTGTGTGTGTGTTTGTAATTCATATCCTTTGTGGAGGTGGTTGTGAGTATGTAACAACTGAAGTCAATGGTAAGAGGGTTTGGAAAATTTCTTATATGGTGGCCCTAGTATATATCACAATGTCCACCGTACAGGGATAACAGATGTGAAATAGCCGAGAGGTGGGGTGCATATCCGTACCCCTACATTTGATGTCAAGGCCAGGTGAACAAAGTGAGTGACCCTAGTAGTACCCAGATAACACTATCAACCCATGTCTCATACACATACACATGCTTAGGCAACAGCCACTATGTTGGTAGTACCCTGCATATTGCCCACTGATAGTAACCATGGTGTGATTGCAGTGGGCTACAGTGGGCATGGTACCCCAACCATCAGTCCAATAGGCATGTACATGCCAACAGTGCACCTTCCCCATGTTCCCCACTGGACACCTGCAACACCTGTGGTGCCTTCAAATGTGACCCACAATGGACATACCATGCCTGACAACACACCCTGTATGGACAGATGCCACTGACACCAGAGAATACTGGTATCATGCTTTAATTGTAGGTGCTGGGTCAACCCGCCATCCATTAACAGTTCCCACCACATGAGCCAGGACTGGCACATCTGATGATAACAATCTTTGTACACAACATGGGCCAGACACCCTAGGCACAGTTCCACATGCCACTGTACATGCATGTGGGAGGTGTGCACATCCCAGACACCATCCATGTCATGGACTAAGGAACACATACATGGCAAGCAATGCACAGCATTGACCACACACAATAGTCACCTAGTTGACTGGTTGGTGAATGCAATACTCACCTGTGTGGTCAGATCCAGACACTACACCCCTGAGCCACAATGAAGAACATTACCATGTGGCCTGATGCCAAGGTATACCCATCACCTAGCCTTGTATAGCCATCTGGCACAGTTGACCACAACACACTCGTGCAGCAATGCACCCATGCATGTCAGTACTGGCACCCTGTGTCTGTGTGTGTGTTGTATGATGCGTATGACAACATTCACACACATTACAACCCCCATTGGCATACTGAAGCATGCTGTCTGATGTCATACACCTCCACATACCCTTTGCCCATATATCCTCCATATGACCCCTGTGGTGCATGTGATACCTGCGCAGTAATGTGTTGTGGCAATCTTATTAGTGATGGTTTGTATTCCTGGCCCTGCCAAGTGTGTCAGTGTGTGTGTGCGTCCCTGTGAGAGTGTGGCTGTGTTGACACTGGCACCTGTTCATGCAGACAGGCACGTGTACTACACCTACCATATAGCTACCATATCTCTGTTGCCAATGCCACTCACCATCACATATACATTTTGAGGGCTCTTCAACATGTAACCTATGTGACACAACCAATAACTGCATAGACATGTGATAGCACTACATATTCATCAGAGGTTTGATACTCTGTACTGGTCGGTGTGTGACACAAACATGCTTATGCATTACTCTCCCACCCCTCCCTGAGTTTTCTTTTCCTCTGTCTGCTTCTATCACTCCCTCTCTGGTGGATGTGGAGACTTACACTTGCTGTGCTTAGGCAGCAGCATGTGTATTTTAAGTGTTGCTCATGATCAGCTGATGGCCTCTGCATGAATTGCAGCCCTCCTCTAGCTGATTGCATGTGGAACAGCTGTGGTAACATTCCCATAGCCAATTGCATGGAAACACATTCCAATATCTAGGAACATCATGTAGGTGTTGGGCCTTTACATTCACTGTGAGCAGGAACTCGATCCATTGTTTGGCAAACAGCATTTGAGATGGATTGGGGATCTACCTCTAACAACATACACTGTGGAAACAGGGCAACACACAGGAGGGGGATGTGTCTGACCTGACTACAGACTGTAAGTACTGCTATACTGCATTTGGAGTAATGTTGGTTTAACAGGGTGTATGTGGATATGGCTGTCCTACATGTTTTAATAGTGGCCATGTCAGTGCTATGTTTATGAGGAAACCCCCATCTATAGGGTCTTCTGCAGACTGAGCAGCGTGTGGTGCCTTTTGTTTCATGTGTTACCAACAGAGCACCAGTCTGTGAACTGCAGAAGGTAGTGTGAGGATTGCAGTCTGTAGATGGTGACAGCTATGAGAATTACTGACTTCATATCTCTCACAGGCCATATGTTATTGCAAACCCTGTTACAACAGTAAATGCATGAGGGTATCACAGCAACATGTCAATATTGGCCCTGTGTATGTGCCTCCTGCCACAACTCTGTCAACCTTTGTACATATGTCATGCAGTAAGAGGTGCATATGTGCTGTACACCATAATTAGTGTCATCATATCTGATAACAAGCCAGTGAGATATCAGACTGCTACACATGTTATGTGTAGTAAGAGTTACAATTTATGACATAACCTGGGCATTCTTTGGTTGTGTGTACAGTATTGAGGTCTGTGTACTCATGGTGATTGTTGACACTGTGTGTATTGTTCATATGTACTTTGGCCTGTGTACTGACTGTGGTAGAAGTCATTGTATGTGGTCCTGTTCTATGTGATGTTACCTGCTGCTCCACTGTATTTTACCCTATCGGCTTACACGTTTGCAGGGCCATACACACACATGTCCCATACCACAGACAGGCTTCGGACAACACTATGGAGCAGCCCAGTATATGTAGGGTTAGTGTGTGAATGGCACATATGAGGATGGTGTTGCACAGATAGTCCATATAATGTAATATTACGCTAGCTTACCATATGTGGCTTTGACTGTGTTCACATTGGTTGCAATTATGCACATTCACACAGGTGTATCATACTCTGTGCTGTGACATGCCTGTAGAGCCTGCTATACATGTTGGTACATGTGCATTCCCCATAGGAAGTGTAGGCCAGTGTTGAGCCAGTCTGCCTGTAGCCTGCACAGTGCATTGTTACATGCCTAGCAGCTTAGTGTACTTACCCAGTGAGATGTCATGTCCAGATACTTGCCAGATGTACTGCTGCCAGGCCACCATAACAGTCATGTATGTCAGACAGAGCAGTGGGATGCTGTACAGATGTATATCAATATCTAGTGGCTAGTATGTGACCATGGCAGCTCTGTACCAGCAGTTATCATGTGTCAGGACAGACAGGGGTGTGTGAATGCATAACCTATGAGGGCAAATGCATACCAGTAGTTACATGTTATACGCATCTATATGGCTGTTAACATGCACAATGTCAGGCTTGATCCACATGTCTTGCACTAAAAGGTTCTGCGTATACCTCTGGACTGTCCAGAGTGTGTTAGACTGTCCACATATATTGGCCAATATCTCTGCTGTAGTCCACAGGAGCATTATGTGCTAGCAGTGGTACTGTCTATGATGTCCTTAGGATGTCTGTCAGTAGCCAATGGCGCACATGATAAAAGCAGATGTGACCACCTACACACACACCGTGTCTATGCTGCCTTAAGGTATCTAGATGTACATTACCATACAATCCACCTTGGGTAAATGCAGGCCTACCACCTCCTGCCATACAAACTGTTCTGTCTGTCAGTGTCCTTGTGAGGGTGACAGTTATGCCTTGTTATATAACAGTTACATCCCATTGTGTCAACTGAGTTCATTACCCCCTAGGGATTGTGTACAGAGTGTGGATAGCGGCTGCTGAACTATACATCCGCATTACTTACTGTTGATTGTTTGGTATCCTGTGGCACAGTCTGTATTTCCTATTGTACTACTTGAAGGCCTTGGCATGGACAGAAACATTTGTAAATCTTTCTGGACTACTGCATTAGTATAACTGTTTCACAGTTGCATTACTCTATTTATATGGATGTTAGTGTCTACACAGCTATATGACATGGCATATACAACTTTATTAGCACACAAATAAAGCTACCCCAGTTATGCAAACCTGTGTGTAGTGTTATATCCTTTGACCTCTCTGTGGGTATATGCTGCAGACAACGATTGTCATTTGTATGGGTGGCTCATACAGTGTCCAGTTGTTTAGGTGGTAACTGTAGGCATAGTGGCTGTTTTATATTGTGTGCACCTTCTACATATGTATCCTACTATAGATATCTCTGCCTGTGTATGTGTAGCTACATATATATCTATATATGTGTGTGTGTGTGTGTATATATATATATATATATATATATATATATATATATATATATATATATATATGTATATCTGTATCTGCATGTATATGTATCCTAGGGATGTTGAAAGCTTCCACATTGTACATTCCCTATGGGAGCCAGACTTACTGCATGATATGTTACTGATACCAGCCTGGCATCATACAGGTGAGATGGAGTACTCTAAACATCTTGTGCCCATGTCATGTCAGGACATGGTTATGGGATCTGAAACAGTTGGCAGTGTATTGCAGGGCAGATGTGTTTGGCTGTGGGGGGGTATACCTATTCATACAAGACGTATGTTGATTAGGGCCTCTCAACCCCATTAACGGTGCATGTGGACATATATGTTTTATGTTCCCATTGTTATCTACAGATGTATGTCCGTATATACTTATATAGATATATATATATATATATATATATATATATATATATGCATATATATATATATATATATATATATATATATATATATATAGATGTAGACATATATATCTATAGATTTATGGATTTGTATGTATATATGTTTATATTTATACCAAAGGTGGCTATGCTGGGGGCTGAGTCACAGGGCCAGCCTGACCCTCTAGTCGTGACACGCGGCCCTCAAGCTGGAGTAGCTGCTGGTTGAGCTCGCTACGCACCATGACCTGGTCCTGGCAGTGGGTGACAGGTTCTTGTCAGCGCTCACTCCTGGGGGTGGTGATCCCCATTACCTGAGGCAATTCCACCCTAAGGTGGTGCAGGACCAATGGACAGGGAGGTCCCGGGTTGGGCCCCAGACATGCTGGTGACCAGTGCCATGGCTAGCTGTGGTGGGACAGGTGGGTCCGCTGGGACTGGCCTTCCCAAACGTGCTATAGTGTTTAGAGTTTATCATCATATGTGGGTTAGTAATAGTCAACACATTCCAGGGTTAAGTATAACAACATGCATAGATATTCCCATTAAACCAGACACAAAATATGGAACAGTTGCATAGCAAACAGAATATATATGGGACCACAGTGGTATTAAGAACAGCATGCAGGTACATTGATGGCAGCATGCCACCAATGTTGGAATAATTCAATATAGCACATACATGGGAACAATTAAAATATTTATCAAATAATAGGGCATTATCAGAACATTGGAGTCATTACATACCGGTTGGGGTGGGTATGTTGTTTATTGTTGGAGATATGGTGGGTGGGACAGAAAGATGTCAATTAACAACTAGTATATTCCTGTAGTCCACATAATGTTCCTAGCCAGTGCTGTTATCTGTACCTTGCAAGTCTTACTACACTACCCTATAGCCTTAGTTTGGACAGTGATATGGCTGTTGCCATCATTATACATGAACTGGTTTTACCTGCAGTATACACCTCTTACCTGGTATACCTGTGGAGGGAATGTATGTTAAAACTGTTTCTACACATACTTCCTGATTCTGTGTTGATGTTGTACACATGGCTATCCAACTCTTTCTGCACAGACTCTGGCCATGTGTTGACCACATGCAGGTGTACCAGGACATATCTAGAATATTGCCCTCTTCAACCTTTAGTGACTTGACACACACATATACATGCTTTCCTACACAGTTATATTATGTAGCACAGTGTGGGTGATAGTGATCAATGATACTTTATTATTCAGAGAAATTGCAACACTCACAATCCCCTACAATACCAGAGTGAACAGTACCAGTACAGGGTATAATGTTTTTTATTTCTCAGCACAGTGTTCGTACCCGACGTACCTGTCAGAGCAATGTTGTTAGCACTACCTGAATATTGCCACACAAAGTTACAGATTACACATTAGTATTACACATACATCTCACTCTGTGACTGTACACATTGTGGTCACAGCTTGAGAACATGAGGGTGTAGATAAGACATACTTGGCTTATTAGTCTTCTATTATTTAAGCCCTAACTTTGAGATAATTTCTGTCTATACACACTGAGCAGAATGGAGGAGGGGCATTGACTACAACTCTGATCTGAGATATATAACAATAAGTATCCTTTTTTGGCTTATTTATACTGGTTATTGCTTTTAGCAATTTATATATAGCACTTTTTATTGCCTGCTGCATACTTGTTACTGTATTTTATTGCTATTAACTAATCTGCATGGGTAACTGATTTGTTTGCAGTTAAAAGCATTCTGTAGAGTCTTCTTGCTTCTTTATCTGTTTAAAACTTTCATTTTGTGGCTCACTGCTGTGATAAAGATTTCTGTAGTGTTTACTATCTAAAGAGTATAGGCTAATAGCTTTAGTATTGTCCCAGTTCCAATTTGTTGTCTCTGGGCCTGTTTGTTTTTGCAGTGAATGTTCTGAGCACATGACCAGGCCATCTTGAATTAACAGAAGCCTTTCTTTACCTTCGTGGCAGGATTGTGTTGATTGGCTGCTGGCTAGTGGGAGTTGGTTCTTCTTAGCTTTCTTTTAAAAAGTTGTCTAAGGTTGTATCTTCTGGTATTTAAGCCCTAACTTTGAGAGGATTTCTGTCTATACACACTAGCAGAGTGGAGGAGGGTCATTGACTACAACTCTGATCTGAGATATATAATAATAAGTATCCTTTTTGGCTTATTTATACTGGTTATTGCTTCTAGCAATTTATATATAGCACTTTTTATTGCCTGCTGCATACTTTTTACTATATTTTATTGCTATTAACTAATCTGCATGGGTAACTGATTTGTTTGCAGTTAAAAGCATTCTTTAGAGTCTCCTTGCTCCTTTATCTGTTTAAAAACTTTAATTTTGTGGCTCACTGCTGCAATAAAGATTTCTTTAGTGTTTACTGTCTAAAAGAGTGTAGGCTAATAGCTTTAGTATTGTTCCCCACTCTCCCTCCCTATTGGTGTCTTGTTGTTATACTTGGTGTCTTTGCAGTTGCCCGCCCGTACTGGAACACTCCTCCCAGTCTAGTGTCATTAGCTCATTCTACCTAATACAGAGAGAACATCTGAGAAGACCAACCAACTTAGTTTACTTCCTTCTGTTCCCCCTTTCTCCCTTTCATTAAAACAAAAAAAGTTGTCTGAATATCCTTGTGTTCTGACTGTGCTTCTCAAACATTTTGGAAATATAGAGTATATTTTAGTGCATTTATTAAAACTGTATTTGCCTTACTATTGCTACAACTCACTGCAGTGGTGGTGCTGCGGTAGCGTTGTCACCTCAGAGTAAGACACTGTCCGGTTTGATTCTCAGCTAGAGCATCTTCTGCGTGGAGACATGCGTGAATGGGCGTACCTTCATTGAAGGTTGTGCATCAGGGCTGGCAACTCGGCACGAAAAAATCTTCTGCCAATCATTAGCGGACTGGAGTTCCGCTGTGGCGACCCCTAACTGGGAAAAGCCGAAAGAAACAACACATTGCTACAACTCAAGTGCTCTAGGTTGCACTGCATCTGAATTGTTTAAGTGTATTTTAGCTGCTTGTCTGTATTTGTATATGTAGACTAGCTACTTATTCTACTTTATTACTGCCTCTGAAATCAGTTTTCAGTTGTGCACTTGCCTTGCTCCATTTAAAAAGTTTTAAATTGCTAATTTTGTAGCCTTTTAATTGCATTTACTGTTTAGTGCTACCCACTCAAGTGTGTTAGCCTTTTCTGTGTTTATTTACTGTATTATTGCATTGTTTAACCTGTTTTAACAAAATGAAAATAAAAAAAAACAAAACAAAAAAAAATACTCTCGTTTGCTTGTTTGCTGCATTTCCTAGCTAGTATAGTCCAGATCCCAGGCTTTGCTGGTTTCAGGACTTTTATTTTCTGTGTTCATTGCTATCTAGAACTTGTTGTGGCAGAGGGAAGTCCTACTGCTTACCAGTGGGAGTGGTGAGCATTGTACCGCCTATCTAACACTAGAGGAGTGGTTTCCAGCTCTGAAATTGTAATTTTATTAGCAATTTTGGGCTGATTTCTATCCCTTTCAACTTTCTGGCTTAAAAACATGTGTGTTTGTGCATTTTTCACATCGTGCAGCACCGCGGGGCTACGGTTAAACTATTCCAGGTGCCAGAAAGTCTGCTCTTCAAATTTTCCCTTAGAACTAGCTGGTTTTTCAGTAGTAGCACTAAAATCTGAACCCCTGTAACTAGCACTTGCTCCAAAACCTGCTGGGAAGCACTAGGAAGCCTTAAAATGATACAAACAGTCAATTCTCCTTGTCAATAAGGAGAAATTAATTGTAGGCACTAAACAGACTATAATTGCAAAGTACCTTGCAAAGGTAAGGGAAAACAGCTCTTGTACTTTACAAAAAAAGCACCTAAACAGGTATGGCTAAGGTCAGCTTCCATTGATTTCTCCTGTCAACCTGGTGAATCTGAGCATACTTTGGCAATGCAGCAACTGCCTCATGTACACAGACAACCCTCTCCTCCTATGACCCAACACTACAACCTGTGAGAGATGCACTTACATAGCAAAACTGGAAGCAAAGCTCTCTACAGCCAAGATTGTACTAGACAGTCAAGAGGAGAAGGCTAACACCTGCATTACACCTCAAGCAACACATAGCCCTTCAAAACCCACACCATCAGCACCCACACGTAGCAACACTAAACCCACACATGCAGAGGCCCTTAACAATAACCTGCCCAAGCAACAAGGACCTCCAAAGCTGAAATGCAAACAAACACCAGTCACAACCAAAGTAACACATAGCTCACAACACCAGTGTGCCACCCAACAACAGGCACTAAGTCAAGACAATGTACCCAACACTTTAGTCATAGGTGACTCTATAGTCAGGCACACTGATGTCCCACTCACCAGGCTGAACAAGAAGAAAATTACAGTCAGCTGCCTGTTGGGTGCCAGGATCTACCACATAATGCATGCGCTCAAGTCACTCCACAACAAGTACAAATACGACTCTGTCATTGTCCATGCTGGAGTGAATGACTTGAGACGTACCTACCTGGAATACATGAAAAGAGACATGGAAGAGCTCTCAGAACATGTGGCCCAGGCAGATATGACCCTAGCTCAGAGTAGCATCCTGCCTTCACCCAGAATGATACTACAGTATAAGGACAAAATTATTGACTTCAACAATTGGCTAAGCTTCTGGTGTCATTCAAAGGGGATCCAGTATCTGTCTGCCTGGGAAGACATGATAGACAAACCACAATGCTTTGCCAGAGATGGTCTGCACCTGTCACCCCTGGGATTCAGGTTACTGGCTAAAACTCTTGCCAACCGTATAGTGCCTTTTTTAGGCAAGGTTCAAAGGACAAAACCACCACTGTAACAGATACAAGCATGCAAATTCTGAAGGTAATGCTACTCAATGCTAGAAGTCTAAACCTCAAAATGCACTCTCTCGAGGCACTCCTAAAAATGGAGACCATCGATATCTGTGCAGTGACTGAGACCTGGTTCAAGGCTCCAGAGAGCACTCCTGCAATACCAGGCTACAACTCTTACCACACTTTTCGGCCACCAAACCAAGACCAAAACACTAAAGGTGGAGGAGTGTCCATATTCATGAAGGATATTCACACCTCCAGGCTAGTCACCCAAAACAATGCATCTGAAATTCTCCAGGTGCAACTAACACTAGGTAAGACTACAATCCAAATTGTAGCTTGCTACAGATCCCCCACCATGCCCCAAGAGTCTCACTACACCTTTCTAAATATACTGGAAAATATTAAGATACAACCAAACATCCTAATACTGGGTGATTTCAACTACCCTGCCATTAACTGGGAAAACTCCTCAGGTACCAACACCTTTTCCCAACAGTTCTTGGAATTCATAAATTCCAATGCCCTGGATCAACTAATCCATTGTCCCACCAGGGCCTCTAATATCCTAGACCTGGTCATTACCAACATGGGAGACAGTTGCTCCACACCAGTGTTCACCCCCTCATTGCTCAGGTCTGACCATAAGCAAATCACCCTTGACATCCACATCCTACCCCCACCCTCCAGTAAGGAAACCTTCGTAAAAAAACTTCTCTAAAGCCAAATTCATGCTACTCAAGTTAGAAGTGACAAACGTCATGACACCCATGCAGACGGGATCTGAAAGTTCGACTGCTGAATCCCACACTAACGCACTGTCCGAGCACATCCACTCATGCATGAATCGTCCCATGCCAAATAGAACCAAGACACTCTCCTCCAAAAAAAGGAAGTCAATCTAGTGGTCCCCTGCCATAAACAAACTATACAACAGAAGGAAGAAACTGTTGCAGAAAAGAGGAATATCCCAGGATGCAAAAAACTCCCTTACCAGCCTCAGTAAGAAGCTGAGATCCCTCATAAAATCCTCCAAAGCTAGTTACAAAAATAAAATTGCCAAAGATTCCAAAGACAACCACAAGGCATTCTATAATTATGTCAAGAATCTAAATGGCAATGCTCAGATCTGCTCTGCACTACAACAAAATGGCATTAAATATGCTGATCCCAAGGATATTGCCAATATCCTGGCAGATCGATTTATTGGCAACTTTACCTCCCTCTCACCCCCTAAACGGCCCATCTCAATACCAGAAGATCGCCAAACTCCGGTAATCACAGCCACACAGGTTGAAACCACACTCTCCAAAGCTAAGAATACAGCATCCATGGGACCAGATGACATCCCGGGCTGTGTACTACATGAACTACAAAATGAACTGGCACCTCACTTAAATGTCATGTTTAATCATAGCCTCACCTCAGGCTTTATGCCTACTGAGTGGTGTGCAGCTACAGTTATCCCACTCCACAAGGAGGGAATCCACCCTGAATCCCAGGAACTACTATCCCATCAGTCTGATGAGCCTGATCTGCAAGGGCATGGAATGCATTATCATGGAACTTATAAACAAAGACATTGGTAACCTTCAAACACTGGACCCCACCCAGTTTGGGTTCGTGAAGGGCCGATCTTGTCTTCTCAACCTGATTGACTTCTTTGAATCAGTCTCCAGAGCCATGGACAAGGGTAAGGTGGTCCACACAGCCTATCTGGACCTCACCAAGGCCTTCTACACCATCCCCACTCTGGAATCATAGATATCCTTACTAAGCTGGGCATTAATCCCTACGTCACTCGACGAGTTGCCAACTGGTTCACTGACAGAACCCAGACTGCAAAAGTATCCGAGTCCAATCCAGCTCCAGATAAATGACAAGTGGAGTACCTCAGGGTTCAGTCCTAGGATCGCTCTTGTTTGGCATCTACTTCTCTGAAGTACAGACCAACACTAAGGGACTCTGGCTAACAAAGTTCGCAGATGACTGCAAAATGGGAGCTATTATTGAATCCCCAAATGATGTGGATATTTTACAAAAGGGCCTTACAGAAACAGATGCTTGGTGCCAGAGCCATGGGCTCAAGCTTAATGCCAAGAAATGTATAGTTATCCCCTTTGGGAAAAAAACATGTACCCATGAATTACCACATAAGTGGCAGTACACTAAACACTGAAAGTGTGATGAGAGACTTAGGGACACAGGTGGACAGTGGTCTCACCTTTGATAACCACATAGCCACAACAGTCAGAAAATCCTTCTATGTGGCACACCTCATCACTAAGGGCTTTTCATCCAGAAAAAAAGGAGGTCATTGTCGCACTGTACTCATCCCTCATTAGACCCATCATAGAGTACAATGCCTCATTTGTATGTACCTCACAAGACATCTGCAACAGCTGGAAAGGCCACAGAAATACCTCACTAAAAGAATCACAGGCCTAAAACAGATGCCCTATGCTGACCATCTAAAAAAACTCCAGCTATACTCTGTGGCATATCATCTACTCACTGGCGATCTCTGCTTAACATACAAGGCCATGTCAAACACTGAGCTGTTGGACATGCTTCACTTAAAGAAATCCCAATCCCTCAGAGCCACATGCTCCAGGGATCTAAACCTTGTTATCACAATGAACAAAACATGCTGGAGGGATAGGTTTCTGCCCCAGAGACTCCCCATATTCTGGAATAAACTGCCCATACATGTCAAGCAGAGTGCCTCCTTAGACCTCTTCAAAAGGAACCTCGACAACTGGATGGGAGATAGGAAATTCACCCCGGGAATCATGTCAGTCGCCTTGCTAGGCAGGGGTCCAGGGAAGTAAATATTGTGGGAAGAAATATCCAGGGAATTGTTATGGCTAGGCTTGTATAGGACCTAGGGCCGATAGCCTAGTACCAACCTATGAAGAGTTTCGGGAGTTGCTACAGTGACAGGTTTGTTCACATAGATGTTGGGCAATCACTTGTATTCCCTGTTTGCTGGCTAAACAGGTGGGATCATCCCACAGACTTACCAGGGGGACCAGGTGGACATGCACCAGATATGGGCCCATATCCTGGACATTCTTGTCTCATCTGTGCAGTTGTGGGGTATGATTCTGTATGCACCCTACTTTCACTCCCAGGATTCAGACCATGGCTATGTCTGCTACAACTTAAACACTGTCCATCAGAGTTGTGTGTGCAATATAGATATTGCTGTATATCTCCTATATGGTTTCTGTGTTATAATTTTCCTGTGCTTTTGCAGCTGACCTTGTATTACAACACTCTTATGCAGATTTCCTAGACAGTTATATTTTGTAGGACAGTGTGGGAAACAGTGATGGGTAATACCTCATTATTCAGAGCAATTGCATCACTCACAATGCCATACAATACCAGTGTAAACAGTACCAGTACCGGGTATCATTCTTGTATTTCTGGGCACAGTGTTGGTATCTGACAGACCTGTGAGAGAAATGTTTTTTAGCACTACCTGATTGTTGCCACACACAGTACCAGATTCCACATTACTATTATGCACATACATCTCACTCTGTTACTGTATACACTCTGGCCACTGCTTGACGAGATGGGGGTGTAAATGGGACATACCTGGCTTCTTAGTCTCATAAGGTTTTGGGGAGTTGCTAGTGTGCCAGCTTTGTTCTCATAGATGTGTGTCAATCAGTTGTATTTCCTGTTTGCTGCCTGTACGTCTGGGATCATCCCACTGATTTCCCAGAGGGACAGGTTGACAGTCAACAGATATGGATCACTTTACTGGACATTCTGGACATACCTGTGCAGTTGTGGGGTATGATTCTGTATGCAGACTACTACCACTGTCAGGATTCGAACCATGGCTGTGTATGCTAAAAAACAACAGTTCAAATCTCAGTTGCATGTGCTCTTCGGGTTTTGTTGTCTGCCTTTTCCCTGTTTTCTGTCTATGTGTTTCTCAGTTGTACTAAATGGCCTCTGGGGATTACACCAGTCATATACAGACATTCCTACACATTCTATTTATGGTGCACAGTGTCGGTAACAGTGCTTATTACAACAGTACTATTACATGAATGCAAATCTACATTACCATATGATACCAGAGTATACAGACGCAGTCCAGCAGTTAGACCTTTATTGTCAGGCTATTACGCTTTTATTTATGTACAAACTATATGAGTCTTTTTCTGCTATATTCTCTGGTGTATGCAGTAGTTGCCTTAAACAATACAGGTTTCATACAGACAATTAATTTACTAATATTTTTAGATTTATTTCCTATGACAGTACATGCAAGAGTATTACTGACCTGCCTCGCATCGCAACCTCTCCAGGCAAATGCCATGGGCCTTCTGGTTTGCAGCCCGCTCGATTGCAGCTGTGGAGGACATAAGAGGAATATTTAGCCATACCTATCCATGATATACATGAGCTGGCAATTATTAAACAGGTAATGGACTGGTACTTACACACAGCTGGGACATCCCCTGTCGTTCTAGCTTCTTGGGTCCACTGGTTGAGGAGGTCCCCCTTACGCCACTTCAGGTTGGTATAGTGATGCCTGACCTGCTCACCAGATTGGGGTATGCCAGTGGCACTGGTGAGGTCATGGGCAAGACAGTCCCAGACATCTGCCTTATATTGGGAGCCCTGATACTGGCCCTGCAGCAATCTCTGTTCATGGTCTTTGATAAGGAGTCCTGCCATGACTCTGGACTCCTGGATGCACCATTGCTGCACCTAAAAGCGCACACCCTCTCCACTTCCTGGCATAGTGCCTGCAAGGGAAGCTACAACCAGTTATGGAATGTATTCTCACCTCTTGGGTTTAAGTTGGCCGATTTCCCACACTTTTTCATGATTGGCAGGTTTTGAAAAGGCTAAGCTGTGGGCAAACCTGCTTACCTGAGGTTGGCATTGTTTAAAGAGCTATAACATTGGGCACATTGAGTTGGCTGGCCTACACATTGCTTACACTGCATAAGCTGACCTGTGCAATGCTTAGTGTTGCTTACATTTCACTTTGTATTATATTTCCTTTTTGGCATTGATTTATTATTCATTATATCTTATATGTATGCCTGGTATCCATGATTCATGTGTAAGTACACTGTATGGGGTCCTTGTGTTTTATTGGGGACTTCAACACTCTATTACAATTGCACCTGACTTCTGGGCTTACTGATGTACTCCATTTCACATATTTATGTTATGTAGTGGGTTATGGAACATATGTCTGCATGCTGATTCCTTTCACAGGTTCAGTTTGATTTTACTATAGTGAAGATTTGTTTGCTTATACCTCATTCTTCTGTACTGTTGTAATGGCTTAGTGGTAAGTCACTTTGCCTATGGTGTGTAGGGTGCTTTATTCATTATGACACTGACACCTCATGTGTACATTTACTGCAGTACTCCAGTTCATACATATATGTTATTTAGTGGGTTATGCAACAAAAATATTGGTCATAATGTGCTTTGCCATGGAAAATGGAATGTGCTGCTGTGGGACTCGAACCGGGATTGCCCGCTCGTAAGGCAAATGTTCTGATCACTACATTATTGCTATGCTGCTTCATTTGCATATATCTTCCTTGTTATCCTCTTCAGCCATTTAAACTGCATTAACCATAGCTAAGCGATGAGCTCACCCAAGCACCTACAGTTAGCTTTAATTGGATTTTTTTTAAAAAAAGGTGTTTGTTCATTTTATTTCTATATACTTGCTGTTGTACACGAGGGGGACTGTTGGTGGGGCTTCGCCCTCGTGACCAAACCACAGCAACCGTGGGTAAATCCAGCATTACCCACACTCAGACGTGGGTTATTGCTATAATATCTAACACTTCTCCATTTTTTTTAAAACACACAAAACAGTTTACATTGATATGCATTCTTTGGTCAGATTCTAATTTTTATTATGATTTACGGAAAACACATTAGGGAACAAAACCTTTAGTTTTTTTTTGATACAACAAGTCAAAATACAGTTTTACACAGTTAGTATAATGATAACAAACATTACTACCAGAATTGGGTGTATAACCCAGTCTAACAGCCTTTTTCTTTTGCAGACCGTCCTGTAAAATATTTTACCAATTATGTGCTGTGTCTGTTTCAATCTTCTCTTCTAACTTGCTTAACTTATTTTTTAACTGTTGAATTAACTGTTTATATTTATTAATTACCTCATAAAAAGAATTTAGAAACAGACTACTTGAGGATTTTATTTAAAAGACACAGACATTTTACTTTTTGGGGTAAACATGTAAGTTTTGTTATGCTACACTGAGTTATATTACTAAGACATCCCGTAAAGTGTGTTTGCTTAGAAAAATTCATACAATACAAACAAATTGAGGCGCAATCTCTGTGAACATTTAAAACTTGATGGCAAAATTGTCTATTTACACAGGTCTACAGAGTGTTGTGGAAAACATGATTTATACACTGGAGAATGCTTTTTACATATTAAACCATTTGCTGTACAGCATATACTAAGCATATTTATTATTTACTATCAGTTTTACTTGCGCAGAATTTTTTTTGCATGTGTACATACATGGACTGTAATTTACACTTAGTCCATTCAAATATTTGCTGAGACATTAAAATGCATTACTGTTTCCTGGTATTTTTGTCCCACTACCGAACATGTTGCTAGTACTCTAATCACTTGATGATAATAAAAAGGCAAGGCTGTCTTTTAATAATTACTGAATTAATGATCCAGGCTAATATATTTTCCTTTTGTAGTTCTATTTCAGATCCTTCTGCAGTACTGTTTATACAATCAGTGTAAAATTGAAAGGGTGCCCTTTCCCCTTGTAGTATGCAACATTTCATTGCAGTATGGCTTGTAAAGATACATTTGTTTCATCTGTGAGTGTTGACTGTATGCTTGACCTCTAGCTTTTACTCAAACCATGACACTCTGGTCTAAAGAAAGGTTTCCAATGTAACATTTTTGTCCCTCAGTACAAGAGAAGTTACCTTGAGTTCTATTTGCAGTATCATGTACCCAGTACAACTTTATATTAGTAATATTACTTCTGTATACTTGTTCTGCTGGAGTTTCTGCTATTCCTAGTGCTATTATACAATTACAAAATACTGTAAAAAACAAGAGATATTGGCTTTACTAACACATTTAAATTATTTATTTTATTTTATTTTAATTTTATTTTACATTAGTTAACCGGGAGATTCCGACTGGATATATGTCCTTTTTCAGCGGAGGCCCAGGGAGAAAATCTTCACAGTAAATAACAGACAAGCAAGAAATTTATACATAACAAGGACATTTTCTTATGGAAAAAAATTTAAATAAAAACAAGCTTATTTTCCTAGGAAAAAGTAAAAAAGGAAGAAATTACAGATTATTTACAATATTGCATGGGTTTTACAGTTTTGAAGAAAAAATAAATTTATATATAACATGCAAATTTTATTAGGAAAACACATCATTCTACAAGATTATATAGGTTTATAGGTGTGTAGTGCAATTGACCTTGATATTGACTGACATAGCAAAACATACCCTAGTATATTGTCTGAAGCATGATAGTACATGGGATGTGGAGAATACTAGGGATTGAAGTAATTTAGGGGAGATTATAGAAGAGCTACAGGGTATAGAGGTGAGAGGAAACAAGACAGAGGGTGGAAAGTGGGGTAAAGTAAGAGGTCAACTTGGGAGGAGGCAGGGGCATTTCCATGAGAATAGTAGATGTTCTTTTAGTAGTTTTTTGAATGTAGCAATTGAATTGGCAGAGGTAACTGCCAAGGGTAATAAGTTCCAGATTTTGCATATATAGTTGGGGAATAGTGAGTCATCTGCTTGAGTTGTTGGTTTTGGTTATTTTGATTAGTCTTTTTTCACTAGAGCGAAGTTGCCTGGGATCAACATGTCGTTTAAGTAGGTTAGATAGTGCAGGAGTTTTTTCAGGGAGTAGTAACAGTTTATTAGTGAAAGAGAGCTGGTGAAATGAGAGGAGATTTGGGTATTCAAGCCAATTGATTAGACATAGTGCTTGACAGTGGTGAGAACGGTAGGGGGCACTGGTAGAAATCTGCCAATTTGATTGTAGCAGACATTGAGCTTGGCCATTTCAGCTTTGGGTAGGTTGGTAAAGATAGGAGCGGCGTATAGTAGTGGGGAGATGAGATGGATTTGAGCTATGGTTATTCTAGCATGCTGATTTGTTAGGAATATGTACACATTTTCACATAATTATGTACATTTGCTGTTGTCTTTTTTTTGCTCTTCTGTATTCCAAACAGGTGCACTTTAGGCAGCTTCATTTTCATTTTCTGAAAAGAAAAGACCTGCATGTCACTTTTGTGACTCCATCTCTTTACTGCTTTTGATTACTCTCATTTGATCTCTATGCACTAAAACCATTTTGTTTTTCTTTTTACCTTTTATTTTGTGCACCAATGAACCTATTTGTTTCACTACTTCAAAAGGTCCCTGCCGATTCCTATCCTATGGTCCTTCCATCTGGAACATTTTTGCTAATACTTTTGTTACACAAGGAAGTTTTTCTTTTGGCGGTAATATTGGGACCTTTCTCCACAGATGGAAAGCTTGCTCTCTTGCATTGCAGTCACATATTTCTCTAAGTTGTTTTAACAACTGCTGATGCTTACTGATTTCTAACATAGGTCTACCGTCTGGTGTGTCTGGATCAAAAGGTAACTGTAATGGCATTTTTCCTCCCTGTCATGATCTCATAAGGAGATATCCTGTCTTACTGTTGGGTGTTGCTCTTATGCCCATAAGTATGCCTGGCAAATGTTGTACCCCTACATTTCCCTTTTCAAGACATGATTTTTTTTTAAGACGCTCCTTGAGCGTACGATTCATTTGCTCTACAATTCTGTTTGACTGCGGTTAATAAGGCACATGAAATCTTTGCTGAATTCCTAACAAATTACACATTTGCTTTATTAGGTCACCAACAAACTGTGGACTATTGTCTGATTCAATAATTCTCAGCCATCCCCAATGACAGAAAATATTTTTTTCCAGAAAGCTTCTGCTGTTGCCTTTGCTGTCATAGTTTTAGTAGGAATCGCTTCTACAAATTTTGAAAGGACACCCACTGCTACTAGTAGGTATCTGTAACTTCCCTTTGTTGTTGGCAGGGGACCTGCATAATCTATTTGAACTGCATACCATCGGCCATCTGCTGGCTGTACTTGATGTAACTGAAGTTTTTTTTCACTTTTAGCATTTACCTGCAAACAGATTAGATATCTGTCTACAATTAGCTTACAGATATATTTTAAACTTGGGTTCTAGTATTTTTCTTTTACAACTGCCCATAGTTTATCAGCTCCTAGATGTCCCAGTATTTGGTGATTTAACTTGACCAACTGCCATGCCAACTGAGATGGTATGTATGGCAAGTGTAATCCTTTAGAAGTAGTGTATGCATACTATTCCTTTGCTGGAATTTCTGCTAGCATGCACTGATCAGTTTCTTCTTTTAAGCCCTGTTGTTTTTGAATATTTATAAGGTGTTCCTCAATTGACTCTTCTTCTAGCTGTTTTAAGACACTGATGTCTGTATCAGTATATACATACTCTGGAAGTTCTTTTCCACTCTGTGCTGCATGCTTTGCTAATGTGTCAGCTAATGCATTTAACCTGAAAGTTTTACTTTTTGGTTTCTGATGTGCTTTTCACTTTAAGATACTATATTGCCCCTGCTGGTTTGACATTGTAATTACTTTATATATGTATTTTAATACTTCAGCATGGCATAGTGGTTTGCCTGCGCTGCCTACAAATCCTCACCTTATCCAAGTGTCCATGTGCAGTCACTATTGTAAGCGTCCGAATGTATATATCTAACAAGTAGAATTAATACAAACCTGCTTCCCAAGATGTAGTCTTAATCCAGATGTTGCTGTGTTCTGTACACTTGATGGTCTTCTCTTGGTAGATACCTTGGACACTGCAGATGGCCAAGCTGTACAAAGGCTCTGAAGAGATAGTCACCAAAACTACAACCAGACCACTCAGTGAAGTCCCATAAGAAAAACCCTCACAAGAAGACATTACAAATAATACGTTTGACAAAGTTATCAGTACCACACAACACCACACTAAACCAATCACACATAAGTCCCATACATGCTGACCAATCAGGGAACAGCAGAAACCAATGTCCCTCTGATCCTTCTCTCATCAGAAGCAAAGAAGAAGCATTAACCCCAAGTTAACTCCTATGAAGCAATTTACAGGCTTTCCAGTCATCAGTAATCTATAGGAAGGTCAGTAAATAATGTCCCTTTGCACTTTCTCGAACCAGAAGAAAAACAGAAGTGCTGTTCCCAAGCTACTTCCAAAGAAGCAGTTTCTAGGCTCTCCACTGACTGGAGGTCTGATCCCAGATGATACAGATTTTTAAAGCAACACCATAAAATGGATTAATACTCAAAAATATCATTTGCACTAAGTGTGTGGAATGATATGAAGCAGAAGGTAATTCAAGCTTTAATAGTCTAAGGGGAAGACCTTCCCTGTTAGAGCTTTTGCTGCCCAATAGAATGAGCAGATAAGATAAGACTGGGAGGAGCTTCTAAAGTCAAATTTACGGTAAGATCAGATAGCTAAAAAGCCACCAAGTTTAAAAGCAAAACAGGAACTATATGAGAGGTTGGGAAGATCCATAGCAGTCATACACCAGCAGTAGTCCCATAGCACTTGTAGTTAAATTGGAAATCCTTTCTCTCTACTTTTTGCTCTAATCAGCTAGACTTAATAACTTTTCAGTCAGTGAATGGAAATGTCATTTCTTATAAACAAACCTAGCCAAGAAATTTTAAAACTTCAAGAAGAAAAAACTTTAAGGTAAAACAATATTAAAATAAAACAAACTGTAACATAAAAAGACCAAAATTCAATAAAGAATGGCAGAATCCAATCTGTATACTGAGAAGTCCAATCCAAAATTCAATACAGTGAGTATTGAGAAAAAAATAATAAGCCTTCCTGGGCAACAGAGGCCATCATCTGCTGCACTTCACCTCATTGTATCTCTGGACAGTCTGTTATTTGTCAATAATGCATACCCTGCTGGACCTTGTTCCTTGTTTGTACCTACAGTTCTTTTCCATGACCAAGTCCTCCAAGTATAGTATATATTCTGATAGCATTACATCTCTTCCTCCACTAACCTGAGTCTCTTGCTTCTATTATATTACAAAGTCATGGTTTCCCTCCAACAGAACTAGATGTGGGAGACTCGTGTTATTCTTCCAGAATTTAGCATTATATAACATGGCAGTACACTCAGTTAATTCTGCCCCTGATGCTGTGTTGCACCTCACCTTCCATTTACTTCATCACATCAGTTTCTAGTTATGAGCCCCCACCAGTTAGTTTAAGTTAATTGTCTCCTGTGCAGTTTCTGAGTTCTGCTTCCATGTGTTCCAGTATTACTAAGGTTCGGGCAGATGCTGCTATATACCACTTTGGGCGTCTTTGTGTATCTATGGTCCTGTGTCAGTATGGGCTTTGCTGTATGCACCCCATTCTCAACTACTCTGTTTCATTCCTGAAGCTTTTGTTGCACTAAGATCAGTAGTGGTAGCAATCCTGAGAAAACTACTGAGTATTTTTTCTATTTTTTCCATCTGTGCATCTTCCATCGAAAGAGCTTATTTATAAGACAATTGAGGTACCTTTCCTAATTGCCTCAGAGTTTGTTTGTGTCTTTCGGCTTTTCCCGGTTAGGGGTCGCCACAGTGGAACTCCAGTCCGCTAATGATTGGCAGTAGAGTTTTACGTGCTGACTTGCCGCAGTAAATAGAGAGTTGCTCAAAGTTACCTAGTGGGTAAATGGAGGTGGAAGGAATTAAATGCTGGATTACTGGAAACAGCTAATTGCCTTAATCCTCTATGGTAATTGGCAGATAAATACTGGAGTTGTCCAGAAACTGAGCCCTGGTCCTCTCACGCCTTACACAAGAATCAAACCCCTTGACCAGCAAGATTTGTTCATTCTTCTAGGTAAACAAGCCACAGTACAGTCATTCTTCATGACTCCTTTCGTAACTCTTTGAATACCCAGAATGTTCTATCACTTTCTTAAACCAGTAAAACCAATGATCCCTGCCCTGTTTGTCTTAATTTATTCTATATCATCTCCTCTTAAATCATCAACTTAATTCACTTCTTTAGTGGTGTTTCCCCACCTCAGTATGACATAACCGTGTGTAACTCACCTCCAACTGCCAACACCATATCCTCACATTAACTCTTCTGAATGAATGTCCTATCATGTAATAATACTCCTCCTCCTGTTCTTTTCTTTAGTGGTGTTTCCCCACCTCAGTATGACATAACTGTGTGTAACTCACCTCCAACTGCCAACACCATATCCTCACATTAACTCTTCTGAATGAATGTCCTATCATGTAATAATACTCCTCCTGTCATTACTCTTTCTGCCCTTTTTGACATCCCCACTGAGTTTATAGACTTCCAGGATTAACTGGATACTTGATGTTGCAACAGGTAAGATAGAACTTCTCCTGTGGATATTGTGTGTTCTTTTGTTACCTGTTGAACAGACAAAACCCTTTGTTAAAACTCAGCAAGTTTCTCCCTATGTGAAGTAGAGACTTTGCTGCTGCAACTCCTTAATTAACCTAACCTCTTTAAAAGTTGCAGCACCTGTGGGCAAGCCACGTAGATTAAAAAAAATGACACCTAGCTCCTCCAGGTCTCAACATTATATATAGTTTCCCCCGTCAGCACAGGAATAAATAGTCATTCCTGGGGGCTCAATTCAAATGCTGCAAAATAACAAAAAAATGCAACTGTAAAGAGGGTTAACTATTACTAACTGAAGAGAATGTATAGTTGCATAAATTGAATATACCATAACAGTAGATGTTCAAATGATCACTGCTGCAGTAGCCTTAGCTATATGGGTTATATTCTGCTAATGATATAAGAGCTGGCCAGCTTCCAAAGCTTCAGGACACCTACCATGCCCCCAAACTGTCAAGCAGCTTGATCAGAGCTGACTAAAAGACAAGTTTGGGCACAAAGACCTTTAGAGCTTTCCTGCCAGCAGAGATAAGGAGTCTGAGCCCTGAAATAACAATGTTAGGAGCAACAAAAAAATAAATGTCAATACCTTGGCAAAAAAAAGAAACACCAAAAAACAAGGGCGATGGGGGGGGGGTGTGGATATTTCAGCAGTAACCATTCGAACATCTACTGTTATTGTAAGTTCAGCTTACACAACTATACTATGATCATCGTATTGAGCACAACTGTAGTACCCTTAACTAAATGGGTAGAGTACCTTATCTCACTACATTTAGGAGGTGGACGGAGAAGAGTCCAGGAGCCCCTGGAGAATGATCTCAGCAAAGCTTGATCTGGACCTAGAGAAAGAATGAAGTCTATAGTGCTTTGAAAAAGTATGTATAAAAGACCAAGTAGCAGGTTTTAGAATACTTCTAGAATCCAAACCTTTCCAAACGCAATACATGAGGCCAAGGCCCTTGTAGAGTGGACCTTCTCCCTGCCTGGAATAGTTTTGTTATTGTGAGTATAACAAAAGATACTAACCTTAGACAAGCATTCGAAAATAGTCTGTTTTGACACAGGCTGTACCTTCTTACCTTCACAAGAAACGAACAATTGATCTGAGGATCTGAAAGATTTAGTTCTGTCAAGAGAGTACCTGAGTTGTCTGAGGACATCAAGGTATCCTTTCTCCCTTATTTTTAGGTTCAGGAAAAAAATACAGGAAGATAGATGATTTTGCTTAATGTAAATTTGGATACCACTGTAGGCCTAAAGAAGGATTAGTTCTCAAAGAAACCCTATCCCTATGAAAAATGACATAGGGTGACTCACCATACGAGTTCGGAACTCAGATACCCTTCTTGCAGAGGTCAGAGCAATCTGTCTCCTTCCTAGTATGTATTTCTGACAAATGCTTACCAATAAATGTTTTAAGCCTATGCTATACACAGATTGCTCTAGTAGCAAATTAGTGTATTTAACTAGGTGCATGTTTTGTGTGTGCTTTTATGTAGGGAAAACTAATTGTACGTTAAGACAGAAGATCTTTGAGCATTTGCCAGAAATACATACCAGGAAGGAGACAAATGATTTGGCAAAACATGTAGATAATCATGGGTCTATGCATAATTTTAAGTTCATGGCATTTCAACTTGTTAGTACAGGTCTAAGACTTGGGGATGTTGAGAATAGGACAGAGTTGGATGAATTAAGATGGATGATTTTATTACAGGCCGATAAAGAATATGGCCTGAATGGGTGTATACCATTAAACCGGCTTTGAAATTTTGACCAAATAATTTATTGTTTTTAATTGTGTTTTAATTGCTGTGTATTATAGGTGATTACTGTGTATATAAAATAGAGTGATTTAAGGTTTAGATGTGGTATGATGAAGTGCCATAAAGGCATGAAAGCGCTTACCCAACAAACATTGCTTGATCTTAAGAGATCTCTTACTTGACAGATAGAGAGAGAGAGAGATTCCTGACAGTTTGAAACAGACTCTGTAAAGATAAGAAAGTGATCTAAATAAGGAAAACGTGGATACCCTATAACCTTCAATGAGCTATACCTGGAGCTAGACACTTTGTGAAAACTCTTGATCCAATGGATAGTCCAAAGGGCAAGGTGAAGAACTGATAAAGTGATGCAGACACATAAAACCTTAAGAAACATCTGAGGTCTGGATGAATAGGTATTTGATGATAAGCATCTTTTAAGTGTTACCAGGAAACTTGAAAGAAGAAGAAGAAGCGGTAACAGGCTGTGAGGTGACAACAGTTTAAATTTGGATGCTATCACAAATTGGTCTCCAAGCATTTTCTTTCTTTGACACGGGAACCATCCTTGAATAAAACCCTTCCCCACCTGGAAAGAAGAAATGATTATATCACTCATTGGGACAACATATGATGAAAAACAGGTGAAAACAAAATAGTCTGATCTGGAGGATGAGGAATGACCCCCTGGAAAAGAGGAATTTCATCCCACTGTCATCTGTTATCCTGATGAATGATTTTCAAAACCCATCTGTCTAAAACTATCTGTTGCCAAAGAGAAAAATGGAGATTCAGACTTTCTGGAATACAAAATGGGGGTGGGGAGAAGGAATCACAAGGTCTCTTGAATACTCATTCAGACTTTTTGGACTCTCCTTGGTTTTTTGAAGTTTGAAACTTCTTTCTGGAACCACCTTGCCATTTCTTCTTAAACATCTATTTGCCTAAATTTTGTCTGCTTTTGCCAAAACTGGATGAGGAGATAAAATATCCCCTGGACAATTTGGAAAAGGACGACTGAAAAAGTCTTAAGAGATTCCCTGGATCCGCTTGCACTTTCATCACACTTTTTGATCGCCTGTACAGCAGAGGGGCCGAACACTAAATCTCTAACCGAGGGAGAATTTAACATCTCAATTTTAACATCATCTGGGAGATTCTGAAAATGTAGCCATGCAAACCACTTCAAAACAGTACCAGTGCCCATAGCCCTGGAAAAAGTATCAACAGAGTGATACACTCACTGTAAGAAATGAGTAGTGACCTATGCAGTAGAAGAAACTAAGTTATTTAAAGCATATTTTCCTCACAAAAAGAAGCTGCAGGTAAAACATTCCTCATACTTTCACAATTTGCCAAAACAAACTTTAACATATGAGCATGACAATTCAAAATTCTGAAAATTAAAGTTGCAGAAATATACACTTTCTTCCCATACCTATCAACAATTTTTCCCATCCTTATAAGAAATAGTAGGATTACACTTAATTAAGTGCTTAGCAGCAGTGGGATCAACAAAAGCTATAGCTGCTGGGCCAGGTTTGGCAATAGGGTACACAAATGTAAAACACTGAGGAAAGTTATACATCCTATGTGCCTTTTTAGTGGTAGCTGGCTGACTATCAGGAAAATTGCAGGCAGTAACACACACACACACACACACACACACACACACACACACACACACACACACACACACACACACACACACACACACACACACACACACACACACACACACACACACACACACACACACACCCTATAAAGCAGAGAGAACAGGAGGAATGGGTGTTGGTTCTGGAAAATCCTTCTGCAACAACGGAGAAACCTCATTGTTCTTCCATGAAAATTACTAGCACATTGTAGAAATAGTCTCTGAGAAACACAAACATCCACAGGGCAAATTAAAAACTAAGCTCTCCTTTGAGTCTGAATCAGGCATCTGAGAAAAAAAATAACTGTATCCATCCCTGCATCTTCCTGTTTGAATTCAGAATCTTGAATTTCTTCAGAAAAAGATGAATCCCTCTTTCATTTACCAGAAACTACTTTGGAAGAAGGGTCAATAACTTGAATTATACCCTGAGCCAAACCCAGTAAACTACTCCTACTGAATGAAATTTGAGGAGTAGACACACACTTGTTTTTCTGTTTCTTTTTGAAAGGAAACATGGGCCAGCCATGTTACTGATGGCAGCAGCAGTTCCACAGGGACGGGTACAGCATTCTTACACAATAGAGAAACTTTCCCTGTTTTCTCTCCCAGGACGAGCAAGAGTGTCTCTCCTTTGCCAACTGAGGGGTCCCCAACAGCCGGAATGTGGCTAACCCTCATCCATAATGGCTGTAGGTGCCTCACCAGAGGGATCTGGGGAAAAAGATGAGTGGTCTGAGGTATAATAAATGGGGTCTATATTAAAATACCAAAACTTCACTTAAGCGAATACCTAAACGCCGACTCATAAATAGCGAACCACAAAAACACTGAATGTCCTGAAGTGCGAAATTCGAAATATCGAATTGCCATAGTTGGCCAACCCCACCACCCACTACATACTACCTATCCAAACAAAATAACTAATCCACACTTCCCTATATCTACACTTCACCCATATATCCCATATCCTAATCAACCATTCACTACACACAAATGTATCTAGCTATAAACAAACTTCACCCAGCTACGGGAAAAGTATAATTTATGTATACATTCAGCTACGCAACTATATTATTATACATACACTTAACATAACCCTACTTCTAACCCTAAAGTCAAGGTTGCATGTATTACTATGTATGCACTTACCTTAACTCGCAGCCTAACCCTAAGGTCTGTAACTATTGCACATTTACGTTAGGGAGCTATACCGGATAAGGGCCAACTATTACAATTCAATATTTCGAATTTTGCGCTTCAGGACGTTTGGTGTTTTCGCTGTTCGCTATTTATGTGTCAGCATTTAGGTATTCGAGTAAGTGAGATTTCACTATTTTAATATAGACCCCAATAAATGCCTACAGCAGAGTCACCCACCTGTGGATGAGGTAAATTACTTGCCTGTTGTGGTGGCTTGATGTTTTTCTTTTTGTTGCTGAAAGAAGGACTGACCATGGACTGGTGGTCTATTCCATGATCAAGCTGAAAATGGTACTTCTTTGCTGGGGAAGACACACACCAATTGCTGGTAAACACTACCAGTCCACAAAAGTTACTTTTTTGACAGAACAAAGTAGAGTAAAAAGCACTTTATTTTTCTTTTGTGGGAGCTGGCATAGTGTTTTAAATAAAAATTATCCATAGAAACATGTTTTCAGTTACTTTACAATACTTTTAAACTGACAGGAAAAAACGAGTGCTCCATTTAAAAGTTTGTTGCAATCTCAAGACAGTCCATTAAAAGAAAACACACCTAGCTTTAAAAAACTTTCTTGAAGAAAAAAGTAATAAATCATCGACAAAATTAAGAAAATGGAAGTTTTTTCCCCCAAGGGTCTAGCAAAGGTAAACACAAGCCAACTGTTAGTCCCTGTCTCTCCATACTGCTATGAATACCCTTAGGAGCCATTTCTCCCCTGGCTCACCCAGCATCTTTATCGTATCTGCTGTGACCTCAGCTGACCTGCTGCTTTCCATGATTTCATTATCCTTAGTGCTGTTCTTACTTCTTCTAGAGTGGGCTCCTCATCTTCTTTCATCATAGATTGTGTTTGGGGCAGTACAGCTTCTGTGGGGATTTCTTCCTTCAGAAGCTGTTTGAAGTATTCCATCCATCTGCCTTTAATATTCTGTGGACTTTGCTGCTGGCATCTCCTCTGAAAGGTGTCTAACTATTTTCTTTATATCTATGCCTTTGCCTTGGAGCCTGATATAGTTTCTTTATGTCATCTACTGAGCCACTTTCCAAAAGATGGTACTGATAGAGTGCCTCTGATGTCTTGTTCTTTGCTATTGCAACTCCTTTCTTAGCTTCTTTGTTAGCCAACCAGTATTCCTTCCTAGACTGGTCAGTCTTTTCTATCTCCCACTTTTACCTGCATTCCTTCTTTCTTTTGATGACTTCCTGGACTTCTACATTCCACCACCAGCTTTCCTTATGTACCTTACTTCCATATGTGGCTCGGCCACATATCTGGTCCAATAGTCCTCACACATGCTGTTTTGTTTTGAGGTGCTGCTATTATTTTTCACCTCCACCTATTTCCTCTTCTTAAGGTGCAGGAAGAGGCCTTGATGAGATTTCTATAATACTGGTTAGCAATTCTGTATATAGTCTAGCAAATGAATACGAGGGTATGGAGGCTCAACTTAGAATGTGTGAGGGGAGTAGAAAGATATACTTCCTGTTTCTGCTTTGTATCTGATTAGTTAAAATATTTAGAAAAAAGAACAGAGCAGAGTGTGCTACATAATTTGTTATCTTGGTGAAGATTTTAATTAGAGAAGAACAAGAGAAATTAATAACAACTGTGTTTTGGAAGAGGGGCAACTTCATATATTCTGATAAAACTGAAAGATATCATATTACAGCAAATAGGTTCATAGGTTGACAGTTATAAGACTAGCCAATAACCAGAGGCCAGAATCAAACCTCATATCTTGCATCTCTGAGGAAAAGATTTTAATCATTATGCCATCCATGTTCAAAAATATTGATGCAGGTATATCATATGCATGCCAGTTTAACAGAGAGCTGCACCTGACATTTGTACTTGCATGCTAATAATGAACAAGCATCTAGATAACAATTTTTTTATTTTATTTATTTATTTTACATTTGTTTACCAGGTTAGTCCAACTGGATATATTTCCATTTTCAGCAGAGGCCCGGGGAGAAAATCTCCACATTGAAGTTAATACAAACAAGTCATTACATAAAGAAAGCAAGTAGTTAGTAAAAATACAAACAGAAATAAGGTTCAATCTAAAATATACTAGTTGAAAATTTATACTTGGAAGGACATTTACTTTTATTTACAGTATAAGAATAGGGGAGTTATACTTAAGTAAAACATTCATGAAGAGTATAATTGATTAAGTAAATATAAACCATACAACCATACAACGTTCTATATTAATTCATATCAGAGGCTAATTAACAAGGGTGTTTTTGAGATTGTCTACTCTAGGGAGTGAGTAGAGAGAGGTAGTAGAATCATAAGATTAGTCGGGATTGATACATGGGCATAGCCAGAGTGTTTTTAGATGTTGTTTGAGCTTTTGTTTAAAGAGGAAGGGTGATGATGTAAAAGTTAGAGTGGTAGGTAGAAGATTCCAGTATTTACCTATGGTGTTGGAGAATAGTGAATCACCTGCAATGTTATTGGACTTAGTTACCGTCACAAGAAGTTTATTAGAGGAGCGTAGTGAATTTAGATTAGAATAGGGAGAAATAAGGTCAGAAAGTTTAGGGGTATTTTTTGGTTGGTGAAATATCCTGTGAACAAAGGTAAGTTGGGAGAGTAATAATATATTTTTCAGTTCTAGCCAGTTTAGTTGTAGTAGATTCTAACAGTGGTGAGTTCTAAATGGGTTTCCAGTAGCAAATCTAGCAATGCTATTGTATGCATTTGCTAGTTTAGTGAGGTTATTTTTCTTTAGGTTAGTGTATATGGGTGAGGCATAAAGAAGAGTAGAAATAAGATGAGAGTGTGCGAGTGTAATTTTGGCCTGTGGAGTTTGAAAGGTTTTAATTCTATATAAGGAGCCAAGTTTTCTATTTACGGTTTTAATAGTGTTATTAATGTGGTTATCAAAAGTGAGGTTATTGTCAATTATAATACCTAACAGTTTAGTGGTAGAGTCAGGGACTATATGTGTACCATTATTGGAAGTAATAGAGAAGTCTAAGAGGGGGACTTACTGTTAGGCCTGAAGAGCAGGAGTTTGGTTTTATTGACATTCAAAAGGAGGCAGCGTTTCAAGAACCATGCCTCAACTGTGCTAAATATATTCTGTGTTAGGGTTTGTAGTTCGGAGGAGGTGTTTGCACAGCATATGAGTGTTGAGTCATCTGTATATTGAATACATGTAGCTTGAGGTATTGCTACATGTAAGTCATTTATGAATAAAGAGAAGAGGAGAGGACCTAGGATGGAATCTTGTGGTACTCCAAGAGAGACTGGCAGAAGGGATGAGAGTATGTTTTCCCAGAGAACAGCCTGTTGCCTGTTACTAAGGTAGGAAGTAAACCATTGAACAGCTTTGGTATCTAGAGAGAGAGATTCAAGGGTTTTTAAGAGCATATGGTGGTTTACCATGTCAAAGGCTTTTGACAGGTCTATGAAGAGTGCTGATGACAGGATACTATTATTGCAGTTTCTATTGATACACTCGGTAAAGGATAGGAGAGCTGTGGTAGTGCTATGAAATGGCCTAAAGCCATGTTGGCAGTTGGCTAGTAAGTTATATTGAGTTAAGTGGTGCATTAGCTGATGATGAATACATTTCTCCATAATTTTTGCTAAGGGTGATAATAGTGCTATAGGTCTATAGTTAGAATACTTGTTTGAGCTGCCTCCTTTATGTAATAGGATTATGTGGGAAATTTTCCAGATAGCAGGGATGGTTCCTTCATTGATGGTTCTGTTTATAAGGAGGGATATGGGATAAGCTACTGCTTTAGCTACTTTTTGAAGGTATTCAGATGGTAACTGATCTGCAGATGGGGTACAAGGTTTGAGTTTTTGGATGAGTTTTAGGATGTAGGAAGTAGAGATAGGTTGTAGTTGAAAATATGGGGAGATTAGCAGACATACAGGTGGGAGGGTTAGATTTGTCTATAGTAAGTTGACTTGCTAGTGAATTAATGGTGTCTGTGAAAAAGGAGTTAAAGGCATTGGCAGTTTGGTGTGAGGTATTCTTTTCGGCCCCTAAAGGGGAAGGTGTAATAGAGTGGCCTGGGTGTAGGAGCGAATTTAAGGTTGACCAGAACCTTTTGGGGTTGTTATGATGAGTTTGCTGTAGTTTACAGTAATAGTTCTTTTTATCTGTAAAAACAGCTTTTTTAGTGCTATTTCTTAACTGTCTAAAGGTTTGATGATCTGAAATAGTTTTTGTAGTTCTCCATTTAGCCCGGGATTTATTCCTAAGTAGTATTTTTTGTCTTGTCTCTTTGGGAGCCAGGGGGCAGGTTTAGATTTAACTCTGACAGATCGTTTTGGAGCATGTTGGTCAAGGATTGATAGGAATTTGGTATTGAAGTAATTGATAGCATCTTCAAGGGTTAGGGTTTTTAGATCATTCCAGTTACAGGCTTTTAGTTCATTTTGGAATAATAATGGGTTGAAGTGTTTATTGCTATGTGAGACCCTGTAGGTAGGGGTGTAATTAATGTCACTCTTTTGTCTTATGATGTAAGTTAAGGAATGATCACTTACATCATCAGGCAAAGTTCCTACTGTATATGTTTGTTGCAGTTTGTTGGTATGAATCCAGTCTAAAATACTTTCTTTGTTATTGGGTTTATTGATTCTTGTGGGATTATTGATTGTCTGAGTAAAGCCATGAAGATTTATATGAGATGATGGATTATTTGTATTGACAGAGGACCAATCACGATTAAAGTCTCCTAAAATGATTGTTTCTTGTGGGTAGGAAGAAGATATACAACTTAGGATATTCTCAATTGTAGTGTAATTATTGCCAGGAGGTAGGTAAATACAGATGATATAGATTAATTTATTAGGGTTTAGTTGTAGTTTAGAAGTAAGGATTTCAGTTTTATCATCATTTAATGGGTTGGAAGGTTGTGAGGAGATTTTTAGTCCATTTTTAAACAGAAGTGCTACTCCTCCACCCTTACGTTTTAAGTGGTCCATTCTCAAAATGTTATATCCAGGGGGAAGTATTGCATTGTCTTTAGTACCAGGTTTCAGCCATGTTTCAGTAAGACAGAGAATGTCAAAGGAGTGAGTATCAAGGAGAGCATGAAGATGGACAATCTTATTGTTAATACTTCGGATATTGAGATGTCCAATAAGTAAAGCATTAGAAACAGTGGTTAGTGTAGGTGGGGTAGAGTATGAGATATTATAAGTTATGTCAGTAGAGTTGTTAGTTTGTCCTGGATTAGGGTGGATGTCACCATCACTAAGGATTGGCATTTTTAGTTCAAGTGATGGTTTGCATGAGAAGTTGGCTAGGTATTTTAGCCTCCTTATGTTTGGATTGTTGAAGTTAATGTGTGTATGTCGATGGTATTTGGGTAGTAGGTAGTTGGGGGTGCTTATAATGTTTGAATGAGTATAAGTATTGCTAGGATGTTGGAAGGCTGTTTGTCTGTGACAGTTAGTAAAGTGGAAATAATTAGCTCTTTCATAAGAAGTAAGGAGATAGCTGAAGGTTAAGCATAGAGAGCATATGTATGTGAATATTAGTTTAGTTAGTATAGTTTTAGATATGAGAAACATATTGCTAAGAAGAGTTGTAAGCACTAGGAGGTAGGGTTAATATGTAAAAAGCAAGTTAAAGTATAGGAAAGGTAATATTTTTTCCTGAGAGGAGTAGTTATGAGTATAAGTGAAAGGTAGGTGTTAGGAGAGAGGGAGTAGATAGAGTACAATTAGGAGGAATGAGGTGGGGTTATAGTAATTAAGAGAGAGATAATAGATAAGGTAGTTAAGGAGGGACGAGAAGGAGTTATATTAATGAACAGTTACAAGGGATAGGATGGCTCAGGGAGGGAGTGTGGTTAGGAGGGTATAAGTGTAGGGGCACTGGGGGTGGGTGGGATATGGGGGTAGGGTAGGGGAGCGAAGCGGGACAGAACCAGTCAGTAGATTGTGTGGAGCCAATCAGACCTTCCAGAGAGCTTATCATCGAAGTATATCAGGCAGATAAGTAGCACCTTATTGTGGAAGTTTTATGACAGTAAATTTAGGCAAACCAGTTTACTTTAAATGTAATCAAAACCAGTTTACTTTTATTCTGTGAATCAGTGACTACTATATTCGTTTTAATAGATAAATTTGGTTACAAAATAAGGTTAGTTTAACAGAGATGAAGAACAAACCTCAGCAGATTTATAGAAAATAAGTCACTGTATTGTGCTGCCATCTAGTGGCGTATGGGGGGAAAGACCTCAACTTTAGGTTAAACAGGAAAATATTCTAAATGGGAGATAAGGCGGCCTAGGTAGGTTCCGCGAGTGTGCTGGCCCAGTTCAGACAGGTCTTAGGAAATTTAAAAAAATAAAAGGTACTAAAGACACATACATCAAATCTTTAGGGCTATCAGCAATAGCCAATGCTGGGAAATATAAAGGGATGCTTCCAGGTGTTCACACTTTGGGACACTGCGTTGTGGCTTCTGTGAAGTAAGTTACTTGTGGGAAGTCCTACAGCAGTGGGGGACAACCCGATTAGCAGTACTTGGCTTCCAGGATCAAATCTTTAGGGCTATCAGCAATAGCCAATGCTGGGAAATATAAAGGGATGCTTCCAGGTGTTCACACTTTGGGACACTGCGTTGTGGCTTCTGTGAAGTAAGTTACTTGTGGGAAGTCCTACAGCAGTGGGGGACAACCCGATTAGCAGTACTTGGCTTCCAGGATCGAATCTTTAGGGCTATCAGCAATAGCCAATGCTGGAAATATAAAGGGATGCTTCCAGGTGTTCACACTTTGGCACCAATTATGGATGAAACCTTGAACTAGGACTTGGCAACTAGCATAATGGTTGCAGCTGTCTTATTTTCAAACCTAATATACTGTAAATAGAAAGTTAAACCCGTGACCTTGGGGTTTACAAGGATAGGTACTTTTATAGGTAATTCATTCTTGTTAAGATGTGTTACTTTTAGGAATTCAGTCTGCTTTAATAGGGATCTTTTGAACTATATCTTACAGTGAATCAACATGACTTAAACTACAGCCATGTTAAATTTATGAAGAAGATTGGAGTTGTTGGTGTGTTTGTATGAGTAATATCAAGAAATGTTGGAAATGTATTTATACATTTTCAAATGTATAAATTTTGAAATTTTTTGCTGCATATATAAAGTAGAAGAGCATAAATATAAATATTTGTAGACAATACATTTATAAAATAGTTGTAAGAGAGATTTCTGACTAGTTTAATACGTATGGAGACTTACCTCTATGCAGTAATAACTGATTCTTCAGCAGCCTAAAATGTTTACTAGCTAGGATTCAGAAAGTTAGATAGACGTTTCCGTGAATGGATAAGAAACCATTTATATTGTATTAGTAAAAGATTAGAGTACAGTGCACTTGCTAAACATGTAGCACAGGAAGGGGATTAGCAAAAATTTGCCTTTCAGGTATTGGAGGTTACTAGGACTGATATGAGACTAGGTGATATTATTAATAATACTGAACGCAATGAAACTAGATGGATTCTTAGACTCAGAGAGCATAAAGGCTCTTTTCTAAATTATGTAGTCCCCCTGAAACCAGAATGAAAGAACAGGGGTTTGAGAAAGTAATTTATATAATATTTATACTACATCAGTTAATATAACATATAAATATATCTAGATTTTCAGGTCATTCAGCGTATAGTTGGATTTTTAAATATTTTTTATGTATCTTGTTCATACACATGTTTCTTATGAAGGATGTTTTTTACTGTGGTTGTCTTTTTAAATAGCTCTCTTCTAGAGCACATTTACTACTTTTTACATATCACATGACTAATTATTTTTAGTTGATGGAGTATTTAAATCTGTAACTTTTTATGATCTGAAGAAACAATTGTTTAAATTGTGAAAAAGCTCATCTCTTTTTTTTTATTAAACTCTTTGATTACATTGGATTTGGAATTTCGTCTTTAATCAGCCGTGAAACTGCACTTTGCTTGTTCTTTACTTGTTGACTGTTTTGGTTTTGTGCAGCTTACCATTGTGAGGTATTTATATTTTCTTGACTAGTAAGCTATATAGGTTTATCATGAAATCGCTTTCCAGAGCAACTGTGGTTGGTCTGACCTTATATAACCACTAAGATGCTATTTAAGGACTAGATATAGAGAATTCCTACTTAAACGAAAGCATGAGCAGCTTTTAAATAAAAGTGGTCAGCTGGTGAAAAACAGATCAAGATGTAAAAAGAAGAATAGTTATTAAAAGAAAGACCTTGAAGAGTTTTCGAGACGGGATGCCGCATACAGCAATACAGGAGATAGGACGAAAAAATGGACATTCTTTAAACTACCGACATGTCTTTGAATGACTTAACATAATATTTTTGTTGTTAAGAAAGTATATCAGGAATAGTAGCTCTGCAGGAGAGTCACTTGTCATAATCTGAACACAAAGAATATTCCCAGGATTTTTTGGTGAATATGTAGATTATTTAATATAAGTGTTGGTTCCCTGTTCAAGTTGATCAAAAAGAAACAAAGTCTATAACCTTTCTTTGGGGGATTATCCTATACATGGGAGACTGGAATTCAGTTATCTGCATTATTGATCTGAATAGTGGTCCTAGGAGATTTACTTTAATAGCAAAAAAAATGGTAACAACTGCAGGCTGTTTCATTGTATACATGTGCAGAACTCTGAATGAAGAAAGAGAGGGGAATAACTATACACGCAGTTAAGCAAGGTATGATGCTTGGTCCAGGTTGAATAATTGTTATTTGTCAGAGGAGCATGTGTATATATATATATATATATATATATATATATATATATATATATATATATATATATATATTAATTAAAAAGTCATTACTTAAGGCATATGTTATGGCCTGTCCATGCACCGGTTACAGTATAAATGGAATTGATTGCCATCAGCCTAGGTGAAAGGCACTGGAGATTTCCAACATATGTGATGCGGGGGGATCGATTTAGGCTGTGGTACCCTGCAATGACAATGCAAAAACTTAGAGAAGATAGTAGGGGAAACTGGAGCAGTAAGATAAATTTAAATATAACATGAAACTTCGAGCATAGGAAAAGACAGTTCAGATAAGACCAGAAATGGAGATGTATCTCAAAGCAGCAGAATATCTCAAAAAGTTTCAAAATAGTGGGACTAATTTAATGGAAGATGAAAAGGTCATTTACAATAAATTTAAAACAATGACATATTATTTCGAAAGAATACTGAACTGTTATGAAAGTAGTTAGGGAAAAGCTCTATTTTGCTAAAGTTTTAAAGACTTTGATATTGTTAACATTTAGGTTGAGGCAACAAAATATAGAGCAACTAGTATATGGAGTTCAGAATAATAGCTCATAATAGTTGGAAAGGCACCCTAGTGTAATACTGAGTATTTTTAAAAAAGTACTGTGTGCATTTATGTAACAAAGAAGTCAGTCCTGATAAATAATTTGCAAATGAAGGAATTCTTGGACAGAGGGCACTTTCTAATTATGATGAAGAAAACACTGCATGATGACTGAAACCTAAAATTACTGAATAAATTAAAATTGGTATCATTTGAACAGGCAATGAATACATCTCCAGCCTTAGATTGGATACCAGTAGGTATATGGAAGATGGGCAAGAAAAGGTTGTTGTAGATATGAGTTGTACTGTTGAATAATATTTTGAAAGGAAAAAGGATCCCTGACTTATTACTCTTGAAGTAGGGAAAGGACCCCACGTTGCCATCATCCTGCAGGCCAATATCAGCTTTATACTAGGATTATGTTTTCTTATGGCATTTTGGAAAAGTGATTGATAACAGTGTTTCTTATCCTGGGCCATCATGAGCAATGTTTCTTTTTTTTGTGGGGGTTAGGGTGCACAGGTAAATTCTATGTCCCTCCTGATTTAGAACATTGATGCTAAGAAAAACATGCAATAAGATGGAGTCAGTGTATCTATTTGAAGCACTGAAAAATGTTTTTCTATGGGTTTTTGTCCTGTTGTTGAGAATATCATATTGAATTGTCTGTAACCTAAATAAAGACAGTAGTAGTGCTATCACTGCAGTTTTCCTTGACAAGGGATCCCCATCAGGGGTGCTCATTGTCATCTTTGCTTTTCTCCTTATATTTGGAGCCATTAACTTGCTGCATTAGGTAGTCAGAGGAGCAATGATATCAGTGGATGTTAAAACAATTAAAAATATTTTTATTTGTAGATGACGTTTTGGTGACCTTACAAAACCAAACAGTGACACTGGAAATGATTATTTATTAAACTAGAGAAGTCTGGTAGGGTTTCTGGATATGAAATAAATACATCAAAAACTGAACATGTATATAGCCATCAATTATATCTTACTGCGTGATTTAATTAATCAATACCCATTGCTAACAGGTTCAAATAATTAGATATATCTGCGAATTTGGTTTGCAGGTGCACCTATCATTTCCTAGGAAATTTCTTTTGTTAACCTAAAGGAGAAACTGAGATTTTTTTTTCAGAAATGGAAACTCCTGGGTTGATGTCTGGTTCCAAAGGGTTCAGGCCCTGCAGTTATGTATTCTTATAGAATTTCTAAATATAGTGCAAACATCTTTAAATCAATCACTAAAAAACACTTTATAGTCATGGTGAAAATTTGGTTTGCAGATTGTCTTGGGCCGGGCAGCAGTCATGAATAGGATGTAATAGGCCACTCTTAGTTAAACAGCTCAGAGGCTTAGGTATACCAGATGTCAAAAATCATTGTCAAGTAATTGTTTTATAAATGTACTTCTATACATTGATAAGCTGTACTCATATTGATATAAGGAGATGCTATTACAACGAGGTGGAAACCATAAGCAATTAGACATGTTTCAGTGGTGGGATATCCCTATGTAAGTAATTTATTTACTTACTTAATTGATAAATTGGTTAACGTTTGTTTGCATGTATGCATTTGCTGACTTGTGTAGAGCACTGATCAACCTGGGCCATTTTAAGGCCTGTGCAGAGGTTGCAAAACAGGAAGTAATATACTAAAGCTGATCGTTATCTTATATGGTACCATTTCAGTATTTACAGTATCATTACCCTTTATGTACAATATGCGTCATGTAAAAATGAAGTTTAAGCTGAACAGAAATGTAAAATGTTGCTTAAATAATGTGTTTCTTTTGTTATTACAGGATGAGAAGTTTCCCTTAGATAAATGAGGGTCCAGTGACCAGGCATGATGTAATAGAAGGTATGACACTGACGTAGCATGCGAGGAGGAAGTCATAGCTGCCAGAACATTTTAAATGAGATAGTAGTCCATGGAAAGAGATTAGGTGTATAAGAATTTGAGTGGTATGGTTTGTAAAGGCGGAGAGTTAGTAGGTAGGGGAGGTGAGAAGAAGAGTGAAGTGCACAGGAGAATGTAATTATAGGAGTAAATCAGGCTGATGGTATTAGAGAGAATAGAACTGGGATTAATAATGTACGATGCCCACCACTGTTTTATGTGACTGACTTGCGTAACATTTGCATTTCGACTCTTTGAAGAGATAAGTTTTTTGAATGAATGAATAGATTTTTTATGTTTGGGGATAGAATCCCTGATTTTAAGGCCAAGGACTGAGAAGATGTGGATGGTGTATTTCAGTTAAGTTAGTGGTGTTTGTAGGTTGAGAGCAGATTGTATAAGAGACCTAACATTGTAATGCAGTAATGATCTTAGTGAATGTCTTCTTACAAAATAAGGAAATGTGTCCATATTGATGAGTTTAATGATCAGAGTCCCATCTTGCAGGAATGGGTTGCCATTTGACTTTATTTAGAGTAGCACAGCAATCTAGTTTTTCAGAGGGTGTTATGAATTTGCATTATTCTTTGAGGCAGAGGTAGCTATTGTGAATTCATATTCCAGTTGTGGTAGCAGGATGCTTTTTCCTATGGCAGTTCTCCCTTGTGGAGATGAGAAGTTATCCCTGTCTAAAAGATTTGTTTGTTATCTTTTCACATAGGTAGTTGAACATGATATTCCAAACTGAAAATTGGATAAAGCCAAATTCCAAGATAATGGTAGTATTGTGTCTAACTGATCTTTGCTGCTGCTGTGTGTCATGGACCACTTGGTACAGATATAATTGTGATTATTTGTGGTCTCAAAGATCATTGCTTTACTTTTCTTTATGTTGAGGATGAGCTTTTGTTCTGTTAGCCAGTCGCTGAGACTTGAGAGTTATTGCTCTAGTTGGTCCATTCTTGTATGATGGGGGGCAGGGGGGTATGGCTGTGTCCATAGATAACCATGGCTTCTGCATAAAGAATTATGGGCATGTGGTATAGAACTTGTGAGACATGGTTAATAAATAGAGAAATTAGTAGGGGGTGGCAATCCATAATCTTTGGGACTCTCTTTAATATGGGGTGCAGAAGGATTGGAAGTCTCCCCTATTTGCGATTTGAAGTATCTCCCAGAGACAGTGTTTGAACCACAAGGTAGCTATGAGTGATTTTTTCAGGAATAGATGACTGACTGTGTTGAAAGCTTTGCTTAGGTCAGTAAAGCTTGCTGTGGTTAGAAGGTTCTTGTTCCATTTCTGAAATATCTCTGATGGTGCAGAGGATGATCATAGTGCTTCTCCCTTCCCAGAAGCAATGTTTTGTTGTAAAAAGATTTTATACTTTTAAAGATATTAAGCAAACTGATTGTAGATTCATTTTTCAACTATTTTCTCAACTGTGGGGAAACGGACATTAAATTTTAAGTTTTTTCACCAGGTGTGATGAGGATAGAAATGGGGCTATTTTTCACAGTTCAGGCATGATATTCTTTGTGGCTTTGTAGTGTCTGTGATGCATCAGGTAGCACAGTCACCTTTGGTGTAGAAGACTGTGGGTTCTATTCCCACACCAGGTAATTAAATTACTAGTACTTCAGTGCAACATAACGGTGTGGGAGTGCTGTACTCTTGAGCATGCTGGAGTTTGGGTGAGATGTTTAACAGAGGTTCCATCTGCTTGAGTTGGTTGCAGCTCAGGTGGATGTAAAAGATCCCACTGCAGCTATCAAAATGAGTGGAGGAACTTCCACTTTGTCTGGGCCAAATTTCCTATAGTAGTATAAATACCACTCCAGATTCCCAAAAGGAGGTCACTAGCCTAGTAGGACTAACCCAGTCAACAACATTCAAATAAGTAAGTAGGGTACAGAGGTGTTCCAGAGACAGACTAATGTAGTCTTTGTTGGTGAGAATAAACAAGGAAAAGGCCATCAGACCATGTTGGGGTGTCTGGGCAATTTTTTTCAAATTGCTTGATAATGAATTTTAAGGATATTTGTTTGAAACATAAAAGTGGTATCTTGGTGGTGCTTTCATTGGAATAAATAGTGCAGTCTAGTACAATGGAATTTAGAATGTCTAAGGGACTAATGTACACAAAGGGTATTGTGAAGGGGTTCATAGATATATACTAGGCTAACAATCATCACAGCCTTTATAAGACTAGTCATGTACTCAGATACAAGTGTGTCCCCATATATCATAGTGTTTATTAGGAGGAGTATGTTAAGAAGTTTCTAGAGGTTATGTGGGAGGATATGTTAGTTTAGGCACTACTGTCTGCCTCAGTCTATCAGAGCTATAGGGGCCAGACCTGGTGTGAATTTCTGATTTCCCATCCATTGGTTAAGGTTGTGCTTAAATAGGGTTAGGGATGGACTCTGCTTTGCATGGATGGGGAGCCTATTACACAGCATGGGGATTCTCTGAGACACCTATCTGTCTTGCCACCATGTCTTATTTATATCACAAGTAAAATTTAAATCCTAGGATCTAATGGTTCTGATGCTGTTCATTATGTAGATGTGTAAATGTTCATTCAGACCTGGATCTGAGGATGACTTGTATGCCAAGCATAGATTTTAGTTAGAGTATAGAGCTAGAAATTTAAGGTAATCAATATAAGACAATGTGTTTATACCATGGAATCTCCTGGTAAGGAACTTCTGTGGCATTCCAACTGTTGCATGTGTCTGTCTGGGTACATGCCGAAGGGGGCATTATACTCAATGATGGGTCTGATAAGAGGCAAATAAAGTGGCACTATGACTACCTTACTTACAAATTGGGGCATCGCAGAATGATTTTCTTACTATCTTGGCTACATCTTGGTCAAAGGCCAGATTACTGTCTACATATATTCCCAGATCCCTGATTACTGGGTCAACTCTTAGGGTGTCTTATCGATGGCGTAATTAGTTGAGTGGCAGTTTTCCGAAAAGGCACTATAATGTATTTCTTGGCATTGAGTTTTAATCCATGAATTTGACACCAGTTATCTGTCTGTGTTAAACCCTTTTATAAGATGTGTGTGTGTGTGTGTGTGTGTGTGTGTGTGTGTGTGTGTGTGTGTGTGTGTGTGTGTGTGTGTGTCATGGGGAATCTATGATAGCTCCTAATTTGCAGTCATCTGCAAACTTGGTCAGCCAAAGGCCCTTGACATTAGCCTTTACTTCTGAGAATTAGATGCCAAATAGCAGCAGCCACAGCATGTAGCCATGAGATACCCCATTGGTGACTGGTCTCTTAGTGGAGGTGGTATCACCAATCCAGACTTACTGAGTCCTGTCTTTGAGCCAGCTGGAAACCCAATGAGTTTTGTAGGGGTTTCTTCACAGTTTGGTGAGTTTTTCAATTCTACCCAAGTAGGTTATTGTATCAAACACCTTAGCCAGGTGTAAGTAGGTAGTATACATTGTTTTCCCCTCATCCATTGTTTTAATGACCTACTCAAAGAAGTCCACCAGGTTTAGGAGGCATGGCCTTCCCTTGACAAAGCGAAACTGGGTTGGGTTCAGTGTCTGAATGTTGTCTATATCTCCATGATAATTAATTCCATGGCTTTGCATATTAAACTAGTCAGACTAATAGGTCTGTCATTTCCAGTGTCAGTTGACAGTCCACCCTTATAAAGTGGGATCATGATTATAGTCCTCCATTCTCATAGCACAAAGCCTGATTTGGGGTTGCATAGTCAAAGCACCTGTTTCAAGTTTCTAGTTTTATTTGTTGGTGCTTCTGTTTGCATGGCAGTGCACATGTTTTGAGTAATGGATTTGAGGATATAGTTGAAAAGTGACTCAAGTGTTCCTGATATGTCATGTTTCAAGCAGGTTTTGTAGGAATCTTTTTCTTATGAGATGTTTATGACATGTTATGCCATTAATTAGTTCTTAATATTTCCTTTGGCTGTATTGTAAGATGTTTTGGGCTGTGGAGAATAAATGTGCTTTGTGTTATCTGGTAGTCTTCTTGCATAGGTTTCATAGAAATATGAATTATTCCCAGTTTTCTGGCTGACGGGACTTTGTCATTGTTTTCCTGAGCATTTTCTCTAAGTTTGTAGAGACATTTAAGTTCCTTAGTTAGCCATTTCTTGTTAAATGGTCTCAGAAGTCAAGTCACTGTGTAGAAATATAGGTGTGTGTTTCAAATTATGGCTTAGAAAGAAACTTGTGAGACATTGGAGCATTGAATTGGTACCTATAGGTATGAAGTGGAGAGACAACCACAACAGAAATTAAAATGCCATTCAGGGACTATCAGAGGAAGCAAAAGTCTTATGTATAACAAGAGAAGTAACTCTGTTAGACCAGGGTGGCAGATTGAGTAATTAAAGTGAGGAAAAACATTAATGGCAGATAATAGATTGAGTGGGAACTTTAAGGGGGATAAAAACATCAGATTCATAGATAGCTGTTAGACGTTATTAAGTACTGCATAAGTTAGGAATGGGAAATTTGTGTTGTGCCTTTATATGCAACCAAATCCTGTAAATTTTGAACATTTGTATGGAAACACCTATAACTCTGTTTTCAGACCCCAGCTATATTACAAAGAAGGTTTCTAGGTTTGAGTGGTACATGTTAGAGACGTGAGTTGGGTGATGGGAGAGACTGTATGCAGATATTAGATTGAATGGGAAAGCCTACAGAGTATTTGTAGATAAAAGTATGAGATTCATGGATAGCTGTTAGCCATTATTAAGTACTGCACAAAGTTAGGAATAGGAAATCTGTGTTGTGCCTTTATATGCAACTATATCCTGTAAATTTTGAATATTTGCATGGGAATGCCTATAACACTATTTACAAACCCCAGCTATATTACAAAGAAGGTTTCTAGGTTTGAGTGGTACATGTTAGAGAACGATGGGAGAGATTGCATTCATATTTTTTGTAATGTTCATGGCAGAATAAATTTAAAAGAGAGATATAAAATAAGTTGAAGAAGGCATTTAGAGATGATATATATGATGGGAGTTATTCATAGTGGCATTTAGCAGGGAGGATCAACAATGATAGACATTATTTTTCTTAAGTGTTACACATTAAAAAGTTAGTAACAAGAAATTGGAAATTTCAAAAATGACCCCTTCACGTATTTAGATATAGATGTAAATGAAAAATATATTTTTTTAATCTGAAAAACAAGATTTATTACTTTATAATACTTCCATTAAGGTATGATTTTAATGGTCAAGTAGAATACTTGAGAAATATAAAAATGACTGAGGTTCAGTTTGCCAACTTAGAAAATCCTTTTCTTTTCCATAGAATACAAATTAATGGATTTTTATATGACGTGACTTAAAAGATGATTATTTTTTTAATAAGTGTAAATGTGTTTCCTCTTGTGGTTCTGTGTATCCGTGATTGTGGGTTAGAGTAGGACATATTATTGGGTCTATATTGTGATATCGCATGCTGAGAAGAGCGAACAACACATAATCGACCCCATGTAAGCGAAAGCTTGCAACGTTGAAAACTCAGAACAGTGATTTTTTTTCCAAGGAAAAAAAATCGCTGTTCCGAAACAAAAAAAAAAACTGTAAAACATTACATAATGTGGGGGGGTTGTGCCCCCCATACCCCCCTACTTAAATATACCAACTCCAAGATTGCACTACAGTGCCAAAAATGGCAAAGTAGTGAAAGCAGCCAAGCAATTTCTTTCCCAGGGAAAGAATTTACTGAAAAGCTACTTCGCTATTTTGCCTTTCAGTTTGACAAAGACGCATTCGACAACCTGCTCCTGTGACAGCATAATAGGGAGCCATATTATCAACAGCACCAAGTGAGCCATATTGTTATTCTCTCATTAATGTCACTTTATTCATCAGTACGCATGGAATGGATTGAAAACTGTTTTTCATCAAATCGATTTAGGATCACTTCTATATGCGACTGTCTCATGTTTGTTTTAGGAAGTTTTGTAAGGAACAAAAGCCAATGGTGTTTGAGTTGTGTATTTTTTTTTTTGTTTGTACAGATACCTTACTGGGGACCAGCTGTATGTTATTGCAACAAGTAATTTTTATTGAACATCAAATAAATTTTGGATGGGTGGCTGCTGCTATGGGAAATTTACTTTCTTTTCAATGTACAGAGATCTTAAAATTGATTATAATTTTAAGGGGGTTCAGGGAACCACATGGGTTTGCCTGTCATATAAAATATTTGCCAATGTTAATTTTTTTAGCTCTCTGTAATGCTGTTGGCTTTTCTTAGACACAAGCATTTATTAGAACTGTTTTGGACAAAATTATTTTAATGACTTGTCTGACCGTTTATTTCATTTTTCTGGAGTTCATTTTTATTTATCTGCTTTTGGTTTTGTTGATATTGAATGGATATCAGACATGGATTCACTTCAGAAGCTTGAAAGCCCAAAATCTTTAATTTCAAAAAACTGAGACCAAAATCTTGAAAGTTCAAAAGACTGAAAAGTCAAAATACTGAATCTCAGAATACTGAAAACACACAGGATACCAACACTTACTATATTCCAACAGAAGTAGGTACAGAAACAAATACAGGACAAACCATATTATGTTTCTCCAAGTATAAGCAGGGGGGCTGCACCGCCCCCACACCCGCTACTACTTAAATATATCAGCTCCGAGATCGCACTTCACTATACTAGCATGAGTTATGTTGTAGTATAGCAAGATAGAAGGGAACTTGACTAAGGTTACAGCAGGCAGTCATGAAAAATGTAATGGTATATTTGCCATTTTGTTCTATGGAGTGTGATCTTGGAGTTGATATATTTAAGTAGCAGGGGTTGTGGGGGGCACAACTCCCCCCACATTGGGGGTGCAGGGTGGCTTGCCCCCCTGCTTATAATTGGAGAAGTGGTAAATGGTTTATCTTTTATTTGTTTCTGTATTTAGTTGTGCTAGGACTAGCTTATACGATCTAAAAAAATGCCACCAGATTTAGAAAATTCACAGGATGTGCTTATCCTTTGTAAAGTTAGCTTTGTATCTTTAACAGCTTAAAATATTTTGAGCCCGGGCTGCTAAAGATGTTTCTACTAAGTCCTTTTACAGATAAAATAGTTTATCCTACATAGGTGATATCCATTATCATTACTTTATTTATTTATTTATTTATTTATTTATTTTAGTTTACATTTATTGACCGGGAATAGTCCGACTGAGCTGCAATTAGCCCTTTTTCAAGCTCCAGAGAACTATTATAAACTACAGAAATACATTCATTAGACAATACAGTAAAACAGTTACAGAGGCAAAATCAAAAAAGTTGTGATGGAAATGTTTTAGCTGGTATTTACATCTGTCCAATTCTTAAATATTTACAAGTCAATTAGTAATGCATTCGATGTGGGAAAAAAGACATTCATACAGTCTAGGTATTTCTTCAGTGTACTCATACAGTGCTGTCAGATGTAGTTTGTAAGAGGATGTATGTAAGGGAAAGAGATTATGCTAATATAGTAGGAGTCAGGGTTTACAAAAGTACAGGTAGACAGACTGGGAGGAGTAGAGGTGTTCAGACAGTAAGAGAGTAATAATAAAAAGTTAGTAAAAGTGGTCAGACAGTAAACAAGGTGGGGAGGAAACAGTTCATGGTGGATGAGTACAATGGGAGGACCAGAGTGTTTTTAAGTGTTCTTTGGTGGCATCTTTGAATTGTTTAGGTCGATTTAGTAGTCTAATTTGGAGTGAAAGCTTGTTCTAAGCTATGGTAGGATGGTAACTATATAGGTTGCATCCCATTTTTGTCTTAGGTTTATAGATAAGTAGTAAGTCTTGGTCCGAGCTTTGGAGTAATCTAGTTGGAGAATAGTTAGATATGAGGGAGGATAGGTTAGGGCAGAGGAAAGGATGATATATTATAGAGTGTAAAATTTGAAACTGCGAATGCAGAATTAGGTTGGGTAGTTCCAGCCAGTTTAAATGCTTAAGTGAGACACAGTGATGAGTTTTATAAGTATGTTGGGCAGATAATCTAGCTACTTTATTATAGGCTGCATTTAGTTTTGATAGGAGTGAGGCATTAAGGTTTATGATCTCTTGTTCCTTTGATCTACCCTCTGGCTTTCATGGTAAAGCTAGATTTAAAGGATCTGTTTTACTCTTTGGACTCTCCACTGCACCAAAGGTATTCATAAAATACCTAGTTCTAGTCATTGCTTGCTGCAGACTTCAGGCATTCACAGTTTCCATATTTGGACAATTATCTTATGTTTCCACTCACTTTTTCCAGATGCCAGTTGTATTTAGCAGCTATTCAGGAACTTCTACTCAACCTGGGATTTCAGATCAACTTTCAGAACTTTTCCCTCATCCCTTCTCATAGAATGTTTTTCCTGGGATGTTTGTTGAACTCTACCTTATCCGAAGCAGAAATGTTTCAACAATTCTTCCTGAGTTTTCCAGTCAAAACCAGCCATCTGCAAGGGTGTTTCTCAGGATTCAGGGGGTACATGGCATTCATGATTCTTATGCTTCCCCTTGCCAGACCATACATGAGGAAAAATAGTACATGAGATCATTCTGGCCTCAGCATCTATATCCTTGCCCTTTCAGATTCCAGTCCTGGGATTTGTTAAGTGGGAGATTGGATGGTCAGTAGACTGGATAGCTTGGAATCCAGGTCTTTCATTCTCCTTTTTGAGCCCTTTTCAGTCAGTTACCACAGACAGTTCAGACCTGGCATGGGGAGTGGTTTTAAAAGGGGTAAAAGTAAAAGCTGTCTGGGATCCTGTAGACAGACAAAATCATATAAATATAAGAGAAGTGCTGGCAGTTATCAATGCTTTGAGGACCGTGAATAATCCCATCTTCCCAGGATGTCACACCACAGCGATGTGGTCCATAAACAAATGGTGGGGGAGAGGGACAACCAGAGCTTGCCCTCTTTGCAGGCTATCATTGATAGCCAGGGAGGTAGTAACACAGCTCAGATTAAATGTTCAGGCTTCATATGTTCTGTCAGAGCAGGACCAAGACTGACCCCCTTACAAATGGCAACATCAGCTGGCAGCTAACCTACACACTGGCTTGAATGAAATTAGTAGCATTAAGCCAGAGTTTAAAGATATGAGACTGAAGTAGCAATATTCTCATCCATTTTTATGAATTTACTGTAGTGTAGTAGATATATTTTTAATTCATTAAACTATAGGAAATGGACTGTTTGAGAGTTGAAATGAGTGATGACTGGTGTGAAGTGAACATGTGATTTACAATAAACTTTATTTAGTTTTGTCTGTATTTTAAAAATGGATTAGTCTGATGAAGTCCATTGAGAGTGAAAGGCCTAAAACACTAACTAATAAACTGACCTTTTTGGAGTAACCTGCTGGACAGGACTGTTTGGTTATTTTATGGTGAAGAATTTGCAGCCAGCAAGGTGTCTTGAAAGGTGTAGTTTTCATTTTATTTGCATTGGTATGACCAGTTTGATATTCTAAACCAGTTAGGATACCTCCTTTTTGATGGTGTCTTAATTAAGTTTGTTTAAATTTCCCAGCTTAATTCTACCATTGAGAGAGTGTTTAGTGTGGAAACTTGTGCAAGAGAAGTGAATATTAAGGAGTTTTTTTTTTTTTTTTTACTAAACCTGCCGACACTTTTGGCAAAACATCCACCTCTACAGGCAAAATACAGATGCTGGAACTGATGCTTTTGATTTGTTAAAGATCTTAGAGAAGGCTGCTCACAAATACAATAATCTTCTATGGGACGATATTTATCTGGAAAAAATGCATTGAACAAAAGATAATTACTCAATTTCCTAACAGAGTTGATGAAAGTTCAGTTATTTAAGGAACTGAGTGAACTTTTTTACAACACTGGAATGAAAATATTGACATTTTTGGTTAAACACAGTAATGAACTGCTGAATGGCCGTAAAAGGCAGTTGAAACTATAACAGTTGAAGTTAAAGCACTGAATCATTGTAATGTTTACAATTAGTAATTTTTATAAGATCTTAAAAGATGTGGCTGACCATGAAAAAGAGTCAAGCTAAAAAAATTAAAGAAGCTGGCCAGCGATAACAAAGGCTTTGAAGGTGGCTCAATTTATAAGCCATTTGTAGTGACTGCTTAAATGGAGACTGCAGCAGCCAAAGGAGAGCCACATGTTATGTACCTCTCAAGACATCTGTAACAACTGGAAAGGCTGCAGAAATAACTCACTAAAAGAATCACAGGCCAAAAGCAGATGCCCTACGCTGACCACCTTAAAAAACTCCAGCTATACTCTGTCGCATATCGTCTACTCAGAGGCGATCTCTGCTTAACATACAAGGCCATGTCAAACCCAGAGCTGTTGGACATGCTACACTTAAAGAAATCCCAATCCCTCAGAGCCACACGCACCGGGGATCTAAACCTTGTCATCACCATAAACAAAACATGCTTGAGGGATAGGTTCCAGACCCAGAGACTCCCCAGACTCTGGAATAGATTGCCCATACATGTCATGCAATGTGCCTCTTTGGCCCTCTTCAAAAGGAACCTTGATGATTGGATGGGAGAAAGGAAATTCACCCCGGGGATCACGTCAGTTGCCCTGCAAGACAGGGCTCCAGGGAAGTAAATAGTGTGGGAAGAAATAGCCAGAGAATTGTTATGACTAGACTTGTATAGGTGCTAGGGCTGATAGCCTGGTACCAACCTATGAACCTGTTTGAGAACCATATAGTAGAGTGGGTAGGAGATAGGTGTGAGATAGGGTCAGTTTAGCTTTGCTGGTGAGAAACTTTCTATTTCTGTATAGGAGACCTAGTTTCTGATAGGTCTTCCTGATGCAGTTGTGGATGTGTGAGTCAAATTTAAGTTGATCATCTATAGTGGCAACTAAGAGTTTGGAGCTTGGTTCAGGTACTATTGGAGTGTTATTAAGGGACAGTGTAGCAAAAGTAGATTTAAGATGGGTAAGAGGTTTTGAGAGAAATAATAGAAGTTTTTTTTTTTTTTGGGATTTAGGATTAGTTGGTTGTTGATGAGCCAAGTCTCAACTGATGTAAAGGCTGCTTGAGTAGTAATAATTAGACCAGAGAGATAATCTGAGATGGTAGTCACAGTAGAATCATCAGCATATTGAACAAAAGATGACTGAGGGCAAGAGGTGTAGAGTAGATTGGTAAAGGTATTAAATAGCAGTGGACCCAGATCCTTGGGGAACTCACATTTTTACAGGGAGGGGAGGGGAGAGAGCAGAGAGCCATTTCACATATTGTAGTCTATCAGAGAGTTCGCTGGAAAACCAAGTGACAGTAGCAGGAGAGAAATTAAGATTATTCAGATTTAAAAGAAGAAGAGAGTGTGAGACAGTGTCAAAGACTTTGGATAGATCTAAAAATAAACAATAAACAAGTTTGTTGTTATCACGAGCCAAGGAAATAGTGTTGGTAAAGGAGATTAGGACAGTACTAGTACTGTGTTTTGGGCAGAAACCATGCTGAGTTGGGGTAAGTAGGTTTTCCAGTAAAATATATTTGAGAGTTTGCTTGTGTATACATTTTTCAGGTAGCTTTGAAAGGGGAGACAGAATGGCTATTGGTCTAAAATTGGAGATTCCTTGGGAATTTTCTCCTTTGCGAATGGGTAGTGTATAGAATTCTTTCCATATTGATGGAACATGAGATGGAGAGGTTAATCAAGATGGATACAGGAAGAGCAATAGTATTGGCTGCTAGTTGGAGGAAGTAGGAAAGAATGTTATAAGCAGAAGGTGAGCAGGGTTTTAGTTTGGAGAGTAGCAATGTGATATAAGTAGCAGATACAGGTTTAAGAGAGAAGCATTTAGAGGGGTCAGAACCAGGAGGTAAGACAGAGTGGTTTGGATCATTGGTAGTGAGGGGAGATGAGTTAATCATCTTAGATACAGTGTCAATAAAGAAGGTGTTAAAGATAGAGGCAGTGTCTTCAGGTGTTTTATTTGGGTAGGGAATAGGACTAGAAGGATTTCCAAAATGCAATATTTGGTTGATTGAGTTCCAGAAATTTTTAGGATTAGATTTTAGTGTTGTAGGTGGGTTGAAGTAAAATTCCTTTTTATCTTTAGCAATGTGTTTTTTGGTCAAGTTTCTAAGTTCTCTCTAGTTTTGCCAGTCGGTGGGAAGTTTGGATCTCAACCAAATTTTCCAGAGCCTATCCCTATTTCTTATTAGGGTATGGGTAGCTTTAGAGAGCTAGAGGGATACTTTAGATTTTATTCTAACAGTGCAAAGAGGTGCTAGAGAGTTTAATATGTTAAGAAAGGTAGAGTTAAATGATTGAACTGCTTCATCCAGAGACAGCTAATTAAGGTGACTCCAGTAAATTTATGTGAGAAGGGAATTAAAGGTGTCTGAAGAGAAGGTGGATCATTTTTGACAAGTTATGCATCTGCGAGGTTTGACAACGTTAGGGGAGAATCTATTAACTTTTACTGGAGAGTGATCACTAAGGGAATTTGGTAGGGTTTTGGGATTATGATATTGAGAAGGATCGGATATAGTATCCAGTCAAGTAAAGTAATAGGGACATGTGAGTTATTATAGTGAGTAGGTTCAGATATCAGTTGTGTAAAGCCATGTAGATTAATACAAGAGGAAGAGTTATGGTCGTTTAATGCTAGCCAATTTATATTTACATCACCTAGGAGAATTGTTTCATTTGAATAGCGTTCAAATAGGGCTTAGCTTAATGAATGAGTTAATGAATCGGTCAATACTCAGATAAATCCAATCTATTCACTAGTAGAACTGATAGCAAAACAAAAATTCATATACTTTGTTCACATAATGCAAAGACAAGATTCGCTAAAGAACATGATGATGCTTGGAAATATAGAAAGCAAAAGAAGAAGAAGAAGGTGGTTAAAGAGGCTAAGATGGAGGGAAGCAGTTCTTTTTTAAACTAAATCACAGTCATTTCAGTAGTGCCTCTCCATAAAACATAACAACAAACAGTAAAACATCACATAGTCATTGTGAGAAAGAAAATAAGATCGCCCCCAAAGAACAAGCATAACCTTTTATATATACACAGTATATATATATATATATATATATATATATATATATATATATATATATATGTATATATACTATATATAACTAATCCATAACTGATTCATTAAGCTAAGCCTCAAGCTCAGTGTAACTCTGTACCCATGAACTACCACATAAACGGCAGTCTACTTAACGCCAAATGTGTGATAAGACACCTTGGGACCCAGGTGGACAGTAGTCTCTCCTTTGATAATCACATCTCCACAGTAGTCAGGAAATCCATCTATGTGGCACACCTCATCACAAAAGGGTTCTCATCCAGGAAAAAAGAGGTCATTGTTCCCCTCTACTCAGCACTTATTAGACCCATTATAGGGTACAACGCCCCTTTTGGAATGTACCTCCCAAGACATCTGCAGCAGCTGGAAAGGCCACAGAAGTACCTCTCAAAGAGGATTACTGGCCTTAAACAGATGCCCTACACTGACCGTCTCAAAAAATTCCAGCTTTACTCTGTAGCATATCACCTACTCCAAGGAGATCTCTGCCTAGCATATAAAGCTATGCTAAACCCAGGGCTGTTGGACATGCTACACCTAAAGAAATCCCAATTCCGTCACGCTACACGCACTAGGGACCTAAACCTTGTCACCATAACAAACAAGACATGCTGGAGGGATAGATTCCTGTCCCAGAGACTTCCTATACTCTGGAACAAGCTACCCATCTATGTCAAGCAAAGTTCCTCATTAGCACTCTTCAAAAAAAATCTTGATGAGTGGATGGGAAATAGGAAATATACCCTAGGGCTTTGCTCGACAGGAGCACAGGAAATGAACTTTCTTGGGTGGTGTGAGCCGGGGAATTTTGTTGGCTAGGCTTACTTAGACCCTTGGGCCGATAGCCTTGTATGTACCTATGAACCTATGAACCTATGTCATTTAATCTTGAACAGAATGAAAACAGTTGAGAGAATTAAAGCACAGCACTAAGTGATTCATTCATAAAAGCTAAGACAATTTATAAACAGCCTCCACACCACATTTTAAAACCGATGAAGAAAAACAGAATATTCATAAGGCTGAGTATTTTATCAATCAAACAGAATCAGATTTGAGCACCAGACCTAGAATGACAACTGTATCATCCCATCATGGAATGCCCCAGTATTCATGCCATCAAAACATATCCAACTGAGTGCAGGACCAACCCTAAACTTACCATTTACAATAAGTATACCCTTAACCCAATCTTGAGGCTGAAAGAGACAAGCCAAAAAAACTGCCTTTACTATCTGGATCCAAGCTAACTCCGTTTTCTCCACTGGAAATTTGTTCTATTTAAACCCCAAAACCCCAAAATCCAACATCAGCTACCTCTGGGAGAGGTACTCTAAGTGTCCACTTCACTAAACCAATCAAAATTCTCCACCATTCGGCCATCTATGGGCAAACCAGTTCATATACATATAGTCTGCCTCTTGCAAAGAACAGCGCCAGAACCTAGAATCATTGGATCAGCTTGTATTAACCATCTGCATAAGGGTGTAATGCTGATAAAATATCTTGGACACAGTGAAGTATGCTAGCTGACACCAGTCATTATTTCAGAGATGCCTTATGCCTGACAGCAGTCAATCTTGGATTACAACCCTGCCTAATGAAGTGCTTCACTCCTAAGCCCAGTACAATAATTTGAATATGGGGGTCCTCACTGAAACATTATATAAGCTTTTTAGTTTTAAACAACCTGGTTCAGGCCTTTGCTGTACCATCTGCATAATGTGGATACCAGGCCTCTCTCTCCCTCCAGCCTGTGGAGAGAAATCAGCCTAGATATGACTGATCACAGTTGCAGTTCTTGCCACCAATGAGCTTTAAGATGAGTGAAAGACTTTCTCTGTTTAGCAAAAGGAAGAACCAAGAACCTGCCAGTTCTTCCAATCCCAAATATCTTTAACAAACCACATCCCCATAGACTACCAATTTACCCAAGAGATGATATTCTTGTCAAACTGAATTTAGCGGTTATTCCAAATAAAGGAGAGCAAAGAAATTACCTTATCAGTCTGTTCCCTTTTCCCTGATAGTTTCTCCAGCCATGCATTTAATCCTCCTTGTTCCCAGACTTTGTAAGAGAGAAACTCTGTCCTTTTGACTATACTTTTTACTCTATAATAACTTCAGGGAGGAGCTACTCCGAGGGTCCTTTCTTGTACCTGTAACATAAAGTAACATAAAACCAAGTTGCAGCTGCCATACCACAGTTTGATATATATATATATATATATATATATATATATATATATATATATATATATATATATGGGTCCCCTTCAAAAGGTTGAACTTTTAATAGCTCGAATTTCATATGGCCGAGACCATATATATATATATATATATATATATGTATATATATATATATATATATATATATATATCTATATGTGGGTCCCCTTCAAAAGGTTGAACTTTTAAAAGCTCGACTTTCATATGGCCGAGACCATATGATCAAACTTTTAAAAGTTAGAACGGTCTGAATGGGGATCTCCATAGAGCGTGGAATGGGAAGATTTCCCTTTACCACAATTTTGTGTGATCTCGGAGTTGGTATATTAAAATAATGGGGGGTGTAGGAGGTGCTAGCACTGTTTATTTTTTTTTGTTTGTTTTTTTATTTTTTTTCACATTTTTGAACATTCAAATGTTCGATCATATGGTCTCAGCCATATGAAAGTTGAACATTTGGGTGTTCGATTATGTGAAGTAGACCCATATATATATATATATATATATATATATATATATATATATATATATATATATATATATATATATATATATATATATATATATATACACACATACACACACACACACACACACGGACACACACACACATATATATATATGTTTATAATCCAAAACACTCCAATTTCCTGTGGTTTACCTGCCAGTAGTGACTTGATTACTATTGCTATCACCTGCTGGGGAATTATCCAACATGGATCTCATGTCCTCTGATACCTTGTCTGGGTTTACCCAAACAAACTCCTCATCATCCTCTGATCTATTAAGTATTGTCTGGTCCCAGCTATCCTTTCACAGAGTACTACCAAAATAATTACAATCTGGTCCTTATCCATAGTTATATTCCCATCCTGTCTCTTAACGGCTGGGATGTATAATTTCATACACCTCTCCCTGCATTTTTTTTGCCAGAATCTTAGGAGAGGTAATCATCCTGGCCCAGTGAAATTGCTAAATCCTATCCCACTTATCTGACCTGTTGCAATTGTGCTTCCCTACACTCCAGTTTGGCTTGCTTCACCTGCCACCAAGCAATTTCATCTCTGCACCCAAGTGCCCTCAATCTCAGTTCAAGATTCCGGAGTCTATCTCCCAAGCCCGGTATCCTCCTCTTCCCCTTAATCCTAATGTTATGGCTTAATTGCCCTAACTCTTTCTTACAATGTCTTTTAATATTTAGCTAGTGAGATACAGCATCATCTTCCCTAACCTTGCTGGTTTCCTCAGCATAAGGTCGCATCTTTCTTCAATGAAACCTATATTGTCCTTATACCACAAAAAGAGTGGATCCAGATCCCAGTGTTATTTGCCACTTAGTGTGGCCCCTTCTTTAAATAGAATGTTCACTATAGAATGGTCCAACAAGTACCCCCATCACAATTCATGCATCTTGAATGCCTTGGACATAATGCCTGTTAACCAAACAAAAGTCTAATCTATAAGGCACCCCCATCATGGAAAAGGTATAATCCAAATCTTTGAGATGCAGGAACATTCAAACATCTGTTAGTTGAAATTCCTCATCCAATATTTGAATTCCTTTTGATGCTTTGGTAATTGAACACTGCTGCTGGTATCCTGTCCATGTTAGGATTGGGAACAATGTTGAAATTCTCTCCAATAATGTGCATCTATTGACTTTGCTAAGGAGAACTTATCATCTGAAAAATTGATTGATAGAAGCCTGTTTGTCCTCATTAGGACCATAAAAATTCACCACAATAATCTGATCCCCCACCACTTTGACTAACGCTATCAACCATCTTCCTTGATGATCTCTAACTACTCTTTGAACAACCCAGCCCAGCATTGTCTGTATCAAAACCGCTACCCCTCTTTTTATGATTGTCATACTCGTGAAATACTTATCACTTTTCCAATTCAAGAATTTCTGCTCATATTTTTTCTTAAATTTCATGTCCTGACGCATAATGATGTGAAGCCATAATTTGGTCAGCTTAGGTAAAACAGCAGCAATTTTGCAGTTGGTGTTAATACTCTTAATGTCCCATATAGAACAACTGATCTCTACAAACCTTTGTGCTAAATGAAAGCAATGGTCATACTTTTGCATGTCATCAGCATGGTGCAACAAACCCTGGACACTGGAGAAACAAACACACCATAAAAATTTGCACTCCCTCAAAGGATCTATCCCTGCTATCTTCTTCCATCAGATTCAGCCCTCCCCACCTGCTTCAGCTAAAGCAATGCCAGAAGATATATACAGTTGGTCAAACTGGTATAATCAGCATACCAAAATGTTCTGTAAAACAACAGCAAGAAAAAAAAATGGTGGGGGGGGGTGTTTTGGAGTCAGGCAGGTTAGCACACTGTACAAACACCTGTTTGTGCCCCGTAGCCAACAATATAAGCCAAACAGCAGTGTGTCAAGACCCTGCACTTTTAATGCATAATCTTTCAGTATTAATACAGTTCAATATCTTGCGTTCCTTAAAAAGAGAGCAGTAAATGCAGAACAGCTTTGTTTACTAACTAAAACCTCTAATGCATACCACAACGTCAGTAAAGATGCAAACCATTTTATCTTGTTTGCAATGCCCTCTACCACACAACCCCCCCCCCCACAGAAAACCAGACACAACAGCTTCCCCTATGAAAAGGGTCACAGGTGCCTGCCAAAGCTGCCAGCTGAAGGGAGAAAAGCAGGTAAGATCAAATCCCCAAACCCACTAACATTTTCAGGTCATTAGTTTATCATCCTTGACATTAGAGTCCATAATTACATTTCCAAGACTGTTCCATATCGTACACTTCATCGATGGCAATCTCCAGCACTGAGAAAAACCCACCATTGTCCTGAGCAAAGTCATAATCATATCTCAAAGTGGCTAATGGCTCATATCTATTAGCAGTTTCCAGAAAAAGCTCCTGTTATGGAGTCAAATATTTAGTAACATTGATTTCTGTGATTTTAAAGTGTGTTATCTGCTCTGCCCCTTCTCTGATTACTGGATGGGAGATACAACAGCAGATCTAGCCCTCTTTTTCACAGGAACACTATGATTACTGCATTCTTAACTTACCTCTAATTCTCCTGAGCCTATTTGTTGTCTGGACCCTTTCATGAACTCTTCAGCTTCCATAGCTGAATTAAATTGGTAATATTGATCCCGCATCAAAGCACAAAGAGTGGCAGTAAATCTGAGGTTAACCTTGAAACCCATGTCTCTGTCTGCTGCTAGGTATGGTGACAGCACTTTTCTTTAACCGTACAAAACAGCACTGTAGTCTGGGGCATGTTTCACTTAACACCCAGCCATTTTTAGTGAGTTTCCTTTCACAGAGCCAAATCTTAGTAGGGCCTCTCTATCATTATAATCCAAACACCTAACGATAACTTGTCTGAGCAAGTTGTAGGATTAATTTAGGTTCTGTATTTGATGTGCTACCTCGATCACCACCCCCTTGCTGCCTTCCCAGCCCGCTCCCACATTCTATTCTAATAAAAGCAATGGGTCATCCCCTACACATTTTCTGGGAAACCTATTATCCTGATATTATTTCTGTGGGCATGATTCTCCAGGTTGTCCAGCTTATTCTCTGTCTTCTGAGACTACACCTGGAGATCCTGAATGTGGCTTGAGTGTGAGGCCATAATAACCTGCTTGTGCTAGCTCTGCCTGCTGCTTGCTAAGGTTAGTGGCACAATTTTGAAGTTGTGTGTCGTGATTAGTAGTAGTTATCTTAAACTGCTGTACATCTACTGCTGTGGATTGTAGAAACCTGGTTAAGTTATCCAATGTGGATCTTATCACTTTCAACTCCTCTACAACTCTGGATGTAGCCTCTACAATTCTGCCTCTAACAGTACCTTCCACATGATGACTCTAGCAAAAGAAATGATGGAATAGTGGTGCTGCTTTATCTGCATATCCAGGTAGGCTCAGGGATGTGTTCTGGTGTACCAAAGAACTCTAAGTGTGTAAACCCAGGTGCAAAAGACATGTTTTAAACTTTAAATGGGCAGACTGAGAGAGGAGATATCAGACTTACTCCATCATCTTGTGTGATCCCATGTGCTTTCCATGGATGAGCAGCATTTCTGAAATAATCAATTTAATCAATATAAATTAGCAAGAATCTGAAACAGGACTACTTGACAGACAGGACTGTTGTGTTAATGTCTTAATGGGATTAGAATGTTGAAAACTGATAAACCAATCAGTTTATACTTTTGTAAGTAAAAACAACCCTACATTGTGGCATTAATGTTTGTTTTCTTTCAGTGGCCCTTATGAATGTGGCAGCTTGGAAATTTCAAATGCTGGACATTTTTTAAATCGTGGTGAATTATTATTATTATTTTTTATTTATGTAAGCAATTAGACGATTAAAATGTAAACATGCTTGTTTTAACTTATTTCTGTATCTGTCACTGTGTGTGTGTGTGTGTGTGTGTGTGTGTGTGTGTGTGTGTGTGTGTGTGTGTGTGTGTCTGTGTATGTGTATGTATATATATATATATATATATATATATATATATATATATATATATATATATATATATAGTTTCACTTATACAATCCCGAAATACTGAAATATCAGAATTCAGTATCTCGAGACCGTAAAGCTGAAAGCTGAAAAACCAGAAACCCCAAAAGTGGGAAATTCAAACTCACGACTGCCCACATACACATTCCACACACAAACAAGTACACATACACCTTCCTCCCTACACTACAAACCAACAAAACACACACAAGCACAGCAAAACAAATATATATATATATATATATATATATATATATATATATATATATATATATATATATATATATATATATATATCTACTAATGCCGAGGTCGCACTAAAAACACAAACACACAAAAACCACCACTACATACACATGCACAAACATGCATTACAGACATACAAATACCACCACTCTCAACACTTACACACTGACAATCTTACCTACATACCCTAACCCACACATCAAAACTCCAAACACACTCACACACACTAAAATCCCTACCCAAAAACCCTAGTAAAACATCACTTACCTGAATCTCCAGCTACATCCACATACCACAAAGGAAATCCCACGTCACATACGCAACTCCACAACCGCGGATTTGACATTTCCGCATTCGGCATTTCCATATTCGGGATTCTGTACTTTCGCACAAGTGCAGTTTGGATACTTCAGTATCGAGCTACTAAAGTTCGATATTTCAGTAGTTAGCGAGTCTGAAGTGAAACACACACACACACACACACACACACACACACACACACACACACACACACACACACACACACACACACACATATATATATATATATATATATATATATATATATATATATATATATAAATTATATATATACATGCACACACACACACACATATTTATATATGTATAAGTATATATACATATGCATACTTTATAATTAAAGTTTAACTATAAAAAGTGGGGGAAGGACTATGAAGGGAAAAAGACAAATATGAAGAAAAAGAAGCCCCAGGGAAGCAATCAGTATAAAATTAAATAGTGTATACTCTACAGGATAAATAGCATATCAATTATTTACTTCCGTCTCAAAGTGCATTTATAATTACTAAACTATCAACCACTGCAATATTGAATTACAGAATGGTAAATCCATTTAATTTCTTTCTAGTCTATATCATAAGTGTTTTTATGAATAGGACCTTTTTAGTGAATGAAATAAGCATAGTCTTCTCAAAGAGATGTATAAGTCATCAAGTACTGCATGGTTAAAAGATTAGGCCTTACATATATATATATATATATATATATATATATATATATATATATATATATATATATATATATATATATCTTGGCAGATTTTGAACTGACTTCTTCTTTCTGCACATTGTGTCTTTTCATTGCACACATTTTTGACTATAAGGACATCTGATTAGCAGAATGATGAATATAATATTAGGGCATTTTTTTTTTATTTACTGGACACTGGATATGTATTACCATTAAAAGTGACTTATATCTACAACATGATGCTGCATCTCATATGAAATCTGGGTGTTATTTCAAAGTGATAATGTAAACTGCATATTTACTAGTTTACTAACACTTCAAGTGATGCTGAGGATATGTACAAGTTAACATCTGCTACTACTTTCAGAATGGATGGCAAGAGCAGGTATGCTAATATGTTTATACATAAAGATCTGTAAACACTGAATTTTATCTATGTGTGAAGTCTTTAACAGTAAAACATAATAGAGTTTTTATTGTTCTGATTATTTAGGCCCCATTGAGGGACCAGAATTTGACAAGACGGGTATGGATTCAGTTGATGAAGACATATTGCAGGAAACAGTTTCACTTGACCATGGGGTAATTATTCCATTTGATTAAACATGATTACTGAACATCTAGATGAAGTTGCTGTTTTTAACTGAAGAAATTACTCTGCAAATTGTTGCAGTTTAGTTACACTTCCTACTTCACATAATAAGCTGTTGAGACCTATAAAGCTGTAAATGAAGTATTTCTTTAAGAAATAAATATTTTAATGTAAAAATATCTTCATTGAGATTTATTATCATTTATAAATGCTCTGTTCAATTTCCAAATCTATGTCTTGAAGAAATGATGTGACGAGCTAATGAAAAATGAACTGAACAATAATGAAAGAGAGAACACTTTTTAAATCATGCTGCATTGATGACGCCTAAATACCGGCAATATACAACAATTTCTATTGTGATTTCCCCATTGTGAAGGATATTAACTCTCCTTTTAGTACATTTGCACTACATTAAAATATCAATAGTTGATTTTGTCAGTAACAGTTATCCTGCAGCTAAAATCCCATCTCTTAATTATTAAAGTAAGTTCTGCAGAGAAATCAGTGACAGTGTTCTCTGCTTTTCTTCTATGTTTTCTGTACATTTTTCTACAAGCTTCTTTAGTTAACATAAAGAAATAAGAACTTTAGAATAATCCAGACAGTCAGTGCTTCTTACCAACTGAATGCATTGCTCTACCCACTAGTGAAGGGGCTAAAACCCATTGTTCTCTGATCTGTTTCTAATTACATACACATTCAAATGCTAGAATAAAACTGTCAGCATCACCTGTATCTATACCGAGGAAACAATTAACTGACCCTAGCATGCTGCCCTTTTACATTTGGTGAAGGCAACCTTTGAGATTCATTGTTCTCATGGATTTTTGGCCCTTTTTTGGCATTTCAGCACTTGACATTTTGAGTGCTGATATTTCACTAGGGAGCCTATTTCTTAACTTGCTCTGTCTACAATTAAAACAACTACTTTGTAATGTATATGTCAGTTTGTTTAACTTGTGGCTGCAAGGGTACACACATCTCTTGATGACAAAACATTTTTTCAGGTTATAGAAATTCAGTCTACAAAATCCACACCTTTACTAGCAATTGATATGTTTGGCATTCCCTTATAAGTCATAACTCTAACAACAACAAGGACATATAGAAAAGGTAGAAAAACGACAGCAGGAACCAGATCCAAAATTTATTGCACTTAGCGCCTCGGCCACTACAGCTTTCAAAGAGTACTTTTTTTGTTAGAACCTTCTCCTACATATATATATATATATATATATATATATATATATATATATATATATATATATATATATATATATATATATATATATATATATATATATATATATATATATATATATATATATATATCTATATATATCCCTCAACACACAATTAATTAATAAAACAATCAATAAAACAATTACATCAATTAATTACCATAGTTTAAAGCAAACATTTCCAATTAATTTCTTTATTCAACCCCCTTGGTGTAAAAGTATGAAATTTTAAAATAAACACAGTTTCTTTATAAGCTAGTACATTTTTACTCAATCTCTCATCCCTCTTTCTTACAAAAACATTTTCTAAAATTGTTGCTTGTAACAAGCTACTATCACTGTGATGTTTCTGCATAAAATGTAGTGCTATAGGACTTTCCAGTTTCTGTTTTTTGATGTCTCTAATGTGTTTCTGCAATCTAATTTTAAATTTTCTCTTGGTCTCCCCAATATAGAATAGGTTGCAGAGACACCTCAAGCAATACACCACACCTTCCATGTCACAACAAAAAGTAGTATTTGATATAAATATTATATCACTGATTCTATGAAAACTAGACACTATGTGGCAACATATATTACAATTATTGCAGGGTGTAGTACCCTTACACCTTAAAGAGATAGAAACATTTACTGCAGGTAATATAAAATAAGCCCTCATTAATTTATCTCCCAGATTTTGCCCTCTTTTATAGGCAATACAGGGTGTGCTACAAATAATTTTGTTCAACAATTCATCTTTCATTAAAAATTCCCAATAATACTTAACTGTTTCCCAAATCTGTCCACTTAAAGTGTCATATGTGGTAACAAAAACATTTTTTCACCACCATTAGATTAATTTCTATTCATAATATACATATTCCTATTATTATGTTTAGAGAAATTGGTATCGATTTTTTATTTACAGATTCTTTGATGAAATCTTTACTATAACCACTGTGTACAAACATAAGCAAAGTATGGCTTATTTGTTTTTGTAAATCAGCTATGTTATTACAATGTCTGGATAATCTAATAATTTCATCAAATGGTAGAGCTTTGATAGTATGTTCAGGATGACAACTGGTGCCAGATAAATACTGGTTGCCATCATCAAATTTATGATGGACTGTAGTTTTAAGAAAGCCATCATCTATACAAGTTAAATGCACATCCAAAAAAATTAATTTCTGTGCCACACTGTAAACCATCAAATTTAACATTGTAAATATTATTGTTCAACTGAAATAAAAATTATTGAACCTTATCTAATCCTCTATTACAAATAAAAATCAAATCATCAATGTATCTAAAATAAAATAAAACATGTTGTTGTACAAACTTATTTCTATCTATATAGTCCATCTCAAAACTGGCCATAAAGAGATTTGTATACATATAGAAGAGGTACTTGGTCCTAAGTGGATATGACAAATTTAAATTGCTGCCTTTGGCTATGACTGTTTCCAGACACACCCCATATAAACTTCAAAGTGAGCAGCTGCAGAGCACAGATATGAACCCTAGAGGCTAAGTAATCACTCACCTCGTGATGAGCCCAGTGCCTTTTGTTGCTACCTACCTATAGTAACGGTGCCTTGGCTAAAACTGTTTTGATTTGACACCCACGCAGGGCTAGTAATGTCTTCACTGCCACTGCCCCTCCCTGCTTTTGTATTAACATGCTTCCAACAGCTGTACTAGTCTGGTTTATCATGAGCAAAGTTACTGTACACTCTTAAAATGAGTCATTTGCACTATTAACTTATGGTACCTATTGGTTAGCAGCCAATCTCTCGAAAAGGAGGATGTCAGCTGTTATAATCAACCAGTGTGTTGTGTATCTACCCTTATATACATTAATACACAGCCATCCACAACATTGTGAGTTAGAATAACTAAATTCTTTACTTAAAAAATAGACAAGATGGTTTGAAAATTAAGTATGCTAAGAAGTACTCTTTTGAACAAAAAGTGTAAAGTAAAAAGCTCAGGACCAGCAGATGTCATAAGAAAAGTACTGTCTAACAGCTAGCTAGTCCCACCACTACCACTAACTGGAGGTAACTACAATCTATCTACATGTAATTTTTATGAACTTATAACATTAGCAAAAGACTAACAGGCAAGAATTACAGGCAGAAGCACGTTGACCATGGAAACACTGTCTTTCTTCTTCTCTGTATTACATGTAAAGTATTTTTTTCACTGTTCCCAGGCTTGTTAAAAGTCCCCCAAAAACTTCAAGAGGAAAGAACAGACTGTGTGGAATAACCTCATATCTCATTTTTCAAAAGAAAGAGTCACTTCACCTGAAGATAATCCAAAGGGGTGTCCTGGAATGAAACAATAAAGGGAGGGTACACTATCCCTTTAGGCTAATCCCCCTTTCTGTATTAAGCAAAGAAGACTTGACCCTTTACTTCTTGCTGGGTCAAACTTTTATATTAAAATAACTGCCTCAAAGTAAAGCTGTTTAGATAATATGAATGTTCTAAGCAAGAAAACAGGGTATGCATTATAAGGGAAATATACTTTGGGGTGTTGTGAGGCATGACACCACAGGCAAGAGAGCCTCTACATCATTGGAAGGGAATCACACACACACACACACACACACACACACACACACACACACACACACACACACACACACACACACACACACACACACACACACAAAACACACCTGCTACAGCCACTTTGTTGAGTGAATACACCTCAGATGTCTCATTGTTATCAAATAAGTGAAAAAAAATCACGGAATGAAAGGCTTTTCAGTTCCATCTCCCATCTCCTGCTAACTGTCCCGGATTTTGGTATATTGTTCTGCTTCATCCATGGTATAATGTTCGATTTGGTGGTAAATCACTGAGGTGTAAATTCAATCAGTAATTCCAGGCATTCAAGTTTCAAACTTTTTATTGATAAGGTAATGTGTGGTGGATTGCATGTTGCAATCAACAGACATTAATATGCACTGTCTCTCTCATACTTTCTGTCATTCTGTATATCTCTCTGTCTCATACACATAAACACAGACATACACACACTTAGACATGCATGTGTCACACATGCACGTTACTTTTTTATTTTCTTCACTTACTTTTTTAAACTTTTTTATGTTTTCTAAATTTTACATTTTCTAAATAGCAATACACTGTTTACTGACAGTACAAAATGTTAGCCATTTGCATTTTTTCAGTCTGAGCTTCACGCCAGCTTAATATGATGCTATGAAGCAGTGGCCTTGCTTTTTGCCAGGCATTGCCTAGACATTATCACCTTAGTGGAGAATGTTTGTTCTCTAATTAGGGTGAAGATGTAGAGATCACAGCTTTTGGCAAGAAGTAATAGTTTAAGGAGCTTTAAACTGGCTAGGTGTGTATTTGTCACTGTACCCTGTACTATAGTTACTCAGTTTATTTGCTACTGAGTGCTCACACTTGCCTTTCTCTCTTCTCTGTTGTTGTGGAATATTTAAGACTCTTATCCATGTTTAGAACATGTACAATGTAAATAAGGTACTTCTGTACTGCTATAACTCTTCTGAGTTGTTAATGTTCAATATAGCTTTTTTTTCTCTTTTGATTTAATAGTTAAAACTAGCTACTCACTCTGTAACATGCACTTGTTGTCTTCTAACCATTGACTGATAATTAATTGTTAGTAATGTCTTTATTAAATTGGTACTTTGTGTTTTACAGTAAACCTTTATAACTTAATATATGTATTTTGTGCAGAGCTTTTCTCCCGAGGCCTCCACTGAAAAAGGGACTTGAGTTCAGTGAGACTATTCCAGTAAATAAATGCTAAATAATTTATTCATTCATCTTAGCTTGCAAGTACTCATTTAACTTGGAATTCAGTCAAGGCTTTCTTCTTCTTCATTATTCCTTTTTATGTATTTGTTCATTTATTTAGTTATTTATTTTTGGACCGAGTAGGTATTATGTTTTAAGAGACCAGGATTTGTTTAGTATTCGTTTTTCCTTTTGATTTAACGCTTCTACACATGGATAAGTATAGCTGGTTTTCTAATACACCAAGGGACACTTGTACTAATACCCCAAGCACCACTACTCTGCATGGTCATAGGATCATAGGAGGTTACTAGGCTAATGGCCCTAGGGCTCTTACAAGCCTAGCCAAGTACAACCCTTGTTCCCAAAAATATCAAGGTATTAAGTGTAACTTAGTCATCAACTACTGCCCCTGTCCAAGTGGGACACAGGTGAAAATCCCAGGGTGAATTTGCTGCTTCCAATCCAGTTATCCAAATTATACTTAAATAGGGTCAGCGAAGGGCTTTGCTTCACCTGAATTAGAAGTTTGTTCCAGAGGAGAGGTAACCTCTGTGATATATATCTGTCTCTCCAGCAAGTCCTGTTGATTTCACATACTAGGATGAGTTCCCTTGAGTGAGTGCATCTTATACCATTTGATTTATGAATGTGCAGCATTTCCATTAGAAAAGTATCTAAGATTGTTTTATATGCAAGACAGAGGTCGCTTCTCAGTAGTCTGTGAGACATAGAGTATAGTGACAGTGATTTCAGTCTGTCAACATAAGACATATTTTGAAGACCCTGAAATTTCTTTGTAAGAAACCTTTGAGGTTTTTCCGGTTGCTGCAGGTGCCTGGTGGGTGAGGTACATGCCAAAAATACCATTGTACTCTATTATTGGCCTGATGAGTGAGGAGTAGAGGGTGCTATAACCTCTTTTGTTCTAGATGTGATGCCCTTACTTATGAATCAGGTGATGTAGAAAGCCTTTCTTACCACTGTGGAGACATGGTGGTCAAAGGAAAGGTTGCTGTCAACCTGTGTGTCCAAATCTCTCACTGCTGATTGTGTGCTTAAGGTGTTGTTATTAATGTGGTACTCTGCAGGGATGGTGCCCTTGCCAAAGAGGATGATAATACATTTTTTTTGCAATGAGTTTTAGCCCATGACTTTGGCAGCAGTCATTTGTCTGTGCAAGTCCCTCTTGTAAGATGTTGACATAGTTTGGGGACTTGATGACTGTACCCAGTTTGCAATCATCAGCAAACTTTGTTAGCTATAAGCCTTTTGTTTTAGCCTGCCATGTGAGAAGTAGATTCCAAACCATAGGGGCCCCAGGACAGATCCCTCTGCTGGTGGAGGTAGAGTCACCTATTTTGAATGTGTGTGTTCTATCTGTGAGCCAGTTTGCAACCCATATGAAAATATACTGGTTGATCTCCAACTGCATGAGTCTATTAATGATACCTGAGTGGGGAATAGTGTCAAGGGCCTTGGCCAGGCCCAGGTAGGCTGTATGCATGGATTTGCCTTCACCTAGGGCTCTGGTGACTGTCTCAAAGAAGTCTACCAAGTTCAAGCCAGTCCTGTCTGGTATTTATGACATTGCTGACCTAGCCACTTTACTTGCTAAGATGAAAACACAATTTGGGTGAAAACACTCATTTTGCTTGTAATATAATATAGGCCTTCTTCTTTATGTTTTCTGATTTGTTTTTGGGTTGTCTATAAATAAGCATTATACTGAGGAACTTGTTAAGTGTTCTACTGCTAGAGGCCTGAAAAAATATCTAACATACCCCCCTGTTTGTCTCAGAAAGGTCCCTGTAGTTAGGATGACCAGCACTGTACACACCTTGATCTCCATTGGGATAAGTACACTACATGTTCCTGTAGATTCCATATGTGGATAATGCATATCAGCTAAACTCCATACAGTATCCTGATGAGCAAAAGAACCTGTCAGTAATGATGCCCACTACCCATAATATTTTCATTGACACTGTTACCTTCTCATGCATACTGATGGGGAACGTTACTTATCTGCACATGGTTCCCTGTTGGAGTGCACACTGCGTACTTTACAGCTTGTCTATGAATTCCAGCCAATTCTGCCAAGCTGTCTCATTCAGAATAGTATAGTACTGCATAAAGATATCATGATATGTAACAGTTCTTTCCAAAGTTATATTCAAAGAAAAATCATCCACCCAGGTCAAGTATGTAAACTTTCCAAGTCACTGGCTTCAAAGAGTTAGAAGCTGAACAGCAACAAGCTATGAGGATGAAAAGCACATCTAAAATAGAGCATAAAAATCCACTGCAGAGACAATGATACCGGCTGACAGACGAAAACTATCATCAAAATTGGCAATGCAATACCTTTACTCAAATTCTAAAAGCTCAAACTTAGAAACTGACTGAAGAGGGCACCAAAAGCTGTCACAATGCAAATCCTTACATCCTACACACACATACACCCACACACACACACACACACACACACACACACACACACACACACACACACACACACAATGTCCATACACACACACACACACGACTATATATATATATATATATATATATATATATATATATATATATATATATATACATACATTTAACATCAGGAATACTTTCACTATAATTTAATAATCTCTTTCCCTGAAACCAGCTCTCCTGCAAAGCTTCAGGACTGCCATTACATTACTAATCTCTGTGCCTTGAAAAATTAGTGAAAAAGTATCTGTTAGCAGTTAACAGCGCATATTGATAATTCTGAACTCATCACTGATTTATATCATCAGTTCTAGAATGATCTTAATGCCTTAACTGCAGTTTTCCCTGCGACTGATAGGTACATCAGTGGAAAAAGTTGAAATCTCGAGGAACCTTTTCATAGATATCAGGAGAGCATTTGAGTCTAATGACTATCAGCTACTTATTCAAAAGCTTGGATCCATAGAGACTAACAAACTAAACTGACTCTGAACTTACCTGAACCATAGATTTTTTTTTTTTGCTGAATCAGGGAACAAACTCTGATGTTGGGGCATGCACATCTGGAGTTCCCCTGCCCACAGCCTTAAGGTCAGCTCTGATTTCTCCATCCATGAATGATATTACTTAAATTATCTCACCCTCTGCTGTTGTTAGCTATGATCATGACAGGCTTAACTCTTCATCCTGGGTTTTCCCTTAATAACGTAAGCCAACTGCTATGAAATTACCTAAACTTACTATGACACTAGGTGACTTCCGGCAAACTGTCTATAAACTCCAACAAGGCAATTTACCTGAAATTTGGAACTAACAAAAAGGTAACCCCAGCTAGTTTTATCAGTGCAGCTGAGCTACTTAACAACATTTTTTAAAAATAGTTCGGACACCTCATTTTTTGCTTGCCGTTAAAGAAAAAAATAACAAAAAATAAGGGGTAGTCCAACTAACTGGAATTGCCAGGACAAATTCAGAATAAAATAAGCAATTCATATTTCAGAAACTGCTAAGAGAGTACATTAAAGATTAAAAATTTATGCAAGCTGCTTCTCCAGCGACAATGGCTACAGCCAAAGCAGTGGCAATCATCAGCAAAAATTGTCCGACACTGCACATTCAGTATAATAATGCTCACAAACTTGGACTTAATATTATTCCTAACGCTGTACATATTCATACGGTAAATACTATGCATTCTGCTACCCAACACACTGCATACTCAAACACTATGTTTACATAGTCTCCCTGTAAATGTATACTTTTATATAAGACAATAGCTGAAGATTCTCTACTTGAAAATATTCTACCTGGGAATAGTTTACTGTGGTTGTAAACATTATAACTTTTTATGTATAAGACTTTGTTACGATCACAATGGTCTACAAAACAAGATACAATAGGCGGTTTGTTTGCAGCATACAGACTGCATAGCTTTAAAAGAAGACAACGTGTTTCACACAACTTGCCTACAATGATCATGTGGAAGATTTTGCATACACATTACAAAATCAAATGTCTAAAACCATAACAGTGCAGACAACATAAATTGTACAAGTTAAATTTTACAGTAAACATAACCTTATTAATGATAATAATAATACATTTCAAAATAGATCAACATATTAAGGGTACAGAATTCCAAAACAGTTTTTGAAACATCAATATCACCTCCATCACCATCATCAACCTTTGTCCTCCCATTGTCTACATAAGACTGGGATTTTATGCAAACTGCTGCCACCTCTCTCGATTCAGGGCCGCTCTCCTACTTTCTTCACCAGTCATGACGGACCCTTGCAGATTTTCTGTCCTGCAGTTCGGACATATCTCAGTTGGGCATACTCATTTCCTTTGGCCTTCTACATGGTTTTCCCAAATCCTATTTGCTAAATCATAGTGTACTTTTCTGTATGTGACTGAAGCATCATCATCTACTCTCCTTGACTTTCTCTGCAATTAGAGTTACTTTGGCTGCTGCTCTGATGTCTTTATTACTATGCCCTACCCACAGTATCCATCATATCAGTCATCCCAGATACTTCATCTGCATCAACTCAAGATTCCTGCTCTGCCTTCACTGCCCAAGATTTTCTGACATAGAGAAGCACTGGTCGCACCACTGGTTTGTACCCCTTACTTTCAGGTTATTTGGCATTCTCCTGTCACATATTACCCATGATACACTGTGCCATTAGGCTGCAGCACTCCCTTCAACCACTCGTCCCAGATACCTGAAGCTGTTGACCCATGCCACTATTTCTCCTTCTGTCTCAATTTTCAGCTTTTACTGATTTCTCTCATTTGCTGCCATGACAACTATTTTGTGTAAACTAAGTTTCATTACATGTGCATTCTGGTTTGCATTCCAGTTCTCTATCATGCACTGAAGTTCCTGTTCAGAGTCTGCTCATAGTGTCATGTTATCTGCATGCAGCAGATTTGAGGATATGCCCTCTTCAACCTGTTCTGTGATATAGTCCATGACCAGTAGGAACAGCACTGTGCTTAGAGATGAACCCTAATGCACACCCGCTTCTTCTGGGAAGCCCTAGGCTGGGAGCCCAAACACTGCTCATACTTGTATCATTGGGTTCTTGTACATAGCCTGCATTAACTCTACCAGTGTATTAACTCTATTAGTATTTCTGGAACTATAAATCATTGCAGGGCTGCTCAAATCATCATTTTGGAGGCCTTGTCATATACTTTCTCCAAGTTTGTGAATGCCCATTTGGAGTCTTTCCTCATCTCCACCTTCTTCTGTGCTATGTATCTCACTACAAACATCAGATCAGTTATGCTGCCTCGTTTTCTTAATGTGAACTGCTCAGTGCCCATTTAATTTGTACTACTCTAATATTTGTTTGCAACTCATCCTCTGTACTGCCCCAAGTTGTGGATGCCACCAATATTCTTGTACAGTGTACATTAGAATAATTATTTTCCAGTCATCTGGGATAAACTTTTCTCTCCATACCATGATTAGTACACTCAGTCATCATCTTTCCGATACGTCACTGGGAATCTTTATTATATCTGCAGTGACTTCATCCAAGCCTGTTACTTTCCCTGACTTTATTTTCCATAGAGCTCTTCATATTTCTTTGAGGATGAGTTGCTTTTCTTTGATCTAGAATACATCTGGGACAGTATAGCTTCTGTGAGGTTTCCTTCATTCAGAAACTATTGGAAGTACTCCTTCCATCTGCATTTGCTGTTTTCATGATTGGTGAGCAGATTGTTTGGTGCCTGATGACTATTTTCTTTATCTTTCTGTAATTACCTTGCAGCCTTCTTTGTGTCTTCTGCTGAATCACTTTTCAGAAGTTGGTAGAGCTTCTCTGACACCCTCTTCTTTGCCATTTTAACTGTTCTCTTAGCTTCTTTGATAGCCAACCAGTACTTTTTCTTAGCCTGATTTGTCTTTTGTATCTCACATATCTTCCTGCATATCTTATTTCTTTTGATAACTTCCTGGACCTCTCCATTCCCCCTTTAGCTTTCCTTTTGTACTGTATTTCCATAGCTGGGCTCAGCCACATATATATTGTATAGTCTCCACACTTGCTCTTCTGAGACACTGCCATTTTTTTCATCTCCACCTATTTCCTCTTTTTCCTTACACGTTAGAGCTCTGAGCATTTACACAAATTCTAGTCAATTTTCAGGTGTTCAGCCTAGTCTCTGTTGACCTTAGAACCTTCTCTGATCACTGCTTGCAGCTGATTGTGGCTAAATGGTGGTTTATAGTAGGGGCTAGCAGTTTTACTGGAACTGGCTTTATAATCTCTGATTTTACTCCAGTACTCTGTTCTTACTAGAATGCCTTCTGTGTGGAGTCTGCATGTCCTCCCCACGGTCGAGTGGTCTCTGAAAGACATGCGTGAATGGGTGTGCCTTTGCTGAAGGTTGGGCGTCGGGCTGGCAACTTGGCACCATAAAAGAAAAAAAAAATCTACTGCCAATCATTAGCGGGCCGGAGTTCCGCTGTGGCGACCCCTTACCGGGAAAAGCCGAAAAGACAAACAAACTCTTCTTTCTAGGAGGAAGTCTACATGAGTTGCATTTTGACCACTCTTGCATGTGATCATGTGACTGTCTTTCTTGACTTACCATTTGTTGGCCAACATCAATCTGTTTGCTACACTGAAGTCTAGAATGACCCCTCCTTTATTCTTCTTGTCCCACCCACGTGGACATAGGCAGGCCTCATATCCTGTTCTGTCTTTCTTGATATGAGCATTGTCCTGCAACTGCTGCCTGAATACCTTTTTGTTTCTTCAGCATCACAACCCTGATGTAGGGTATAGGTTAAGATTATGTATTCATAATATGTGAAGGAGATATGAGATGTTTCCTCCCTTAACATGGAATTCAGATTGCAATAAGTCTCTCACTAAGTCTGATGACATCCCTCACTGTCTATGGAAGACTCTCTATCCCTTTCTTTTTCTCACACATACATTTTCTCTGTCTCTCTCTCTCTCTCTCCTCTCTATCATCACAATTGTAGTCAATCCTCCCCAGTAGTAATACAATTTGAATTTGAAGTCAAGTTGCCTTGCTGTACTGCCCTTCCAACGTGGATACATAGGATGTCCTGTCTCCTCCTTACAATCATGCCATACACTTCCATGCTGCATCCTGTAAGTGTACCTATATACAGTGCAGCAATTCATAGTTAATTTCTTGCAACTTCATTTGCTTTACATCCGGTTTACACCCAGCAGAGCTATCCAAGATAACACAAGCTGGACAAACTGACATTGCCTAGCCAGTAGCTTATTGACACAGAATTACTAGGCATTATGGCAGTCACACTGCCAATAGGGATACCCAGATAATGACTAAAATACTTATAATCTTCCATATGTTTATGTCCAAAGAAATAGAACTATCTGACCACATCATGAAGTAATATATTCATCTCTTGAATACGAACCCAGGGTTCTGTGCTGGGACTTCTGTTTGGTATGCTTTTCTGAAATAAAAGTCAGTACTAAAGAGTTCTGTCTGCTTTTCTGAAGTAAAAGTCAATACTAAAAAGCTCACAAGATAGAAGCAGTCATTGAATCCTCAAATGACTTAGCCATCCTGTAGAAAGGTTTTCCCCAAACAGGAAGATTTGGACAGGAAGGTACCAAAATCATGGATTGAAACTAAATGCCAAAAAAAAAAAAAATGCATTATTGTATCCTTTGGGAATTCATCTATCCCAAGGAACTGCCACATTGACAATATGCCCCTGAAAGTTGACCCAGTTGTTTGGGATTTGGGAACTTACATGGACAGCGACCTAACTTTTGACCAACGTGTCCATTTTATGTAAGAAAGTCTTTCTAGAGTGCATAGTTTATAAACAACAGGATTGTGCTTAGATCGAGGGATGTCATTACCCCCCTTTACTCAGCCTTCATTAGGCCAGTACCTCCTTTGAAATTTATCTGTTCAGACACATGCAACAACAGAAATGCCCACAGACATACTTTACTAAAAAGATATAATGCCAAGACACCATGTCCTACATGGATCAAGTTAGAACCTGATCCCTATACTTGTTATCTTGTAAACTGCTAATAGGTGATGTGTGTTTGGCTTACAATGCAACCTCGAACCAATTACTGATGGATTTACTGCATATCAGCATGTCAAAATGGCATCAGAAATACTTGGTCTGGGGATCTAAACCTCTTCTGCAACATCATCAGAATGGTTTGGAGGGACAGGATACTGGTGTTATGGAATCAAGTGGGATAGGTTATTCTAAGCACAAAAAGGGAAATTGGTTAAGTTTGAAATGGCCCGCAAGGGCAACTAGCCTACTATTTAACTATGAACCTATAATTTCGCTAGAAGAGTGTAACCAGAAAAATCATTCTGAAAATAATACGGGACTGCAGTTATTTATTTTTTTTTGTCAATTGCCAAAAGCCTACAGTGTCTAATGCAGGAAGTCATTTTATTAGAACGGATACACTTGCATGTATAGTCTATCCCATATACCCCTAACAAAAGGATACCACCAAGTCATGAATTTGATCTGTGAGCACCTTCAGCAGTTACCTATCTTCTTTGCTTCTTGTTTCTTAGCAGAGGGATGATTTTCCACCAGTGTATCAACATAAATTGTATAAAGGCAATAGCAAATACCTTGAGCCTCTTTCTCCAAGATAAAAATATGCTACTGCCTTGGTTATCTATAAGGTGTATACACAAATTTTCAGTTTTGGTCAGATTTTTACAAAGTATGCAAGAACAAATGAGCATATCTGCAGCCCTGAAGAACTGTAAAAATAAATTAATGGTTAGTTGTGCAATGCATTATTTATGTGTCAGGAAAACATAGTCAACAAGGTATGCGTACAATAATATGGGTGGCCAGAAGATGGCACTATGCTCTCTTTTATTATTATTTTAACACATACAGTCTTTTTAAACATAATTTTCTGAAGAGGCTATAGAGCAGAAAAATGTGGTTAGCTTTGTTGAGTATTCAATGTCTTGATATAATGGTGCTCAGCAAAATATGTAGCACAGGCAAAATACAAAATATTAAACCATTCTTAGTAGTGGACGCGCTTGTCTGCCATACAGAGTGTCACTGAATAAACATGCAGCCATAACATGTAGGCTTGCTTGTCTTATTAATTTATATTACAGAAATTCCAATTGCACTTTGGTGTTTGTAAGTGGTTGAGTCTGTCTCATAAGGTAGACCTATATATATCTTTAAGCAGGCAGAATCTTAACCATGGCCCTAGGATACCAGCTTCAGATGTTCATGCCTCACAGATGCATGTTAGTAAGACAGCTGTCATTTCACTTTGTAGGATATCTATTCATTCCTGCAGCTACTGCCTTCACAGCTGATCTTCTATTCTGTGATTGCTACAGTCGCATTAAACAGGAAAGTAGTGGATCTGATGTATAAAATGAGGTGACTTCCACCATCTCAAGGTCCTCAGATATGGAGTGTACTGATTTTATGTTAGGATCTGTCCTTAAAGTAAATGTTGTTTGCACTTAAACTTATTCTAGCAGGCAGGGTGGCAGGCTTGATAATGGAATTGCTGTAGTTAATTTTCTGGATTATATTGTCAAAGGTCTTTTTACCTATTTATTGTATATATTCCATGGTGGTACAGCGGTAGCGTTGTTACGTCACAGCAAGAGGTTCTCCCATTCGATTCTTGGCTTGGCTTGGTGGGAGTGCCTTCTGTGTGGAGTCTGCATGTCCTCCCCGCAGTTGGGTAGCGTTCGAAAGACATGCGTGTGTAAATGGGTGTGCCTTCGTTGAAGGTTGGGCGTCGAGCTGGCACCTTGGCATTTCGTAAAAAACTCTACTGCCAATCATTAGTGGACCGGAGTTCTGCTGTGGCGACCCCTTACCGGGAAAAAGTTGAAAGACAATGTTGCTTGCCTTTAGATAGTTCAATCATTCACAAATTGTTTCTGCAGTTTTTGTTTCCTAAGCTGAGCAGTTTAATTTGCAGATGATAGGCCTTTTGCTGGAGGAAGGGAATGCTGGCCAGTAACCTCTTTTTGATGAGAGAGCAGAGACTGATGCTCATTAATTGTCTCTGTTATTTCTTCTAGTTAGCCATGTTTAACCATGATTTTCTTCAATATATTATTACTTGAAGCAATTCTTGCACTAAAAAAAACCCCAAAAAAAAACAAAAAAAAAAAAAATAAAAAATAGCTTAATAACAATTATATGACTATTTGTTAGTTTTATAGTTTATGTTTTACTTAGCTTAGTTTATTTTGGTTGTTAAAAATCAAGCCTATTTTACAGTAGCACATTTTCTTTTTTGTTCTACTAAGAATCAATTTAATTTCTACGGTTTTAAATATATAGTTCTAATAAGAATCAATTTCATTTCTAGGAGGTTGATTTAGATAGGCAGTGTTTTTTTTAAAGGACGAGGAGACTTGTTTATATGCAGTGTCCAAAGCTACTTTTTGTATTGCACTTGAGAGAATGACAATTGGGTCAGTACTTTACTTATTATTATTTTTTTATTTTATTTTACCTTTTTTGTTAAAGTGAGTGTAAATTTGGGTTTAGGCATAGTTTTACATGGGCTAGGGTATTTTGGAGATGTCAGTGTTTGTGCTTAGTGTATACAGTCTGTAAAACTTTACTTTTATTGATAAACAAGCATACTGAATTTAGGAGTTTCTAATGACACAAAAAAAAGTACATAGTGTGCCAGATGTGTGTGGTTTATTGCACTCTTCATCTCTCAGTTTGCCATAGGTTCATAGGAGGTTACTACGCTAATAGCCCTAGAACCCTTACAAGCCTAGCCATATTTATTCTGAGTTGTCCCAATTGCTGGTGGTTAGGTGAGTGAAATTTGCGAATGTAAGGGCTTATGGTAGTTAATACCGACTTCCTTTGTCCAGGAGGGACATGGGCATCATCCCAGGAGTGAATTTGCGGTCACCCATCCATTGATCTAGGTTGTGTTTGAAGAAGGTCAGGCAAGGGCTTTGTTTAATGTGAATTGGAAGTTTGTTCCACAGAATTGGCAGTCTCTGGGAGATGCATCTATCTCTCCAGCGTGACCTGTTCATGCCAGAGGCAAGGATAAGCTCCCTGGAGTGAGTGGCCCTTCTGCAGCTTGATTTATGAATGTGTAGCATTTCCATCAGACACAGGTCAGAGACTGCCCTGTAAGCTAGGCACAGGTCACCTGTAGGAGACAGAATATAGTGACAACAGGGCTTTCAGTCTTTCTGCGTAAAACTTGTTTTGTGTACCCTGTAATTTCTTGGTGAGAAAACTCTGTGGTATCTTCAATTGTTGCAGGTGCCTGGAGAGGTACATGCAAAAGGGAGCACTGTACTCAATTACTGTTGTGATGAGGGCAGAGTATAATGGAATTATAATATCCTTAAATCTAGATGCGATGCGTTTACTTATATGATGTGCCATATAGGATTTTTTTACTACTGACTGTCTATCTATTTATCTGTCTTCCTTTCTTTCTAAACAACTGTTACCCAAACCATGAAACACAGATTTTTTTAGATGTGGTATAACTTTGGGCACATATGTGCTGTAAAAAAAAAAAAAAAACTGGCATTTGTATTGTTTGAATTTCTTTTATCAGTTCTTTTTTTCTCTACTGGTTGCCAACCATCCTGCCTCCTGTTTTTTTTTTTTTTTTTTGCTGAGCCCATTCAATCTCCATGGGCTTGCTTCCTGGTGGCAGTCAGTCTCTGGAGCTGTTAGATGTTTTCTCTTTACAGCCCAACATCTGCACTAGATAGAGACATCTAAGCTGCATCAACACAGAAACCAGTATGTCTTTTCCATGTGATCAACCAATTCCATGCATCTTCAATAAAAGCAGCTGCACAGTGGCTTGGTGAGCTGTACTGCTGCCCCAGGGTCACTTCCATGCCTGCAGTGCCTCTTATGAGGTGCATCATAGTAACTTTTTATATGGACTGTCCCTCCTTCCCAAGACTAGCTTGTACATCTTTATCATGCCAATTACAAAAGAGGCCTAAGCTGCTAGTCAAATCTGGGTTAACCAAGTTGTATTCCAGGCTTTATCTCTGTCTCTATGCCAAGGAGCTAGCAGCTTGTATTGCTGGGATTTCAGTGATTTTTGTGAGTTTGATGAGTAAGCTTTCTCATAGTAAGACTCAGTGAGAAGTCCTGTGATCACATGGGTGGACCTGAAAAAAACATATAACAATTGCAGCATCACTGCATTACTTTTATATGTCTCATTATTTTAACAAGGAATGTAAATAGACTGCATTTTAATTATAAGCCGTTGCAACATGTCATTTATTAATATTATCCAGTGCTGTAAACATTGAGTACATTTTAAAGACTTACGTATGGCTCAGGTAAAAGACACTGTGGCTTTCCATTACAATCAAATTCCCATTTACATTATTTAATCATTCATGAAATTGCAAAGGCAATTTTGAGAAATAAGAAAATCACATTAAGAATAAATGCAGACTTCTTTTTTTATTAGCAGAGGTCTGCCAAGAGTTATAATATGTTTTCCAGTGTATACATCTCAAACAGTTATGAAACCACAAAGTCTATAATGGCTATTTCATTAGCACAATGCTGTTTTGCAATAACAAGGTATGCAGTATTGTTCTTTTTTGTATTCTGTCCATTTGTTTCTTTGACAGCTTTCAAATGTACAGTATTACAACAATATTGCAAGACAACAGTATTACAACAGTATTACAAGACGTTCTACTTGATTATGATGTAAATTCTAGATTGTGACACCTTCTATTCTGTCTTCAAATATTTTTCTAATTTAAAGTCAAAAGGTGCTGCGACTAACAGATCCCATTTATAATTAACAGGTTTCAAGACTTTATTCACTATATGGTTTTCTGCAGATGAGATTCTGTCAAACTTAGCTACACATAGCTAACACCAAAACACCAAACTGCAAAAGCAGAGAAACAAAATGATTTTAATTTAGAACTTGATTTGCATGTTTAAATCGAGTCCTTGAGAAGTTTTTCTCTCATTGATTATTGAGATTTGGATCATTTTTCTCATTGATTATTGACATTCTGATAATGTTTTAGTCGTGTTTAATACAAGGCGCATATTTCATCATGTTTTTGGTGCATATTTTCATCATCATTTTAGAAAAAAATCTTTTTATATGTATAGATTTCAGCTGCACTGCTATGGAGGAGGTTGTGTGTGTCAGTTTACATAAAGAAAGTTTATACAAAGAAAGTTTTTGTGCAATACGATTTTATACATACACATGATGAGTTTTTTTCACACACAATTAATTCCAGTACAGTGCATTGAGATATTGAAAAATGATATATGTTGCAATGTTTAATTCAAGAGCTTATTTATAGTTCATCCACAGTACAATGATAGTTAATTGTTTAGATTCATTCACCACGACTCATCCATTGGTTAATTATTTTATTGTTTAATTGATGGATTTGTATAAAATACAGTCTATCCTGGATGTTAATTATTCTCTGGAAGGCATGTTGGCCGAAGTATTAGGAAGCATAGTAAAGTTTGGATAGTGACCGAGACTGCAGTTCATGTGTGTTTTTTTCTACACATAACTAAGACAGCCTCCCTGCCATAATTAATTGTTTTAACAGTGATGGCTGTGATAGCTATGTCCACTGACTTCTGCTAGATGTTGCTTTTCTTTTCGAACAGGGAGCAGCAGGAGCAGACAGCATGTACTATTATTAGACAAAGTCTCTTGACAGGTAGTTCATGCTCCAACTTGGGGGCCATCTTTTAGTTGTCTGTTGTATCTTATAGGCTAAGAAGGAAGACATAGCTATCAACATCATTGCTTAAAAATCAGGGACAAAACCAAGAGTAAAGGGGGGACAAATGCCCAAAATCACAGACAGTTTTAAATACTACTCTAACTCACTTAAAAATGTAAATAGAACAACAGATTTTACATCAATGTGCATTTTCTGAAGAATAGGAAGTAAGAAACTTTAATGTCTGGAATAACTAACTGTAATCCATAATGATTTGCCAGGAAATCAAAAATGTTATGAAGGACAGGGCAAGGAAATATGGGGCAAAATTAGCCAGTTTCTGCAAAATCAGGGACAGTTGAGAGGCATGGAGGAATGAAAGGTGGTATCTTATTTGACTATGTAAAATGGTTACTTTACTGTGCTAAGTCTGATTATGTTACTAAAGGTGCTGCATTTGTTTTATTTTTCTTTATTTTATTCCCCTGAATTTTGAATAGTTCATAGGTTCATAGGTTCATACTAGGCTATCTGCCCTGGGGCATTTATAAGCCTAGCCAGAGTGTGATTGGCTTTTGCCACCCTTTGATTTTGAGTTTACAGTGCTCTTTTTAAGGTTAGTTTACTGTGCCTCTGTCTAGTAGTGACACAGAAGTAATCCCCGGGGTAAACCTGCGATCCCCATCCACTCATCAAGATTCCTCTTGAAGAGAGTCAGTGAGGGGCTCTGCCTGACATGGACTGGGATTCTATTCCAGAGCGAAGGGAGCCTCTGGGTTATAAATCTGTCCCTCCAGCATGAACTATTTATTTTTGTGCTGAGGTTCAAGTCCCTCGAGCACGTGGCTCTAAGAGATTTGGATTTTTTGAGGTAGAGCATGTCCATTAATTCTGGGTTGGACATAGCTTTATATGTCAGGCATAGATCGCCTCTAAGTAGGCGGTATGCAACTGAGTAGAGCTGGAGTTTCTTTAACAGAGCAGCATATGGCATCTGTTTGAGTCCCTTGATCCTCTTTGTGAGGTACTTTTGGGGTCTTTCTAGTTGCTGCAGGTGTCGGGTAAGGTACATCCCAAATGGGGCATTGTATTCTATTATGGGCCTGATGAGGGATGAATAAAGGGGCACGATGACCTCCCTTGATCTAGATGTGAATCCTTTCATGATAAGGTGGGCTATATAGAAGGTCTTTCTAACCACTTTGGCAATGTGGTTGTCGAAGGAGAGATTACTATCAATTTGGGTTCCCAGGAACCTAATTACTTCTTCCGTACTTAATGGGTTACCACCTATGTGGTAATTTGTGGGCACTTTGTTTTTGCCAAAGGGTATGACTATACACTTTTTGGCATTTAGCTTTAGGCCATGGCTCTGGCACCAGTTATCCGTCTCTGTGAGACCTTTTTGAAGAATGCTCGTGTCAGCTGGAGAGTCAATTACGGCACCCAGTTTGCAGTCATCTGCGAACTTGATCAGCCACAGTCCTCCCGTGTTAGCCTGTACCTCGGAAAAATATATACCGAACAAGAGAGGTGCCAGGACTGAGCCCTGTGGGACACCACTTGTAACTGGTTTTGAGTCTGACATAGCTCCAGCAATCCTGACTCTGTGGGTTCTGTCTTTGAGCCAGTTTGCAACCCATCTTGTGACATAGGGGTTTATATTTAGGCTGGATAGCTTATCTATGATGCCTGAGTGGGGTATTGTGTCAAATGCTTTTGCGAGGTCCAGGTAGGCTGTGTGGACTACCTTCCCTTCATCTATGGCCTTGGTGACTGTTTCAAAGAAGTTGACCAGGTTCAAGAGGCAGGATCTGCCCTTGACAAACCCGACTTGGGTAGGATCTAGTGTCTGTAGGTCCCCAATATCTTTGTTTATGATTTTCATGGTGATCCTTTCCATAGCCTAGGCTAGTCAGGCTTATGGGGTGATAGTTTCCAGGATCCGTAGAGGCACCACCTTTGTGGAGTGGGACCACTGTTGCTGTACGCCATTCTTTGGGTACATATCATGTAGTAAGGCTGAGATTGTACAGCAGTTTTACGTGAGGGTTTAGTTCTGCTTGGAGTTCATGTAGGACGCAACCCATGGCACCGTCTGGTCCCATTGATGCAGTGTTTTTTGCTTTGGAGAGGGCGGCTTTCACCTGAGCATCTGAGATGTTAGAGAGGCAGCACTCTGCTGGGATAGATATTTGCTCTTTTGGGGGGGGGGGGTTTGCACTAAACCTGTCTGCCAGGATGTTGGCAATGTCTGTGGGTACAGTGTATTTTTTCTCATTTTGGACCAACTCTGAGCATATCTGGGAGTTGCATCCCAGGTTCCTAACATAACTAAAAAAAGCCTTGTGATTGTCTTTAGTGTCCTGTGCAATTTTTCTCTCGAAGCTGGCCTTGTTGGATTTTATGAGGGATCGTAGTTTTTTGCTAGTACTGATCAGAGATGCCTTCCCTTTTAGGGATTTTGCTCTATCATGTAGTAGCTTCCTCCTTCTTTTGTACAGCTTATTTATGGCTGGTGTCCACCAGACTGGATGCCTGCCTTTGTAAGATTGAGTCTTGGTTTTGTTTGGGATAGCATGATCCATAGAATGAGTTTATATAGGATTCTGCTGTTTGGGCCGTAGTCTCCTCTGGCCCAGGGGACTTTAAGGATTCCACCTCAATTTTGAGAAGTGTGAAGTTCGCTTTTGAGAAGTTTTTCACTGTGGTTTTCTGGGCTGGAGGTGGGGTCGGGATGTGGATATCCAGTGAGATTAATTTATGGTCTGATCTCACCAATGAGGGGTATACCTCTGGTATGGAGCATAGAGTCCCCATGTTGGTAATGATCAGGTCAAGTATGTTTTCCCCTCTTGTGGGAGTGGTGACTAGTTGTTCCATAGCATTTGAGTTTATAAATTCTAGGAACCTTTGGGCTAAGTTGTTGGGGCTTGAGTAATGCTCCCAGTCTATGTTTGGGTAGTTGAAGTCACCCAATATAATGGTGTCTGGAGAGATCTTTATATTCTACAGTGTTTTCAGGAAAGCCAAGTGGGATTCCTGATTTTGAGAGGGTGGTCTGTAACATGCTACAAACTGAAAAGCAGTTTTGCCCACTGTTGTTGCACATGGATGGTCTCCGATGCTTTGCGCGATGCCACTAACCTGGAGGTGTGGGTATCTTTGATAAATATGGATACTCCCCCCTCCTTTTGTGGTTCGGTCTGAGTTTTGGGGCTGAAAAGCATGATATGAGGTATAACCTGGTAGTGCTAGGGTGCTCTCTGGAGCCTTGAACCAGGTTTCTGTCACTGCACAGATATCAATGTTCTCTATACTGAGGAGGGCTTCGAGTGCATGCATCTTGAAGTTTAGACTTCTGGCATTTAGCAGCATTACCCTTAGTTTCTTATTCATTGTGTTGTCTATGGAGGTGGGTTTGTCTTTTGAGCCTTTCCTAAAAAAGGCACTATGGGGGAAGCAAGAGCCTTCGCCAATATCCAAAAGTCCAGGGGTGACAGGTGCAAGCCATCCCTAGCAAAGCAAAGTGGCTTGTCGAGCATGTCATCCCAGGCTGACAGACACTGGATCCCCTTTGAATGACACCAACATTTTAGCCAATTGTTAAAATCGATCATTTTGTCTTTGTACTGTGGCATCATTCTAGGTGAGGGTAAGATGCTGCTCAAGGTCAGGGTCATACCGGCCTGGGCTACATGATCAGGAGCCGCTCTATGTCTCTTTTCATGTAGTCAAGGGAGGTACGTCTCAGGTCATTCACACCAGCATGGACAATGACTGAGTCATATTTGTACTTGCTTTGGAGTGACCTGAGTGCTAGTGTTATTTGGCGGATCCTAGCGCCCAACAGGCAGCTCACCGTGACCTTCTCTTTGTTCAGCCTGGTGAGCGGGATGTCAGTGTGTCTGACTATAGAATCACCTATTACGAGTGTATCAGATATGTTATTTAGCCTTAAGGGCTGTGACTGTTTGGCACACTGACTTTGTGAGCTATGTGTTGCACGTGTTTTGTTTTGGGGTAGCATTTGCTTGGATGTCTGCTTTGGAGGTCTCTGCTGTGTAGGCAGGTTTTTTTTAGAGCCTCCAAGTATGTTTTTGTTTGTTTATGTGTTTGGTTTGCTGTTGTGGTAGGACTATGTGAGACTGGATTTGTGTTGTGTGAGGTTACCTTCTCCTCCTGACTGGTTACACCAGTTCTGAGTTGAGAGAGCTCAGCCTCCAGTTTGGCTATATGGTTGCATCTCTCACATATATTTGAACCTGTTTGGAGGAGGAAAGGGTTGTCCGTGTACATAAGACAGTTGTAACATTGCCTCAAGATTCCCAGATTCACCAGCTGGACTGGAGAGGGAACCATTAGCTGACCTTTGGACATGCTAGAATAGTATAGGGAACTCCTTTATCACTGAATCAAAAAGGACCAATAGGGGACAAGGTAATCATAGAGAGTAAATGAGGATGTAGTGCTTTTAGTTTACTAGTGCTAAATTGTAAGATTGCTTATTTGGGCAAGTGCAGGGCCTTAGAATGAGAGTAGGGTGTTTAACTTGAGACATAGAGCAGTTCTAAGGGAAAAAGTGAAGAGCAGACTTTATGAAGCCGGGAATAGTTTAAACCCGATTAACCGACGCTGTCCGATTGTGCGTGTAGCCTCGCTAAAGTGGGTTTTTATGCAGGGAACTTTAAAGAGCTAGAAATGACCCAAAACGGCCAATTAACTACAAGATTCTTGTGCTGAGGTCACTCCTTCAGGGACAGACAGGCTGCTCAAGGCTCCCCACTCCCACTGGTGAGCAAAGAAACTTCCTTCTATCCAAGTAAGGAAATGGGCAACACAGGGACTATTCAAAAGTCCAGAATACAGCAAAGCCTGTATAAGGGACTATTCAGCAAAGCCTGTATAAGGGACTAAATAGTGAAGTCTTTACTTCTCTCTCATTGCTTGGTATCATGTTTGATTCAAGGGGAAGAGGGAAACTGTACCTAACTTGTCCCATGCTACTTTTGATTTAGCAGCTTGGATTGGGAACGGGTTCTCTGGCAGTTGGACACAGGCACTGCTGCACGCTCCCTTTCAGTGTTTAGGGAGAAGCTGGAAACAAGGAGGGAGTTGGTGGCCATGCTATAGTAACTAAGCAAGCCAACCATCTTACAGTGGTGAGGCTGGCTATACAACTCATGGTGCTGTATTTTGTTTATTTTTCTTATTCCCCTGGGTATTTACTAGTGAAAGCTTTACTTCTCTCTCTTGCTCCTTGATGGGTGGGAAACCTGATTTAAGTGTGTGTGTGTGTGTGCGTGTGTGTGTGTGTGGGGGGGGATAATTGTACATAACTCATCATGTTGTAATTTTCACTCAGCATCTTGGACTGGCACATACTCTCTGGCAGTTGCTCTGTGCTCCCTTGCTGTTCCTTATTTGTTTAGGGGAGTTTTAATATGGGTGTATATCATAGCTTATGTGATAAACTCAGAGATAACACCTTGGGTATTACTTTTCTGAATCATAACAGAAACATAAGAATAGCTACCTGCTGCTAAGAACTGAAAAACAAAATGTTAAAAGCCAAGAGGAGTACATTTTTCCAGTCTAGGGCAGGCAGAATATAGAATAAATTACTGTTAGGTATAAAACATGTAAAACAAATTGGAAATGTTTGAAATATATTTATACCACAGCTTAAGAGAAAGGTTGATATTTGGCATGGAGGCAATGTGCACTGGATTTGGTCCTCATTGAGAATGGCTTGTTATAACCTCTTGTAGGTCCTTCATGAGCCTGTAAGAAGCACTGAAATTAAAATCACAAATATAACTGTATCATCTAACTAGTGCAACCAAATTTTGAAGCATAAGTTAGTGGTCAGCTTAATAGAGTTATGTTACTGAAAGTATCGTACATTGGACTGGGGATTGGGATTGGGGATTGGGAAGGGAATTACTGAGAAACTACAGCATCTCAAGTCCATGCAACCTTGTGCCTCTGTAATATGATATTGTATAAGGCTTCCCATGTAAGCAACAGGATTGTTAAATTTCAAATCTTCTTATGGAAGTGACTCCTTAAGTGTATCCATATACTAGCTTTCCTGGTCAGGATGTTTTCCCCACAGTGATGGAAACACAGTGAAGATGCTAAAGGTAATTTATTATGTTTTTATTGTTGTTTGAAAATTACTATTAAAGCCAGATCATCAAAACATGTGTGTTAGTATTATACTTAGACAGGTAGGTATTGGTTCTCCCCGCGTTTTCTTAATCTTTAACTAGAACAGGTACGACTGAAAAGAAAACAGTCTATATTTTTGGATCTTTGTTCAAAGTGAAGTTTATTCCTATGCACTGATGAATGGACTAATGCTAACATATGAGAATAAAGGAAAAAAATCACCATCAAACAATGTTGAATTTTAAAAGAAAAAAAAAGCTTCCTTTACACTTACTTCCCCACATCCCTGATTATACTAGCTCTAAGATGACACAATCTTGAGGATATCGGGAAATTTCCCTGCCCTACCAGAGTTCCACATTCTCATTCACAACAATTGATACTGTTAATTTACTTAGTGATTTGACTGCACATAAATTTAGCTCCAATTAGACGTTTCTTCAGTGAAAGTTGTGTAGCCCCTGGAAAATTATATTACCCTTAAAAACCAAATCAAGTTTTTGGGATGAATTCAATCAGTGTGAGATGTCTTTGAGGAAGCAAAGCAGATAGGTAAGAATAAATGGAGAGCTTGGCTATTAGACATGCATGGTGAATATCTTAAGTAGCAATAGTACTTTCTAATAGCAATGCACCTCTGTCTCATTCACATTCAGACAATATATATATATATGTGTGTGTGTGTGTGTGTATGCAAATCCCAGAGACTGACACAAATATAGAGTTATGCTCAGTTATTAAAGACTTGTACTAAATTCCACTTGTGTTTAATCTTGTACGTCATGTAATTAATAAAGTTGTTTCATGAAACAGAATGGCTAGATCACTTTGAATTAATATTTGAATGGCTATAAAGATAGATTCCTATTTACTTAAATTCTTTTCTTTGACTTGTGTATATTTTTTAAGTCTTAATGCTGTCTGCATGTTGCCTCATATTAAGCCAGAATATTGCCTGTGAACCCTGTGTATATACTTCCAGGCTGAACATCATCATCATTGGTTCCTTTATACTGTCTTCCTCTTTACATTAAAATGCTAGTTCACAAGATAAAATTGTACATTTCACTTACTGCATTTGCTGAGTCACTTTGTATTACAATGCTTATTCAATTCACAATTAGGACTTGCAGTTACTGTACTTATATTTCTGAAAAGTAATTATTTTTTTACAAAGGGGGAGGTCAGCAGACTGTCTGATTTCTGGATTGCAGGTTTAATTTAATTAAAGCTGCAGTTGAAACTTAAAACACTTCCTTTAATAAGCTCCAGTGTTTTTAAACAGCATGAACTCTTTGCCCTTGCTGTAGCTGTAAGGAAGGGTTGAGGGTTCTGGAAATATCACCAGTTTTACAATGCTGCTGCCTCCGTGGGCATGCAGCACAACATTCAGTGACCACACCCAGGATTGTAGCATTCGTGGATACTCCCCATGACAATTTCATTTTTGGACACTTCCACTATAAAATATTTTTTTTTGTTTTGTCTTCTGTCCCACTTTGCAAGGGGGGCACCCTGTCTACACCCACTTACATCAATCTCAATTAGCTTTCTTCACTGTATTGCATGCTACTCCCAGAGCAATCAGTGAGTGAAGGTGTTAATGGTATAGATAAAATGGAGCTTGTTCCACATATTTAAAGCTGTTCAGATCAAGTTAGGCTTTTTGCTGTAGTAGACTAACTGTCAGAACATTTATTTTACTTTTTCTTTAAGTTTCGGCACTGAGAATCTAGATTCCATAGCAGGTTGTACCAAGATCTCACATCATCCAGTCCATATTTATGTTACCCTAATGATTTTTCCTTTACTTTCATTCATTGTTCAGTTTTTTTCAATGTACTTACTCTTTGCAGAATCAAGGGAAGTAAAAGACTGGTTCTAATTAATACAATCACAGTAATAATGAAAAAAAAATGTTGTCGAAAAGCAAAGAGAAATTATTAGCAATTAAGATCCGCATTGTTTTGAAATATTAAAATATTCAAGTGATCTTCTTTTGTTTGAAGGTACTGTCTAACAACATTGAGCTACAGAATAGAGAAGAACGTTCACCTAGGAAGTGTCTGCGACTTTCAGAGTCATGCCTTGGTCTTCAGCTACCTTGTTGCGATCCGTGTGCTGCATGCTACTGCAGATTCTTTACTGCTGTCTGCTACTGCAAAAAAATCAGCAGCCTTTGTCCTAACGGGAAGCATTAATTCCTGCTAGTAATGTAAAGCATCTTGTTTGTAACAGTAGTTAGCTTGGAATTGTCTTGAATGTTGTATAAAATTACTTATTTTCTGATCCTGTACAGCTTATTTCTTTGTGTATAAATAAAATGTGTTTATTAAAAATATCTAAAATTGCCTTATATTTTATGATACACTTAATACATACATTAACTCAAAAAGTTTTTTTTTTCTTTAATTCATTTAACTAAGTAAAAATATACATTATGGTTTGATGTGACAGAAATGTTTCTATATTCATTTTCTTCAGCTGCAGTACTGCTCACGTATAACTATCAGACTTTGGTGAAAAAGTAAAGCATTAGTAGTATTTTGAAGCAGAGCATTAAAATAGCTAGCACGTATTATAAAACTACTTAAAATATTCTATAAAGTTGATCAGAATGCTAATCATCTCTGCCGTCTGACTGGTTGAATTAGTCATGTGGCATGCACATTATTTATGTGTCGAACTTCCTCATTCCTCAAAATATTAATTTCTAAAGCATTTCACAGACATATTCTTGATTATAAATTATTATAATTTTTTTAAGGGGACACTGTACATTTCTATCATATTTTGAAAGATGTGTGTGACTATTGTTGGTCTACATTCCATTTATGCGTTCTCAGGAGAGTTTTATTTATTAATAAAAAAAAAAATAAAAATAAAATTAAATTAAAAAAATAAAACTCTCCTGAGAACGCATAAATGGAATGTAGACCAACAATAGTTATGCACATCCTTCAAAATGTGATAGAAATGTATAGGATGAGTTTAAATACGTGGGAGTGCTGTGCATTTGGGCTTGTGAAGGTTTGGGAGCATGTATGAATGCATCTGGGTAAGAGTTAAACTAAGGGCTAGGGAAAGGGATTAATTGTAGTGTTTTGCATGTGTGTTAGTGTGTGTGAAATGTGTGTGAATATCTTGTTTAATGTTTTTATTATAAGGTTATGTGCAGGGTTGGTGTAGAATCATAGTTAGGGATAGGGTTAGCACACATAGGTGCAGGGATTAACTAGCCTAGACAGTATTTCATGACCCCATGACTGTATTTTATATCCAGACAGGGAACTGTGCTACTAACCTGTTTGGTTGTTTATTTCTGGACAGTAACTGGGGCTTTGTTCACTCAGCTTAGCTTAGTTACACTCCCCTACCCTATTTCCTTTCCCTACCACCCCCAAACCATTTTTATAGTCACCTAATCATTACAATTACCCAGCCAACCAATATGAAAAACAGACTCCTCAATCATTTCCTCTCCTCTACATTTTATAACATTTAACGTCAAAGAGCATTAATCAATTAAAATGGCACTTTTCCTTATTTCTACAATTTTTATTTTATTTATTTATTTGATATTTGTTTACCAGGATAGTCCTATTGGGCACAGACCCATTTTCAGCAGAGGTCTGGGGTAAAAACTCCAAGAGATCCAATTTAGAAAAGTGACATAGGTTGTAAACGTATTCAATAGTAACATAAACAGGAGAAAACAAATTATATATAATCTGGAGTGTCAGAGAAATATGTAAGAGTGGTACAGGATATGTACGAGGGTAGTGTAAAGAGGTGATGTCTGCAGTGGGAGTGACAGATGCGTTTAAGGTGGAGGTGGGATTACATCAAGGATCAGCTCTGAGCCCTTTCTTATTTGCAATGGTGATGGGCAGGTTGACAGATAAGATCAGACAGGAGTCCCCGTGGACTATGTTGTTTGCAGATGACATTGTGATCTGTAGTGAGAGTAGGGAACAGGTACAGGAGAACCTAGAGAGATGGAGATATGCTCTAGAGAAAAGAGGAATGAAGGTCAGCAGTACTAAGACAGAATATATGTGTGTGAATGAGAGGGAGGATAGAGGAATGGTGAGGATGCTAGGAGTAGAGGTGGTGAAGGTGGATGAGTTTAAATACTTGGGATCAATAGTTCAGAGTAATGATGAGTGTGGAAAAGAGGTGAAGAAGAGAGTACAGGCAGGATGGAGTGGGTGGAGAAGAGTGTCAGGAGTGATTTGTGACAGACGAGTACCAGTAAGAGTGAAAGGGAAGGTCTACAAGAGGGTAGTGAGACCAAGTATGTTATATGGATTGGAGACAGTGGCATTGGCAAAAAGGAAGGAGCTGAGCTGGATGTGGCAGGGTTAAAGATGTTAAGATTTGCACTGGGTGCGACAAGGGTGGATAGGATTAGGAATAAGTATATTAGAGGGTCAGCCCAGGTTGGAAGGTTTGGAGACAAAGCCAGAGAGGCAAGATTACATTGGTTTGGACATGTGCTGAGGAGGTATGCTGAGTATATTAGGAAAAAAGATGCTAAGAATAAAGCTACCAGGTAACAGGAAAAGAGGAAGGCCTAAGATAAGGTTTATGGATGTGGTGAGAGAGGACATGCAGGTGGTTGGTGTGACAGAGCAAGATGCAGAGGACAGGAAGAAATGGAAACAGATGATCCGCTGTGGCAACACCTAATGGGAAAAGCCGAAAGAAGATGATGACATATACAATGTTATACATAAAAACATATATAAAGGAGCATAACTAGTACATAAAATAGTAGGAATAAACAATAAAAAAATGCAGTTTCCATATACTGCATCATAAATAATATATAAAAGAGGATTGTCTGCAAGCAGCAAGCTACTCATCAAAGGAAGGCAACATTAAAACATAGGGAGAGTAATCAATACAAATTGATTTGAGAAAATTTACCTAAACTATCCTTCTCTTGCAATGAAATAAAAAACTTGAAATAAAGTATTACAAATCCATACAAATAATCCAAATAGTTATAAGGCAGCTGTGTATCAGCACAACCAATATCTCATGTAACAATCATGTTAATAATAATGTTTCATGGTATTATACACAGATGTGCAGCACAGGAAACGCAAGCTTTGTAATACGAGATAAACAAACTTGTTTTCTTTCCTATGCTCACACCACGTGCAGGCATGCTGTTGTGGTGATGAAAACAACTCCTTTTACAGGCATAGCAGACTTAGTTACAAACACTTGGCACACTATTATCACTGAAACATACATCCCCTAATACTTCAAGCTTTCTAATCCCTTTCTGCATGATGCTTCTTCAAATAAATGTACACTGTAGAAAATAATGGTTTACAAATAACAATTACACATGGTTTTCAATACTATCTATTTTTATGTATCCTCCAACAACCAGTTACTAGAAACAAAATTATCTATAATCCATATCCATTTCGTAAAATCTTGTAAATGCACAAACACACACACACACACACACACACACACACACACACACACACACACACACACACACACACACACACACACACACACACACACACACACTTACCCTTTCTACCTTACTACAACATCCTTCCAAGAGTCATACAAGTATATCACAATACATACACCATCCTATCTGTCACCACTGGCTTCCAATTGACTATAATCAGCAAATAAACTGAAACAAAGGTTATAACACATCCATGTAAGTTTAAATTTACAAACATTTTAACATGATTAGCACCCATACTTTATTTTCTTTTTCTGAATAGCAAAATAGATCCTGGATCATGGATGATGGTCCCCTTGGGCAGGATTGTGTCTCATCAAGTGCAGGCCTCATAGTTGTCAGGCATGCAAAAAAGTGATAAAAAAACAACAGAATATCTTGTGACAACACTAGTTCTCCAACTACTCAAGCTTGCCCTATAAAATGCAAGTAGGAAAAAAGTTAAAAAGAGTAGACTACTTCCTGGATACTTGATCTTAGCAACAACAACAACAATGTCTGATTACAAATAGTTATTTAATATTCATCTGGGTAAGAAACTGGAGGTAGTATCTTTGTTACTTCATAAAATCTCACTACAGATAGACATTGCAGTGTAAGCAACCTCAGCCAGTAATCACAATCTAGTGTGGTTTACAGTGCATAATTCATGTACCTGCAAATAATTTACATTCTTAGCCATTGCTTATATTCCTCATCCTGTCATCCATGACAAATTAAAAAAGCTAATATTCCAGTTACTATAGTCTTACCTTTGTTGTCTGACATTTGACAAAAAGGTTAAGGCAAGCTGTAGTTTCTGTGGTACAGGTCTTAATTCCCTTTGCTTCCTGTGTAACGTTGAGCAAGTCACTTAACCAGACATTGCTACCAGGTTGCCCCTGTAAAGGGTTAATAACTCCAGTGGGTCTGGTTAATAAATATTATTATTATTCCTAAATATATAAAAACAGCACTATTCTCACAGACTCTAATATCAACTTCATATGTCCACACAGATGTGAAATCAGTAGTTTTTTACTGACCAAACCTTGACTTCATAGTAAGTTTCTCCCAAAAGCCAAACGTCAAATCAACCCCCTCCCTACCTGATCTCATTATTATAAGTTCTCCAAGTCACATATCAAACACTGATGGCCTTCCTCATGCCTACCTTACTTATTACTTACCAATAACTTTGTTGTATTGTAGGCCAAATAAAAAAAATCACCAGAATTTTTCATCTTCCTTCTCAAAAATTCTTACTCCAAAATAGCCACCAACTGGTTGGTCCTTTGTACAAAAGCACCAATCACCTCTGTGAGGCTGCCAAAACACTGAAAAACACTGACAGCAAAGCTAGTTTGCCTATAGGACAGGGGTGTCCAACCTTTTGGCTTTGCGGGGCTGCATTGAGTGAACAGAAATTGTCTTGGGGCCACATATAAAATATATCGTACAGTAAACTCTTTTGCTGCCGCGGGCGACTAAAGTCGACCTCCTGGCTGTACCGTAGGTGCATTCAACCAATGAATAAATGTAATAAATGCCTAATATTTCCCTTAAAATTCTCATTCTTAATCTAACAGTTAACTCTAACATTTTAGTTAATATATATATATATATATATATATATATATATATATATATTTTTTTTTTTTTTTTTTTTTTTTTTTACAAATAGACAGATAATCACACCTCTTGATTTTTCTGGTTTCTTAAAAATGTTTTATGGCACATAAGGAAGAAGCTCTGACTGAAACACAGACAGCCTAGGTAGATTATCAGCCCAGGAACTGGAGGGGACAAATCCAATGTAAGCTTCCAATAATGTGGGCATCATTAAGTATGTCAGAGGTATGGGAAATGCCAGGATCTAAAGTCAGCAGTAGATGCCCAAAAAATATTTTCATATTGCCATTCTTTGCAAACATGATGTCAGCTCTAAGACGCAGATTTGTTAGATAGTATGAAGACCAGAGTGATCAGTAAAACTCAAGAGATCTGCATTAATATTTATTTGTCTGAGCACAGTAAAGGGTATCAGTGCCGTTATCACAAGAGTATGACAGGGAATCAATTATCTTTAAACCTCAAATACTAACTGCTTTCTGTTTGGCCATTTCTACTTCCTGTATATAAATGGCTATATTTCCAAAAAGTTGGCTATAGTCCCAGGACATTTTCAAGGCATGGTACTGGAATAATTCCCTATAATAAAACTCATAGACTGTGCTCTCAGTTCCAAAGGCAAAGGAAAAGTGCGTCTTGAATTTTAATTATAAAACAAAATTAAATGACAACTTTTATACTACAGTATTCATTTCTGTACAGAAATGCATCTTCTTTTTAGGCTCAAAGTTACAGCAACACAAGGTATTTATGTCATTGGTAAGATTTTTTTAAATGAATGTTTTACAGAGGCAGTCTATCAGTATCTTATTACCATACTGGCCTAGATATGACACTGCCTACAAATGTCGATATCCCTACATCACTCTTCCTGTTATCATTATAAAATTATCAGGACAAATAAAAGAATATTCAACTTTATACAGCCCACTGCATGAGCTAACAGAATCTAGAAAAAAAGGCTGCATATTCTCAAATACATAAATGTCTTCCTAAACAAGCAAAATAGCCGTATACTATACATTTAAAAATGACAGTAAAATCAAATAGTCTGAGGAACAGTTATTATTTTAGATATGATTTCAGAAGACACCCTAATGATAAGATTCTGAGATATACTTAGTTGTTCGCCTGAAAATTATGGGTACTTTTCTGTTATCGGGGCAACAGTTGCAATGAGCGCTTTGAGTGGTTGGAATGTTAGCGTGCACTCGCAACTGCTGTGGTGATTTGCACTGTATATTATGCTGTCAGTTTTTTTTCATTTGCATTTTATACTGTGTTCCTACTATTCTCTGAGCAAACCACACCTTTTTCCACAGATTTTTTATTACAACAGTTGTGATTACATTGAAGGCCACACCTACCGAAGCAGTGTTACTACATACCTACAGCCCAGTTGGGATGCACAGATTAGTGTGAGAGAAGTACAGGGGAAATTGTTGTAAATATATTACCAGGCACTTTTTAGACCTCAGCACACCTCTCAACCTTTTGATGCTATGAATCTGGGCAAAGCAGAAATGTGGACAGTTTAGCAGTATGAACCCCAGGACTTTATTAATGATAAACTCTCTTAACCGTTTACAAAACCAGACAAGGCAGTGTCACTGTCATGGAATCCTTATATCATTCGTATATGTGTTCCTCCCAGTTTAGGTAGAATGTGTTTTAGGAACTCTTTGGTTCATAGGTTCATAGATTAGTACTAAGCTAACTGCCTTTGTGAGCCATTTTAAGCCTAGCCAATTATCCCTTGTGAGGCTCAACCCCTGAACCTTGTGTTTATAAGGCAAACACCTTAACCATTAGGCCACCCTCCCTCTTTACACTCTTTTTTTTTTCTAGTGGCACCTTAAAGCAGCTCTTCCTTTTTGCATTGACTCAGATTTTTCCTTTATACCAAATGTGCTTTCTAAGAAAGACATGACTTTGTAAGGGTCAATGTTTTTCATGTAGACTATTTCCTGAAAGTATGTTATGTGCAATAAAATGTGGAAATTCTGGAATTTTAAATGAGTATTGCTTGGTGTTAATAAATCATTTTGTGAATAACAGGTGTAAGTGTGAGTGCAATGCAGTAGGTGACATACAATGTTAATACATTTTTAGAGATAAATGTAAGGAAACTGAAGGACAGAGACACTTCTGCTAGCCCATGACTCCTCATTACAGCTGTAGCCCCGATAATAGAAAAGTGCCAAATTATGAAATGAATATGAAAAAAACACTAACCAATGTGTATGTAGTAATATTAGTGGTACCTAGTCATACAGGGCCAAATTTCTGACTCTCTTGAAATTTTCTAACAAATTTCACAGGAAAATATGCCAGAACTCTCACTCCAGAATGTACTTTCTGTTAGTGATTTCAAATACAAAGACATATACACAATTGTATCTTCATGCAGTGTAGGTCACTGCTTGAGTCTAACTTTGGTAGGAAGAGCAACCATAAATCCACCAACATAAAACTTCCTTAAGAAAAATAAGCATGTTTTTTTTTATTTCTGAAGCAATATCATCATCAAATTGATATATTCTGATGTATTGCATTCCTCTGAGCAAAACTCCTATCAGCAACCCTAATGGAAATGTTTATAATGCAGCAACTGGACTTTAACTAAGCATGCCAAATAATCCATATGTCAATCCCTTTGATTTATTAACAAAATTTTCAGGGAATTATAACATGATGTTCTGACAAAAAAATGCAGCCTTCTATACTTAAAGACTTAGTCAGCTGATTGCCACTCGTTTGTTCCCCACTCTTTGTGAGCTCGGAGAAGATACCAGACATTCTTCGAAAATCTGTACAGTTGACAGGCACATTAATTCAGTACAACACTCTCTGTCTCTCTCTCATGCACACATACACACACACACACACACACACACACACACACACACACACACTCTTGTTCTACTCTCATGCACACAAACATTTAGCTTTCATGCATGCACTCACTCACTCTGCAATTACCTATTAATACAGGTAGGTGCTGTCCCTTTCAAAGGCAACAACAGCAAATCTGTACACAAATCCTTCTTCAGCACGAACACACACACGCTGATTCTTCTGCATGAAATAACTCAGCTACGTGAACACACAGATCCTACATCGGCGTAAAAAAAACAAAATAGGAAGGGTGCTTTGGTGCATGCACACACCAACGTTGCAGTTACTGGTCATGTGCATGGAAAACAAATGAAAAAAAGTGTTTTGGTGCATGCGTACACTGAAGTTGGAGTTAAAGGTTGCTGTCCGCGTGGAAGAGCTCTGAGGGCCACATGTGGCCACAGGTTGGACATATCTGCTATAGGATAAACATTTTCCTGTCTTCTAATGTCTGTACAAATCCAAGCCTATACTTTGGATTATCAAAGAACTAAAACCATAATTAAATCCTGGGACATTGCCTGGCAGTAGTGGAAGAAATTCCTTAAGCAAAATTAATGCACACAAATATATTAACCCGAATGGCCTAACAATAAAGTCTGTTACAAGACATAAAGCTTTGCATTTCTTACATTTCTATTTATAATAAAGATCCCTCTAAAGCCACCCCAAAAAACTTATAGTACAACACTGAACTAAGAACAAGTATAAGAATGTTCCACAGGCACTCTATCACCAATACACTTTTTTAAATGAATTTTCGCAATTGCCTTGCACCCTTCCCTCATAGGCAACACTTCCTCGCCTTCTATAGAACCAAGTCTCTTCACCTCCTTTCCTATATTTTAGCTGCAATAAGAGAAACAAAAAAACACCTTTACTGAATTATCACTTATGACATAGGCAAATTTACATTTATGTAAAAGTAATCAAACTGTATTAACATGTTCATACATATCTACAAACATTATACTTCACATATATTGCTATATATCATATAACCTAAGCAACATTACATAAATTATTCAGTTCCTTCTTTTATTAAAGAAGAAACAACTTTATTAAACCATCACTTATAACATAGACAATCATGCATTTATATAAATGAAAACAAACCACACAGACACAATCCTAGTTGCAAGCATTTTATATCACAAACCCTACTGACACACTCCCAGTTGCAAACATTTTACATCACTTATAATCTACCCAATACTTTTCAAACATTACATAGCTCATTTAAGTCCTGCCTTCTTTTAAACCTCATTCCTCCCCTGTATGTATTGTTCCCACAATTCCCATTTTCCTATGTTGTTTACTCCTACACTTTTCTAAAGATCTCAGTTCCAAATGTTTTATCTCTGTTACTATATTAAAAACTCTTATACCAAATATCCTGTGACTCACCACCAGTCTCAGATGGACTCCACCTGCGGTTTATTAAATTATGCCATGTAATCCTCATGCCTCTTATATGGAAAAAAGCAATAGTCAATCCACTCTCAAAAGTTGTCAAACCCTCCCCACCAAAGACTTCAGGCTCATTTCCATTTTTTTAAACCTTCACAAAACCTCTTAAAAAGATTACTTTAATCCCTCATTGCTTTAGGAGTAAAATCAAAAGCCCTTGGCTGGTTCAAAACCACCTATAAAATTATCCAGCATCCATCTACCATTTGACACAACTATGTTCCCACTTGATCATTATGCTCCAGTGGCCAAAAATTCCTTATTATACTAACTTATTTTTAAATTTTCTAAATTAGCTGAAATTTCTCTATATATTCAATCATTGTCATATAAATTGCATCTATTTTTAACCAATGTTGTTGAATTATGTCTGGTTTGGTATGATTATTTGTACTGTAGATGTTTGCATATTATTTTTCAATATTGTAAAATTATTGTCTTTAAAATGTTTTTGTAATACTTTGGAGCTTTTCTCCTGGAACCTTTTGCTGAAAATGGGCATTTACCCAGCAGGACTTTTCTGGTAATCAAATGTCAATAAATATTTACTTAAATAAGTTACATTTTCTGTAACAGACCCTTCTGTTTAAAATTAAGTATACGTCTGCCACCCATGCTGGTTTCTTAAAAGTTGTACCATAAGGTTCCTTCCTTTTTCCACTTCTCTTTCTTCATTAATTGACTTTCATTTCCCTGCTATAAAAACGTACTTGCCCGGTTTTGCACGCCGGGCCGCTCCGGTTAGCTAGGGTATAACTATTCCTGGCTCCACAAAGTATCCTCTTCAATTTTTCCCTTGGAACTAAACAAACTTTTAACTTAAGCACTCAAGCCATTCATTTCTCAGCCTGGCACTTGCTCAAAACTCATAGCAAGCACTTATAAACCCTAGCACTAGACCTCCCCCTATACTGTTCAGAAGGACAAGGCTCTCTATTCAACCTTACCAGCTATTCAGTAAAACAGTTCACTGTACCTATCCAGGCAAGTCCAAAGGGCAGTTTCAGGTGTACTCTCCAGTCCAACTTGTGAATATGAGCATTTTGAGGCAATGTTACAACTGCCTTATCTACACAGACAACCCTCTCCTCCTACCACAAACACTAATAATACATGTGACAGATGCAATTATACAGTCAAACTGGAGGCTAAACTCTCTCAACCCAAGACTGGATCAGACAGTCAAGAGGAGAAGGGAAATACTTGATCACACCACCAGTCTCACATAGACTCATTAAACCAGCACCGGCAAAAAACACACATAAATACACAAAAACATACTCGGAGGCTCTAAATAAAAATCTGCAAAAGCAACAGAGACCTCCAAAGCAGACATCCAAGCAACCTCCATCCCCCAACACAAACCATGAAACACATACTTCACAAAACCAGTGTGCCATGCAATCACCGCCCTTAAGGCAAAATAACATACCCAACATACTAGTAATAGGTGACTCTATAGTCAGGCACACTGACGTCTCACTCACTAGGCTGAATAAGGAGAAGGTTACTCCTAGCTGCCTGTCAGGTGCCAGGATCCACCACATAACAAAAGCACTCAGGTCACTCCAGAACAAGTACAAATACGACTCTGTTATTGTCCATGATTATGTGAATGACCTGAGTCGTACCTCCCTGGACTACATGAAAAGAGACATGGAAAAGCTCTCTGATCACATAGCCCAGGCCGGTATGACCCTGACCCCGAGTAGCATCCTGCCCTCACCAAGAATGATACCATGGTATAAAGAAAAAATTATCGATTTCAACAATTGGATAAGTTTCTGGTGTCATTCCTCCTGGGATGACATGCTCAACAAGCCACACTGCTTCGCTGGAGAGGGCTTGCACCTGTCACCCTTAGGCTTTTGAATACTGGCCAAGGCTCTTGCCACCCCCATAGTGCCTTTTTTAGGCAAGGCTCAAAAGAAAAACCCACCGCCTTAAATAGCACAAGTAATAAAAAACTGAGGGTAATGCTACTCAATGCCAGAAGTCTAAACCTCAAAATGCACGCACTCGAGGCACTCCTCAGTATGGAGAAAATCGATATATGTGCAGTAACAGAAACCTGGTTTAAGGCTCCAGAGAGCACCCCAGCACTACCAGGCTACAACTCATACCATACATTTCGGCCACAGAACCCGGACCGAAATACAAAAGGCGGGGGCATATCCATATTCATCAAGGATACCCACATCTCCAGGTTAGTGGCACAGCATGATGCTTCAGAGATCTTCCACGTGCAACTAACAATGGGCAAAACTGCAATTCAAATTGTAACTTGCTACAGATCACCCACCATGTCCCAGGACCCCCATTTTGCATTTCTGGAAACAGTGGGAAACATAAAGGTCCTACCAAACACCCTAATATTGGGTGATTTCAATTACCCAAACATTAACTGGGAGAACTTCTCAAGTACTAACTCCCTTGCCCAACATTTCCTAGAATTTATAATCTCAAATGCCCTGGATCAACTGGTCAACACTCCCACCAGATGTGACAACATATTGGACCTGGTCATCACCAACATGGGTGACTGGTGTTCCAGACCAGAGATCAACCCCTCGCTGGTTAGATCTGACCATAAACATATCACTTTGGATATAGGCATTCTGCCCCCACCCCAGAACAAGGAAACCACCGTGAAAAACTTTTCAAAAGCAAACTTCACGTTATGTAAGACCGAGGTGGAAAGTTTCAAAGCCCCCATGCTAAAGGATAACATTGTTCAAGCTGCAAAATCCTTTACTAATGCATTTTACAGGCACCTACAAGAGTGCATGGATCGTGCTATCCCAATCAAAACCAAGACTCACTCCTCCAAGAAAAGGAAACCAGTCTGGTGGACCCCTGCCATAAACAAGCTATACAATAGAAGGAGGAAACTAGTACAGAAAAGAGTAAAATCCCAAGAAGGGAAGACATCCCTGATCAGTATCAGCAAGAAATTATGATCCCTCATAAAATCACCCAAGGCAAGCTTCGAAAGAAAAATTGCCAAGGACTCCAAAGATAACTACAAGGCATTCTTTAGCTATGTCAAGAATCTAAGTGGTAATGCTCAGATCTGCTCGGATTTAGTGCAGAATGGCACAAAATACACTGAACTGACCCATATTGCCAACATCCTGGCAGACAGGTTCAGTGCAAACTTCACCCCCCTCTCAACCCCAAAATGGCCCATAACCATACCAGAAGAATGTAGAGCCCCTGAAATTACAGACACTCAGGTTAAAACAGCCCTCTCCAAAGCCAAAAACACAGCATCAATGGGACTGGACCATGTCCCAGGCTGCGTTCTACATGAGCTCAAAGACAAACTAACCCCTCACCTAAACACACTGTTCAAACTCAGCCTCTCCACAGGCTACATATCCATAGAGTGGTGCACAGCAATGGTTATTCTGGTCCACAAAGGTGGAGCCACAACAGATCCTGGGAACTATCGCCCTATAAGCCTGACTAGCTTGGCCTGCAAGGCTATGGAGCGCATCTTCATGGAACTCATTAACAGAGACATTGGGAACATCCAAACACTGGACCCTACCCAGTTCGGCTTTGTTAAGGGCAGATCATGCCTCCTAAACCTGGTGGACTTCTTTGAGACAGTTACCAAGGCTATAGATGAGGGAAAGGTGGTACACACAGCCTACCTAGACCTCGCAAAGGCCTTCAACACCATTCCCCATTCTGGTATTATAGACAAGCTCACCAGCCTGAACATAAACCCCTATGTCACAAGATGAGTTGCCAAGTGGCTCACAGACAGAACCCACATGGTGAGAGTTGTGGGAGCTAGGTCTGACTCTAAACCGGTTACAAGTGGCATTCCCCAGGATTCAGTCCTAGGACCCCTCCTGTTTGGCATATACTTCTCAGAGGTACAGGCAAGCACAGGAGGACTATGGCTGACCAAGTTTGCAGACGACTGCAAACTAGGGGCTACAATTGACTCTCCAGCTGACACAGACATCCTCCAAAAGGGTCTCACTGAGACGGGTACCTGGTGTCAAAATTATGGCCTCAAGCTAAATGCCAAAAAGTGCATAGTCATCCCCTTTGGAAAAAACAAAGTACCCACAAACTACCACATAGGTGGTAGTCCCCTAAATATGGAAAATGTAATAAGGGATCTGGGGACCCAAGTAGATAGTAAACTCTCCTTTGATAATTACATTGCCAAAGTGGTTAGAAAATCATTCTATGTGGCCCAACTAATCACAAAAGGGTTTGCATCCAGATCAAAAGAGGTCATTGTGCCCCTCTACTCATCATTCATCAGACCCATCATAGAGTACAATACCCCATTTGGGATGTACCTTACAAGACACCTGCAACAGCTGGAAAGACCACAGAAGTACCTCACCAAGAGGATCACTGGCCTCAAACAGATGCCCTATGCAGCTCGACTAAAGAAACTCCATCTGTACTCGGTTGCATACCGCCTACTCAGAGGTGATCTCTGCCTGACATACAAGGCCATGTCTAACCCATAATTGATGGACATGCTCCACCTAAAGAAAACCTTATCCCCTTGAGCCACACGCTCTAGGGATCTAAACCTCACCACAACAATAAATAGGATGTGCTGGAGGGATAGATTTCTGTCCCTGAGACTTTTCATGCTTTGGCATAAGATTCCAATCTACATTAGGCAGAGCTCTTTGCTAGCACTCTTCAAGAGAAACCTTGACAAGTGGATGGGAAACAGAAAGTTTACCCCAAGGATTATTTCAGTGGCTCTGCTGGACAGAGGCACAGGGAACTAATCTAAGGGGTGGCGAAAGCCAACACATTCTGGCTAGGCTTATAAATGCCTTTGGGCAGATAGCCTAGTACCTACCTATGAACCTATAAAACAAACTTTCCCAATAGCCACTCATAAAATATGCAGATCATATGTCTAATATAAATCAAGTTCTTTCCACAGCATAGTTAAAATGTTTAGAAAAAGACCTTTCCCAACTTTTCAACCAGCTACAGAAAATTCATATGCTACAAAACACCAAAAAACAGAAGCTATGATATCTGAAACCTATCAAACATTTGCACTGCGACTCAGCAGCTCATAAGTCTATGTAATTAGGGTAAACAACAGTTTACAAGCTACTTCAGATATTTGCTATGACTTATGATGGTTTGTCTTGTTTCAACAAAAAGAAAGAAATGGAGATTTCTTAACTGTCTGTTTATAAATGTTTCCTTTAGTGCATTAGTAAAGAAGCATAACATAAGCCACTCTTAAGGGTAAGTCAGCTTATCTGACTGTGATTCTTCTAGCCATATGTCTACCCAAAACTATTTTCTTGGTTAACTTCAGTAACACAGGATGAGTAATGTCGTACACAGTCACTGAAAGCAGCTCCCTTTTTAGTACACTGCAGCCGAGATAAGATCTAACATAACTCCAGAATACCGTTACCATTTGTAGTTGATTTACTTTCTTTCCTCTGTTGAGTAGTTTGTTAAGGCAGGACCAGGAATTTTGGCATACAGTACAATTCTCTTTAACTTATGGGTTAGCTCAGTTTGCATATAATTCAGTAAACAGTTCTTTATGTTGCTTGTTAACAAGAAATGCCTTCGTTGTTAATTTCAGTAAGCTCCTAGGATTTCCATGCAGCATAATAGGCATAAGCCAAGTTTTTCTTTCCAATTCAAAACTCACTCAATTCTTTCTCTTCTTCTCTTGTCTTTCTGAATGCCATCTAGTCATACCAGCGGCCAGATTCCAAAAGAGTTGCTCTCAGTGTAAGCCTGCCCTGATTCCAAAACACTTGCATTCAGTGTAAATGACTTACTTTGGTGTAAGGCCTGTTTGTAAACAGGCTTACACCAGGGGCCAGATTCCAAGTGTAAATCTGTCCTGATTCTGAAAGTCTTTCTTTCAGTGTAAGTGGTCACTTACATTGAGAGCACGTCCTTCAGAATTGGGCTCCACATTTAAAGGAGATTGTGATGACATGAGGTATTGCCAGCTATCCCAGGAGAAGTAAGTCAGTGGATGTGTAACATATGCCAGCACAACTAGCTGCAATTTAGTAAAGAATCATATGTTATTTGAATATCTAACTGATTTGTACAGATGCTTGTTTTGAAAATGGATTTGTGAAGCTGGTTGTATTAAAAATATACCAACAGTGGGTCTGACTGTATTGTAAATTAATTAAATGTATAAATGTTAACAGAGGATACTGGTAGATAAGAGGTTAAGCTCAGCTCCAGCTAATTTTTGAAAATAATTAAAACTTAAATTACTGGGACTAGGCCATAAAGATATTATGGTGAGGGATCCTTCTAAATCAGGTTCCAAGAAACAGATTGCCTTGAGACTTTTGTCTCACCTAATGTTAACACATTATTTCTGTACGGAATGACATCACATACATGTGCTCATCTGACTTCTGGTTCCCATTGCTAGAAACCATCAGTAGTTAGCACCTACATGTCAATAATACACACAAGAGCATTGCTCAGATCTGGTACAGCTTCTGGAAGTCATAAAACAATTACAAACTTCTACTGCTCCTACAGACACTAACAAACTATGCTTCTTACAGACATTGCATCTCTGGCTTCATTCAAAACTATGAAATAACATCAAATATTCAAATAACATATAACTCTTTACTAAATTCCAACTAGTTGTGCTGGCATATGTTGCACATCCAGTGCCCTACTTATCCTGGCATAGCTGGCAATACCTCACATTGCCACAGAGTTATTATGTGTGTTTGCCACACTCTCTTGCAGAGAAGCCACAGGATAAGTTATCTGAAAAACAAAACCAGTTTGGTACCTGAGATAACCTCAAAGACATCAATAAATACCTGACAACTGTCCAGAGTTATGCAGAATGTCCAGAAGGTCACCTCATTTTTTAGTCAGTTCTTCATGATTTTTTTCCTGTTAAATCTTTTAGGATTGATGTCACTAAATCATGACAAACATTTGAGTTTCAAACTTCATATTCTTCAGAAAATGTGTGTTAATGTCAGCACCTGTTATTGCATCACCTTTCGAAGTTTACAAGGTCAATATTTAAAATCTGTCCTGGATTTTGGACCTTTGTCCCCCATTATTTTTAGCTTTGACAAGTATACTTGTGCCTAGAGGTTGAGAGGAGTGCAAGTTCAATGCAATGAGCAATGTGTCTGTCCATAACTATTAAACCTGTAGGAGCATTACAGGCCCACCTAGTTCAGACCCCCAGGGAGGGGGGGTTAATTGATCATAGCCTCCAGGGAATGTACTCTAGAAATGCAATCAACATTCCAATACTGAGTGTGTGGCATTACACAATGGAATGGAATGGTTAAAAAAACAAGCCATTTTTGGCATTTTTGTCCCTATGTTGAGTAATTAATTTATATATCTATTTATTGCAGTGTGATAACTTTCTGGCTGGCAGACCATTTTCATCAACAATCCAGAATATATGGCAAGTAGACATTTATACAGAAACATGGACTACACAAAGGAAATATTAGGTGTAATACATAAATGCAGTAGGTACAAACACAAAAGAACAAGGAATACAAAATACCGAATAAGTATAATAACAGAAATACACATTTTTAGCATATACAATATTTGCAGTTTACCTGGCAACAATTAATTAACAAATGTGATTTAATGATTGCCACAATAGTCTTCAAGTTCTCACTATGTTTTTTAGTTTCCATGTTCTTCCTCTAAGAAAGGTATTACCTTAGTTTCAACTTGAAGAGCTGCAAGTTTTTTTTTTTTGTTGTTGTTAGACTGCAGGAAGGAGATCCATCTTTATGAATGTTGCCTCAATATGAGAAATGTGTTGTAGTTACTGTACACAGCTGCAGTTTATTTTATTACCCTGGAAAGTAGACTTATTTGTGGACTTTTTCAGTCATTACCTGGCCATAAGGGAAGAATAGTTACATTATATCAGAGACAATTTTAGTGTAGCCAGTCAGCCAGACTGTTTCTCAGAGGTTGATGGAAACTGGAGCACCCATGGGGGGGACACCAATGGATGAAGAAAGAACATGGAAACTTAAAAAAAAAAAACTGATGAGAACCAAAGACTAAATTCTGGAACTCTAAGCGGAGATCTCACTCCTGAGCCAAAATACTGGCCATATAGAGCACTTGTTATCACATATGTTCTGTGCTTTTCTTGTTGAAATTTAAACCTTTTTTTATTGAACTTTGTTATTAGCCTAACTCAGCTGTGCACTGAGGATATCAGTAGTCTGTTTGCCCAGCCTGATGGCAGTGCCAACTTAGATTGCTAAGGGTATATGCTGTGACAGGCAAGGCTGCATTAAGTTGCTGTGTGACATTCCTTTAACTCAATATTCCATTTTTAAGGCTCATTTAAGAGTTCCCTACCTATGAGCCAGCCTTTCCTTTTTCTGCAATTTCAAATATGTAATGGTAAGTTGTTTTCCTTGTCTGCCTCATTTTTCTCGTTCAGACTTTTTGGTTCCCCTTCCTCTGTCTGTTCCTTAGCCTGCTATCTAAACCAGGCATTACTGAAGGACTCTAGTGTTGCGGTGTCACAATGCACTCTGTATTCAGCCTATTCTATTTAACCACTATTCCTTCTATGAAAAAGTACTTCTTACAGTATAAGTTTAACTTTGTACCCTTAATATGGTATGCCCACCTCCTCCTCCCTCCTCTGTTTTTGGTCTTCAAGTGTATGTCATTACACTGTTCCCTAAGTGTCTTATTTATTATTTTATTTATGTAAGTTTGAAGACCGGGGAAGTTCACTGGGCCAAGAAGAGTCTGTTTTCAGTGGAGTCCCGGGGAGAAAGCACCACAGTAATTGCAAGTTACATTTCACATGTACAAAAGGACATAGTTCATACAGCTAATTAAACATTTACAGATAAGCTCCACGATATTTGCAATTGGCTTGTCACAATGTTACAAAAATGAAAAAACATATTTCAATACAGAAATTTCAACATTTGCATAAAGTGAATATTTTTGTTATAAACTCAATTGTAGGTTTAACATTTCAAAATATATAGGTACTAGCCATTAGTAGGTTAGGAAAATATTATGCATGGAGAGGGTAATAGTATAATTGAGATTGGAGAGTGTAGTACAATAGATATTAGACAGAAAATTAGTTTTTGGTAGGGGAGGGATTGTTTTTGGTGAGCTGAAGTAATGATAGAGGTAGATGAATGAGTCAGTGCAAGGTGGAATGAAGGGAGGAGGGGTTTAAGTTGGAGGATGGTAAGGGCATTCCCATTTGGAAGAAAGATGAGAGAGTAGCTGAGATTTTAAATGTGTATGGTTAGGTAGGATGCGTAGGTGTGTGGGGAGAGAGTTCCACTTTTTAGCTAAGGAGTGGGACAGCAGTAGATGGCCAGGAGGTCATGCAGGTTTGTGGACCTGAAGGAGATTTTGATTTTTGGATCTGAGTGAGCGGTTGGAAATGTAAGGTTTTAAGGAAGTAACGAGACCTGGGCAGTTGGCAGGTAAAAAGATGAGCTTGTCGGCAATAGTGAGTTGTAGGTAACTGAGGTAGTTGGGTAGTTCAAGCCAGTTGAGGGTGAGGAGGGAGTGGCCGTGGCGGGATGAGTTTTTTGAATTGGTTGCAAATTCAGAGATCTTGTGGTAGCAGGATTCAAGTTTGGACCGAAGGCCAAGATGTAGATTGGTGAAAAGAGGGGCACCATACATAAGGGAAGGGAATAGGAAGGTGGATGCAAGAATTTGATGGGTAGAGGGGCTTAGGAAACAGTTATGCCTGAAGAGGAGACATAACTTTTGGTGGGTTTTCTTGATTAAGGAGCAGATGTGGGTGTCAAATTTTAGTTCTTCATCAATAATGATGCCAAGAAGCTTGGTGTTGGTAACAATTTCAAGGAGGGTGTTGTTTTGACTCTGTATGGTGAATGTGGATTTGTTAAAGGAGTTTTTGGTAGGGAAAAAACATTAGTTTGGTTTTATTATATTTGCATTTAGTGCCAAATGGTTAGACTACATCCAGGTTTCTGTTTTGGAGAAGGCTAGTTGGCTTTTTGCTAGGCTAGGAGCTCGGAGGGGGAGAAGGCTGAGCAGATGATTGTTGAGTCATCTTCATATTGGATGATAGATGAGTCTGGGATGGATTGGTGAAAGTTGTTAATGAATAGGTTGAAGAGAAAAGAGACAAGAGCAGAACCTTGTGGGGCACCTGTGGGTGTGGGAAGGAAGGGGGAGGTTGAAGTTTTCCATTGTACAGCTTGTTGGCGGTTGGACAAGTAGCTGGTAAACCAGACGATGGTGGTGGGAGAGAGGTGGGGTCTATATTATATTCTCAAAAGCTGACAATGTCGAATCTGACATTGTCGACACGAGAATATCGAATGCTCAGAATCTCGAGTGTGTAAATGGAAATCTCCGTAAGGGGAGATTTCCATTTACTGCAATGTAGTGCAGTCTCAGAGTTGGTATATTTAAGTAGTGGGGGGTGTGGGGGGTGCAGGGGGGCTTGCACCCCCAGCTTAAACCCATTAGGGTACTTTTTTATTTTATTTTTTTTTGTGTTTTTATAAGGTTGATGTTTGAAGACATCGACCATATGGTGTTGACCATATGTTGTTTGATGTTTTCAAACGTTGATCTTATAATATAGACCTGAGAGGTGTAGGGTGGAGAGTTGGGATATAAGTAGGGTGTGTGAGACGGTGTCAAAGGCCTTTGACAGATCTGGGAATAGTATGGATATGAACTTGTCTGAGCCGTGTTCGAGGTTTATGGTTTCAAGTAAGGAAAGAAGGGCAGTCATGCTGCTGTGGCCAGGGTGTAAACCATGTTGGGTATGGGAGAGGAGATTGTTTAATGTTAGGTATGCCATTAGTTGTGCTTGCATTGTTTTCTCTAGTATTTTAGAAAGAGGGGAAAGGATGGCAATAGGCCTGAAGTTGGTGGTATCAGTCTTTTTGCCACCTTTGTGGAGGGGGATGATGTAAGCATGGCACCAGATAGAAGGGACGCATGATTGTTGTATGGATCTATTTATAAGAATAGAGATGGGATAGGCAATGCTGTCTGCAGATTGTTTGAGGAAGGTGGGTGGAAGGTTGTCGAGTGCATTGCAACAGGGTTTGAGTTTGAGGAGAAGTCTTTTTATAGTGCTTGTGGGGATGGGCTTGAGGCAGAAGGATGTGGAGGAAGGTTGATGATTATATTGATATTAATAATATGTCTCTTCTGTCTCATGTATTCTCATACAAAAACATAATTAGCTCTTGCAAAATCTTCTCATTTAACTTGATCTTCATTCCCTTTATAACCCTTTTAACCTTTCTTTAGCTTCTGTAACCTCTTGCCATGTCCTCATCTTTCATTCCTTTCATTAACCTTGCAGCCTTTCTTTGTACCTTCTTGACTAGTCTGATATTATTATCCCAATGTATGTTATCAGGGCAGAGTAGTTCAGCTGAGATCTGACAGGGATCTCTGGAGGTGTAATATTGCTTTTATTTTTCATGAATCTATTCTGCGAAGCATAGAGCCCAAAATGTATTGACCTTAACAACAGCACTGGCAGTTTGTATCTCTGGGTTCATTTATAGTATTTCTAGTACATCATAGTCTTTTTCCTGACCTGGAATTATTTCTCCCTGCTGGTATTACACTTTGGGAATATTAGAGCCTAGGTGAAGCACTTTAACCTTTTGTGACATAAACCTTAGTTCTCACTTCACAGGCCACTGTGCCAGTCTCCTGAGATATCTTTGAAGGCTTGTTCCCTGTTGTCTACTGTCCTTCACCTTAGAATCATTTCTGCCTCTTCTTATTCCTCCTTCTGATGTAAAAATCAAACATAGCAAAAAAAGAGTTTGTCCAAATAACAACCCCCATGGAACCCCACTAACCACTTTTCTTTCCTTTGGAAAGGTCCCCTATATACAATCCATTGTTTTGTAACCCTTCATTCTATTTAGATAGCTTCTCTCATACTCCAGTGCACATCCGTTTGCTTACTAGTTTACTGTGAAGGACTGGGTCAAAAGCTTTACCAAAGTGTAGGTATACAACATTGTCTGGGTTTCCTTTGTTAGTTACCAGCATAACCCAGTCAAAGAACTGAACAAAAATGGATTGACATTGGTTGTTTTCTACAGACCAAAGTTTGCATTTCCCTGAAGGTTTTTTGCTGCTTTGTAGGAAACTCTCTAATATTTCCCTAAGTATCATGTTTGTGCCCCTCCCTGTTACTGAACTCAGGCAGGTAAGTCTGTAGTTTCCACAGTGGCAAGCCTTTTTGAATTCTAATGCTAAATTTGTGACTTTGGCCCAACAATTTGAGTTTAACACTTATTAAAGAGTGCTAGCCGTCTATTGCAACCATTCCTCTGCTCGTTGTTCATTTTATGTATTTGTTGAGCAGTGAGTTCTGAAACAGGGATTAGATTACTGTATTTAGTCTCATGATAGAATTTAGGAAAGGTCCAGACCAAGGTAATCTGAAAATAAACTTTTACCCTTTCATCAGGTTATACATTATTGACTTTTTCTGTAGATCAGAGAATATGGTGCAATGCTGTAAATATGTAATTCAGTGGGGGACACCACACAAGTGTATGCCAGTGAGCAATTATTTTTCAAATAATTAGTTTATGTATTTACTATTATTTTATTTTACATTTGATAACCGGGGGTGTCTGACTGAGCCGAAAGGCCCTTTTTCAGCAGAGGCCCAGGGAGAAAAGCTCCACATAGAAAAATTAGATACATTTAGACATGATCAGTATACATACAAACTACAAAAGACATGTTTTTACAGTGGTATGTGGTATGCAGCACATCAACAGTTACAGTGGAGAGAACAAACAAAAAAATATTTAAAAATAAAGGTACTTAATAGATTTGTGGTGTACAGCTGAAATTTGGAACATAGGTAGAATACATACATAGTACACAGGTACAGTACATACATTGTAGATTAGCCAGTATTTGTGAGAATAGTTTTCAATCTTAATCAAGTACTCTAGGTTTAGTATGTGTACCTTATCTGCTTTCACTAGCCTGGGGAGCAATCATGGCACTGCCAACTTTGCTTTTATTTGACATCACTTCACAGTAATGTACCCTCCCAACATACAGTACCTCTCAACTGTACAGATTTTCGCAGAATGTCCAGATTTTTGCCTCAGATTTTTGGTCCACTTTTCATAAAATTCTGGTTTTCAGGCAAATTAGTGGCAAATCAGTAAAGACTGAATTTAGAAAATAATAACAGACATTTGAGTTTCAGACTTCATACCCTTTAGAAAATTCATAGTAATGGAAAACCTGTTATTCTATCAACTTTCTAAGTTTGTAAGAACAATATTTAAAAATGATCCCTATCTTTGTGCCTGTGACCCACTTTTATTTATGGCTTTGTCCAGATTTCTTGCTCTACGAGGTTGAAAGGTATGCCTCCCAAATTCCTACAATATTTACTATACAGAGCACATTTGGTCCCTGTATAGGTCTTCTAGGTGTTTGGACTTGCACACCTGAAAAACTAAACTATGTTATGCTGTAAATTCTGTAGAATATTTCTTTTCTTTTTCTTTTGCTATTGATTGCTGTTTAACAATTGCTGCAACCAGAGAATTTAGACAAGTTTATGAATATTAGCTTTTTCTCCTGTATTGCTCTTTACTGCAGACCCCAGGTATTGAAGTCAAATGCCATGTCCTCACTTCTGTTATTATTTCTGGGTATGCCTTCTTTTTTATTATTCTAAATGGCCGCCATCTGCTCTATTTGGCACAGAACTGAGTTTATAGTTTTCCGTCCCGGACTGTAAAAGTGTTGGGTGACTCACTCTAAAAGCTATTATTTCCCATGCTTACAGAATGTTTATGTTGTGACATGTGTAACACTAAATGGCTGAAAGTTCTGTCTTTGAAAATTACTTGGCAGACATATTACTGTTATCATTGCCAGAGGAGACATAATTGAACCAATTTATGTTACAATGGGAAGGCTTGCTCAAACAAAACATATTTAGTCCTTGCTGGGTTGTAACCTTTGCCTACATTTTCATTTACAAGAAGCTAAAACTGGCATTGTTTGTTCTTGCCTTTCCAGGAAATGTACTTGGCTTGGGGTAGGGGGGCAGCTGGGTGGGATGGAAGCTCCACATCCATGACAGTGAGTGAGTATGCATATAATTACAGCTAAATATAATTTTAAATCAGAAATGTTTTTTGTATATATTGTATTGCCAGACGTAGCACAGGCTGCAGTTAGTTACTAGAGGCTGTTAAGCCTTTTTTGTGCTGTTATTAAGCGTACATTTGGACAGATTTAACAACAAAATGTAAGAAAGGGATTGCTGTAGTAATACAGTTAAAATACTGTTAAATTCCTTTTTGCACGTATTTATTTATCTCATTGGGGTTCCCCTTTGCATAAAGCACAGTAGGGTGAGACTGCACGTTGTAATGCTTATCATAGTAATTAGTCAGAACTGCTATATTGTTACAGATCTGAAAGAAAATTATATATATAATAAACTAGAGCACATTAAGCAAGCTACTAAAAGAACTAGAGTGGAAATTACATGTGCAAATTTCTAGCCAGTAAAAGAAATGTAGAAGTCTTTAGGAAGTGCTTGTGGGTTTCAGAGTTTACATAAATCAGTAGGGTCTGCATAGCATAATAAACCCTTGGATGTATTTAAAACTGGCCTGGCCAAATAAATTAAAAAGAAAATATATGATTATTTGGTATTGTCACTACTGTATATAGTTAAGGATTTAAAATCTTTCATTAACTACGACTGTCATACTAACGGCAACAGAATTTTTGTATTAATTCCACCTGTCCATCTGCATATGAAATATTTTAATGTAGTTTAGTTAAGTTTATTAGCCAGTGTAGACTTATGTTCTAGCTGGACCATTTTCATGTTCTGCCTGGGGAAAAAGGAGAAAGCAAGATAAGGATTACAGAAAACAATACAAGGATTACAGTCATGTGTTTTTTGCCTGCCTGGGAATCTGTGGTCTCATTGTTGAGGAGCAAATGAGATGGCTGGGTGTAGGTAAAGAAGTTAATGGCCTCAGTCCTGCAGGAGCACAAACAAATATATATAATTACAAAGATTCTAAAAAATGCACAATGAGATTATACACTAAGATTTATTGTTAAAGGTGTATTCATGTAGTTTGCAAAAAGGCTTTGCCCCAGCTGCCTGTTGTTTATCAGCCACCCCCCATAAGTGCGGACTGAGAGTGGCCATCATTCAAACAGCCACGGGAGAGTAGTGTTTTTTCATTACATTTGTCTTATTTGCCATGCTTAGTCATTGGAACACTGATGTGGGGATGTGCAATCCCCAAAGGATGTGCCTCTCACTTCTGCATAAGGTGTTTCATTTCCTCCAGCCATGAGCTGTTAGGCTTCACAACACCCCTTAGGTGCTCCTTTATTTTAACACCAGCACTGTCAGACATAGTTGCTTGTTCAATGTATATGTTTTTTTCATTACAAAACCTCACCACAGCTTGATGAATAGTTATGACTAATTTTTATTTTGTTCTAACCATAAACTACTTGATTAGGATTCACTTGCTGCCACAGTTTCCTACCATTTCATACAGAATCTAATTGTAGCCTTATTGGATTTTCATATGGTGAGTTTGTCTTCTCCATATTCATTAGTGTGGCAGTTGGATGAGGGCATCTTATATGCAAATGGGGGGGGGGTTAGCTGAGCAAATTGAGGAGAGTCTCTAACAGGTGTTGCATGCAGTTGATACTGAGCACATCACTGTCCACAGTGACATACTTGTTTCAGGCTCCCAGCCACCAATCAAATGGTAACCCATTTATGAGTGGGAAATGTTCAACAGCCTCCACTGAGAAGCACCAGGTGACAAGCAGAAAGCCCCAGTCCCCCCCCCCCCGAGAGGAGAACAGTGACAGATGTTAGTTACTGCTACCTCCCATCCTCCAGCCAGCTGCTCTAGGGCCAGAGCTGCTAAATAAACTCAGTCGACTGGTTCACATTCAGATACAATCTATCTGTGACATGGTGTTAGGAGAGAGAAGTTAGTTATTACTGGTTGTAGTCTGTGCTACGCGTATATGTATGTCAGACCTTAGCTGAGTATCTGTTATTACACCCAGTAATCCAGCGTACCTGAGTTTCTGTAGGATTATAGTGTTAGAAACTGTAGCACTAAGTCTGCCTTCCAGTAATGTAAGCAGGCGATACACCCATCCATTGTTAGTAGTTTCCAATAACTTGGGCTTAGCAGCTTCTCTCTCTCCTTGTCTATCTCCTTCCCTCCAGTACATGTGATCGGGCATTGACCCTGCAAGTTCATTTCCCCCTCCTGGAATGTCAGATGGCTGCATCTCTAATAAAATATGGACCACCTTGACTGTAGTTAGGGATTCTTCACCATATGCAATGAGGTTGAGATAGTGTCAAATTATTCTGATATACAATATTTCTTTAGCACAGTAATGGTTTCATTAGGATTAATTTATTTTCTAATTTAGTATGTTTTTTAATTAGATTGTTTTTGACTATTTAGGTAGTTTGAACCTGGCACATTTTATTGGTAATGCTACTTTCTCACTGGCTATTTTCAGTCAATTTTTGACATTTTAATATGAATTACTTTAATTACTGGGAGTTGATTTAGGAGGGGAGTGTTTTTTGGGGTGGTTTTATATGTATGTTTTGTATAAGCACTGAAGCAAGTCACTTTTTTAATCAAAGTGAATGGGAGATGTAGTCACTGTTTGTGTATTTGTTTATTTATTTAGTTAGTTATTACCTTTTCATTTAAATGTAAGTATAAATTTCAGTTCAGGCTTAATTTTTTAAAAGTAGCTTAAACATGAAAATTGTAGGGGATTTAAGTATGTATGAGGAAATTCCATGGATTCCATGGATGTGGATAAAATTTAGTGATGCACCAATGATGCTTTTTGTTTCTACAGCCTATCATTCAACATCAAAGCAAACTTTGTCATATTGTCCTGTATTGCTATGGTCATGTTACATTGGCTGGGCTGTGGCATTAGAAAATAAAGATATAACTGTTATATGGAATTGTTTTAAATGGTGACATTCATTAATTTAACATCAACAGAAAAACAATAAAAGCTGGAAGAAGACACTGTAGATCAAATAGAAGTAGTAGTCATAACAGAAAATATTTGGTAATGGAAAGAAATAGACTCTCCAGAAAATGGAGACAAACTAGATATTCATGTTAAATGAAACAGAGATATGAAGAACTTTTTTTTCATTCGTCTTTGATAGAGTTGACCATTTTCTATTGCTTAAATCTAGAAAAAATGTGGTTTTCATCTTCAATAATTAAATGGTTTGGTTGAACAAGAGAAAGTGGCAAGAGGTTTAAAATTTAGAGTATGAAAAAGTTAATTGTTATGGTCAAGGAGACCCTCAAGCCTCTGTTTTGGGTCCCTACCTTTCTTGTCACTGTGCAGGGGATAATAGCTTTTATCAGACTTTTGTTTTCTATGCTGATGATTTAAACTTGGAGAAACTAATTGCAAACTTGGAAGATAACTTGAAGATTTGGACTGGTGTAACTGACTTTGAAATGGACTATGGTAAACAACATGACTGCAAACACTGAAAATCAATAAAACAAAACAGATGACTTTTGGCTTTAAAACAGTACTTCTACCTAAAAAAGAAAAAAGTTGGTAAAAACTGATCTTTTCAAGGATCCTGTTACATTGTTGATAATGATTTAAATCTTAAAGAAATGTGCATGTAGTGATAACAGAATGCAATAAGGTCACAGACTACATACATATATATAAGATGTGCTTAAAACCATCTGTAGCTATATCTATATCTATTTATCAATGTATCTATCTGTGTCTGTCTGTCTATCTATCTAGAAGACTATGTAATCTTATCATATAGAAAAACATGAGGAAATCTTATAGAGTTTTATTAGGCAAATAACACAGTTGTGCGGTTTTCAGAAAGAGTGGGTAATGGTGGGATTTTCTGACCATGATATGTAAAGCAATGTGAAAATGCAAACACTTTCAAAGATGGTTTGGGTGGTTATTTTAAAGATCTATACTTTGATTTTTAGGCTGACCAAAAGGGACTTGCCTAAGCCTAATAAAATTATCACACTGTATTTTGTTGTAAAGCAAACATATTAAATAAACTTAAGAATGATGATAAATAATGATAAAAATATGGCATGCATTTTCAGTAAACACAATCAGGAATTATAGAAAATAAAGTAGAACAAATGAAGAGTATGTTTAATGATAAATACATTTAAAAAGGGAATATGAATGGAATTATATACATGATAAGTAATAAAGTATGATATGTAAAGAAATAGATAAAGAGTGATTGATGAAAAGGAAAGGTAGAATTTGGTGCAGTAAACCCACTGGGACAGCTAGGATACCCAAGATGGTATCAGCAAAGTACAGGGACAAGACAGTAAAACATATTGTGGAAGTCATAAATGAGTGTCTGAGATATTAGAGTTACTACCTACTTTTAAAGGACATATGACTACAGTCGATATCACAGTGTTAAAGGTGTTACCTCACAGGTATGGACAATTTTGGTAGAATAGGTTGTATAAACCTGGACAAGAACATGTGGATTTGTAACAGATATAATGAAAATGCTGTTAAGAAAAGTGATCTGCCACAAAATCTCTGCTTTGTAATAAGAGATACAATGAAACATGACAAAGATGTTAGGGTGGTACAGTAGTGCAATGGATAGCATTGTTGCCTCATAGCAAGAGGTTCCCTGGTTCAATTCTGACCTGGGGTGCCTTCTGTGCAGAATCTGCATGTCCTCCTGTACTTGCATGGGTTTCCTCCAGGTGCTCCAGTTTCCTCCCACATTCCAAAGTCATGCAGTAAGTGGATTGGTCACTTTAAATTAGCCCTAGGTGTGAATGAACTACAGGGACAGGGCTTGCCACCTGGCAGTGTAAATCTTGGCTCTAGATGATTGCCACTGTTGAAGTGACACCCTGAACCCATGTGGTAAAATGGTTTGCAGATGGATGGATGGATGGTTAGTATGACAATTGATAAGGGATACTGGGAGCTGACCAAAGTGATCCATTCTATATTTGGCTGTAGATTTATAAATAAATGAATAAAACTTCCATCATTTCAGTACTTTCTTGCTACTTTTTATTCCATTCAAAACAAAAGCTACAACTAATATGATTTTTCAGCTAAAACAAATACTGAACCAGAATCTAACTGAGGCACAAATCTAGTCACTATTTACATAGCTTGAGACTATTCACATTTTATTTAAAAATACATCTTAAAATATAAGAAATAAAATGCTATTGAAGTGGCAGTGATAATTCTTTTAGGAACTGAGTAATAGCTCTGAACCCTCATCATCTTTTTATTACATATTTGATTGTACCATGTAAAATTAAATGCAGCCTAAGAATTATCTGTACCTCTCATACAAAGGACTTTGCATGCTAGCCAAAGCCATTGCTGCCCTCATACTGAATTTTAGGCAAAGTCTGTCTGCTGGACATGACAGCTTAGAAAATTCTAATTTGTAATACATAAAAGTGACTCTACGCAATGCTATAAATCTTAACAAATGACAGGGTGCCTAGAGAGGAGTTGTGGTATTGTATGAGGAAGTCGCGAGTGTCAGAGAAGTATGTGAGAGTGGTACAGGATATATACGAGGGTAGTGTGACAGCGGTGAGGTCTGCAGTGGGAGTGACGGATGCATTTAAGGTGGAGGTGGGATTACATCAAGGATCAGCTCTGAGCCCTTTCTTATTTGCAATGGTGATGGACAGTTTGACAGGCGAGATCAGATAGGAGTCCCGTGGACAATGATGTTTGCAGATGACATTCTGATCTGTAGTGAGAGTAGCAAACAGGTGGAGTAGACCCTGGAGAGGTGGAGATATGCTCTAGAGAGAAGAGGAATAAAGGTCAGCAGAACTAAGACAGAATATATGTGTGTGAATGAGAGGGAGGATAGAGGAATGGTGAGGATGCAGGTAGTGAAGGTGGATGAGTTTAAGTACTTGGGATCAACAGTTCAGAGTAATGGTGAGTGTGGAAGAGAGGTGAAGAAGAGAGTACAGGCAGGATGGAGTGGGTGGAGAAGAGTGTCAGGAGTGATTTGTGACAGAAGACCACCAGTAAGAATGAAAGGGAAGGTCTACAAAAGGGTAGTGAGACCAGCTATGTTATATGGGTTGGAGACAGTGGCATTGACAAAAAGACAGGAGTCAAAGCTTGACATGGCAGAGTTGAAGATGTTAAGATTTGCACTGGGTGTGATGAGGATGGACAGGATTAGGAATAAGTATATTAGAGTGTCAGCCCAGGTTGGAAGGTTTGGAGACAAAGCCAGAGAGGCAAGATTACATTGGTTTGGACATGTGCTGAGGAGGGATGCAGAGTATATTGGGAAAAAGATGCTAAGGATGAAGCTGCCAGGTAACAGGAAAAGAGGAACGCCTAAGATAAGGTTTATGTATGTGGTGAGAGAGGACATGCAGGTGGTTGGTGTGACGGAGCAAGATGCAGAGGACAGGAAGAAATGGAAACAGTTGATCTGCTGTGGAGACCCCTAACTAGAGCAGCCGAAAGAAGAAGAAGAAGGTTCTTCTGCAGCTACAATACATTTATAGGTTCATAGAGGTTCATAGATTAGTACTAGGCTAACTGTCATAGTGGACCACTTTAAGCCTAGCCAATTACCCCATGTGAGAATCAAACCCTGCACCTTTTGTTTGTAAGGTAAACACCTTAACCATTATGCCATCCTCCCACCCTAGATTTGTATGTATGTGTATTTACAATAAAATGGTTTCAAAGCAATGAAAGCACTTCCTCTTTTTCTGGGTTGAATACCTAGCACATCGTCAGACCTACTGAAAATTGTAGGGGGAGTATCAGCATCTGTCAGTGATGTCATCACCAAGCAAATAACAGAGAGACTTCAGGAAACTCATGGCACACAACAAAAGTACCAAAGTAGGTTTAATAAAACAGAAATGAACTCTAGATACAACCATATAGTATAAAGCACTTTTTGTCTGGTAAAATTTGCAAACTTCCTCAGATACACTACCATACATTCCTTAACCATTTAAAAACAAATCAATTAAGTCACATGACAGCATTAATTACATCAACACTTAAAAAAGACTTTCCTATTATTAAAACCTTAATTTACATATTTCTTGCTCTGACTTTTATATATGTATATAAAAGTATATGAATATCAAGTTACACATAAATACATGTGTTCATCCATGAACGGGGTGTTTTTTAAAAGAATGAAAAAAACACAGAAAGTGTTATATTTTCTTTTCCCAATCCTGTTAGAATAAATTACCATTCTAAACTGTTAAAGACAGTACCTCTAAGTATATTATATTGTATTGTTTTCTAAGCCTGAAATTATAAAAAAAAAATCACCTTAATAAACTTTTATGTTTTAAAATACATGCTATAGAATATATTTCATTCAGGCCTGGAGGGCTGCAGGAATCAAATCTGGGCTGCCATTTCAATTCGTTTTTATCTAACTTATTGCCCCAAGGAATGCATTCACTTCCTTGTGGTGTTACTTGTGCAATCACTTTAAACTTAAAAAAAATGATGGGAATATCCTTCACAATGTCTAGCTAATGCGTTATCCAGCTATGCCTATTAACAACATATGTATGTTCGTAAATCCTATTCCGTAGTCTACGGTCAGTTTTCCCGACATAAAATACCGGGCAACACTGACACTGGGCCAAATAGACCACAGATTTGGAGTTATAATTGAATTTATCCTTAAGGAAAAATGTTCTTGTTTCTAACTGAAATTTTTACAAATCTCAATGTGTTTATAGTAGTTGCACATTCCTGCATTTCCTTTTATGATGTTCAATGGGGTTTCTATTACATTTTTCATATTTTTACCCTTTCTAAAGGTTGTTGCTGGCTGGTCTCCTACCTTTTGTAAAATATCTTTATCAGTAGTGAACAAGTGCCAGTATTTTCTTAAAGTTTTTGTATTTTGTCAACTCCAAGATTAAATGTTAACACAAACGTAAGGGAAAAGGAACTATTTCCTCCACGGTTCAATCCAACTTCAACCAAATCTGTTGGTGAATGTTGTAGAATATCAGGTCTATATCAGAACATTGAAGCAAGGATCTGATATCGAACACTATTCAGCGAATGCTAAGAATAGTGAAGCTGCAGAACAGCAAATTCTTTCCTTGGGAAATAATTCCTTTGGCTGTTTCTGTGACTTCGCTATTCTTAGCACTGTGGTGGAAAGTTACAGGTTGGGTTCAGGTAAGTGTGCGATTGTATGTTAGGGTTAGAGGCGGGTTAAGTGAGTTAGGGTGTGGGTTAGGCATGTGTGCGATAGTGACGGACTTTAGGGTTAGGGTTTGGGTTAAGGTGAGTGGGTAGATAGTAGTGTATGTTTAGTTTAGTGTAGCATTAGATGTAGGAATTTAAGTGTATGTGTATGGTTGCTGTTAGTTTGATGTGCTTGTGTTGTGTGTATGTGTTTTGGAGCAGCTGTTCTGAATGTTAAATATTTTCATGTTTACATGTTTTGGGGCCGATGAAATAGCGTTTGCGATTTTCATCTTTTGATAACGTGATATAAACGCAGTATATCTACTTCCTCATTCAAGGCCACCGTCAAGGTACTTTTACTCAATATATGTTTATAAACTCCATTTTCCCATTTGAATTGGACTTCTGTAATGATATTAAACAATAAACCTATTGGGTACCGTTTATGAAGGAACATTTCTTTTAGGTTTTCACATTCCACCCTAAAGTCTTCATCTCTAGAAATCATCCTTGCTGCTCGCACTACCTGCCCCTTGACCAATGACTGTTTCTGGTGGAAGGGGTGTGAGCTAGTAAAATGCAGGAATGAATTTGAGTAGGTGTTTTTCCTAAAAATCTTTGCGATATATCTATGTTCCTGAATGTCTTTATAGAGTTCCACATCCAAATAGGCTACTCTTTCCCCTTGGTAGTCATTAGTAAATTTTAAAAAAAATGGTGGTACCATTAAAATAATCAACAATGTCCTTTGCTACTCTATGGTCTCCCTTGAAGATCAAGAAAATATCGTCCAGGAACCTAGTATAAAATACAATATTTTCCATGTGTGTATTATTCAACACATAATTGTGTTCCCAAAATGCCATCACCAGGTTAGAGAACCCATAGCAACCCCGGTTTTGAAGATACAAGTTGCCATCAAATGAAACAAAGTTGTTTTTAAGGACAATTCCCAATAATTCTTCTATTAGCCTTTGTTCACTCTCGGGGGATCCTTTTAACCTTAGAAAAACAAAAGAAAGTGAGCACTCCAAAGGACACCACAGTTTATTCCAAAAACAGTTAAGCTCTTTCCTCTCCACTACAGAGACTTCTTCAGAACAAAGAATTAACCTTACCCAACCAAGTTAAATTCAGCCATCAATTGTTCAATTAGGCAACAATTAAAATTCTTAAACCAATATCATAACTTCCAGTAAGCCATAATTCACCAACACATTTAAGAATCATAAAAACATTGATTACAAAATATTACATCATCTCTATTCAATAATCAAATATTAAATAAGTTAAAAAGTCAAAATTGTTCTTAAAGTTTTAGAACACTGGCAATACTAATAGTTTAATTTAAACCTGGATACCTAGAGGCATCCATAAACAATTGCCATTTCAGTTCTAATAGATCTAAATGTTTATCCAAAATACCCCTTTCTCATCCTCATTAAGATGCTTCAGAACCAAAAATTTAAAACAATGTTAGGAGTTTTCACTTATATGTCTAAATAATGCACTGGTTGCCCTAGCATGTCTGATGTCACCTAAATGTTCACCCATTCTAGTTTCTAATTTCCTACTAGTTTTGCCTATATAGAAAATGGGACATTCCTGACATTTAGCCATATAAATCACCCTTTTGCTATTACAGTTGTAATGACCCCTAATATGCCACCTCTGTCCATTAATTTTAACATAATCATCAGTTTCTAATATATGTGGACAAAAGAACAGGCATTACATTTGAAATTCCCCATGTTTCTATTTATCTTGTGTCTAGGTCTTACCCCTCAAGAATATTCTTAATATATTTGTCTCTCCTAAAAACATGCTTGGGGTTCTTACCTAGTTTGGAACCTATACCAACATCAAACTGCAGAATTTCCCAATGATCATTTAACACCTCAATAATGGAATTAGCCATCCCATTATATGTTAGCACTAAGGACAAATTGAAGTCATCCATTGGTCTCTTGCTACTGGTATTTCTAACAAATCCATAACCCAAAATTGGTTTGTATACCCCATATTTATGCTTAAAAATAACCTCTTTGGTTAACTTGTCCAAAAGCCAATCAGGATATCCCCTTTGCTTGAACATATGACAAATAAATTCCACCTCAACCAAAAAATCAGCTTCAGAGCTAACCATCCTGGCTGCCCTTATCAATTGCCCTTTCACCACTCCCTTTTTTTGATATTCAGGATGACAACTCCCATAATCGAAATACAAATTAGAAAAAGTTGTTTCCCTGTGTATTTTAGTTAAAATTTTATTTTGGGCATAATCAATGGCTAAATCAACATCTAAATAAACTATATGCTCGTTATTATATTCAAAAGTAAATTTGAAAAACTCTACAGTTCCATTAATGTATATTAAAAATTCCTTAAGGCTGTCCTCTGTGCCTTTCCAAATCAGGAACAAATTGTCCAGAAACCTAGTATAATGTATGATTTGGCCCCTATACTGACTATTGAACAAGTACTCCTGTTCCCAGTAGGACATTATGAGATTGGCAAAAATGGGGGCACAAGTGGCCCCCATTGCTACTCCTTTAACTTGTTTATAATAAATCCCTTCAAACCAAATGTAGTTGTTTTTTAACACTAATTCCATTAACACAATTATTTTATTGATCTCATCTTGATCAAACATTTTGGTTTTATAAAGCTGTTGTTCCAACCACATTATCCCTATATCTTGGGGAATAACTGAAAACAAGTTAACTACGTCAATGGTAACCAAAAACACATAATGTGATAATTCAATGCCATTTAACTTATTGATGAACTGCCAAGAATCCTTACTTATGTCATCAAAAAGGACAAAGCTTTTTGCATCAAACTATCCAAATATTTGGAAATAAAATAAGTTTTACTTTTTTACTGTTCACAATAGGCGAAATCTTAAATTAGTCAGCCCCTTGTGTATCTTAGGTATGCCAAATATGTTTGGCACCCTAGGAAACTCATTTTTAAATAATGGTACTCATCCACATCAATTTGGCCTTGAAAAACCATGTCATCCAGTACCAGATCAATCCTTCTGTATGCCACCCTAATTTTGTTGAAAGAACTTTCATCAAATGAATCATCCATTAAAATATTACTCATGCCATCTAGGTAGTCACCTCTCTCCATGACTACCACCCCACTTTCTTTATCAGGCTTCATAAATCTGATGGTGGGGTCTTTAACAAATCCCAACATAAGTTGTTTTTCTTCTTCTGTCAAATTCGAGTAATCAGCCTTCCTGTTATACCTATACATTTTCCTTATTTTTTTTTCACAACTTTTCTCAAACAATTCCACCATTTTATTTAAAGTTGGATTAAAAATACTAGGTTTTGCATTTACCTTTACACTGACCCCAGTATTTGTATCATGACCAAACCAAATTTTTAGGGTTAATTTTCTTGTATATTTCTTCAAATCAATAAGGGACTCCACCAAATTCCCATTTCTACATGGGAGAAATGTGAGACCTTTTGCTAAAAAATCGGCATGCTTCACATTAATTTCCATTTTGGAATAATTATAAATTTTGAAATCCCCTTTACTATTGGTCACTATCTCGGGGCCCTCCATACTAAAATCAAACTGTTTATCTAAACATTCTACCAATAACTCCTCAAACTCAAACATTCCTTCACTTACATTATCAGTACTATTAATTACTACCATATCATACCTACTTACATCATTAACTATTCCCAAGCCAGGTCCATTAACAGACTGTTCCATATCATTTGAATTGTTTCCAATGTTATTACCTGACACAATTTCCTGAATATTGTCAGAAATGATGATTATGTTGAAATTAATGGACAGAGGCTGTATATTAGGAGTCATTACAATTGTAATAGTACAAGGGTGATTTAAATGGCTAAATGTCAGGAATGTCCCATTTTCTATATTGTCAAAACTAGCAGGAAATTAAAACTAGAATGGGTGAACATTTAGGAGATGTCAGGCATGCTAGGGTAACTAGTGCATTGTTTAGACATATAAGTGAAAACTCCTAATATTGTTTTAAATTTTTGGTTCTGCAGCGTCGTAATGAGGATGAGAAAGGGGGTATTTTGGATATACATTTAGATCTATTAGAACTGAGATGGCAATTGTTTATGGATGCCTCTAGGTATCCATGTATAAATGAAACTATTAGTATTGCCAATGTTCTAAAACTTGATCAAATTTCAGGTTAGTTTTTAGAGGGTTGAGTTTTTAAGAACAGTTTTGACTTTTAAACTTATTTAATATTTGATTATTGAATAGAGATGATGTAATATTTTGTAATCAATGTTTTTATGATTCTTAAATGTGTGTTGGTGAATTATGGCTTACTGGAAGTTATGATATTGCTTTAAGAATTTTAATTGTTGCCTAATTGAACAATTGATGGGTGTATTTAACTTGGTTGGATAAGGTTAATTCTTTGTTCTGAAGAAGTCTCTGTAGTGGAGAGGAAAGCGCTTAACTGATTTTGGAATAAACTGTGGTGTCCTTTGGAGTGCTCACTTTCTTCTGATCCTTTTAACCTTAACAGTTCAATAACCCAGTCTATGCCTAAATCCTGAGGGACAGATGAATATAAGTCACATACATCTACCGTCAAGAAATTGCATTCCCTGTTAAATTCTAATGAATTAATCTGTTCAAGGAATGTCCATCACCTCATCATATCTAAACTCCTAGATGTGTAAATCACCTTAAACAAGACTAATTACCACTTTGCAGAACACCCCCTATGTCCCTTTCTGGGCATGAAAGCTATCTTAACACCTTAGCTGAAATCCACATTAAGCACTAGTTTTCTACTAGGAATTTTCAGTAACTATCAATGAGCTGGTGGACTCATGCTGTCAGTGGTATGCATACCCAGACCCCCTTATCATTACAAATGTTAATTCTCTTTTACAAATAGTTATACATCCAATTGGGGTGCCAGTATCCTTAATCTAGTCCTCAAAAATATGGACAATTCTTTCATATCTCGATATTTATCATCCTGCTTTGTTAAATTAGACCGCAAAATAAAGACATTTCCTTTAAAACTGGTGGTACTTCCTCTGAAATACCTATGTGTTTAGGGATTTCATCAATGCAATCTTTTTCAGTTACTTGATGACTAAAATAACTTCTACCTCTGACTTCTACTACCACTGAGATAGTTGCATTGATAAGGCAGTGCCTGTCTGGGTCACACATAATAAGAAATGTGAAAATAAGTCAACGTGTTTCAATGTCTGTATGAATATATTATAAAATAAGAGAAACAAGGTGTTACCTACCTTAAGATCATGTTTAAGTAAACTAGTAATTAGCTTAAATGAACCATTTGGAAGGTCAAAGATTAGTATGAACTTAAAATAGCCTCTGCTACCAAAAATAACTACAAATTCTAAAATTATCTATCCATTCGTCCATAACCCCTTTTTTCCCATTTTTGCAGGTGAGGTTGGGGTATCATACCAACAGTGGCTATCTTCTAGAGCCACTGTTCACATTACTGGGTGGCTGCCCGTGAAAGAAAGAGAAACAATCGTTCTTTAACTAAGTCAGGAAGTTAAGTGCAGAAATCAACAATGTTTGGAGCTAGTTCATAATAGTAATGCACACTTTGACCCAAAGGAAATAGCAAATATCCTGGCTGACAAATTTACGTCACATTTTACTTCAATCACAGTCATAGCTATTTCACAATCCCCTGCCCCTAATTAGCCATCTCAAAAGGTGAGAACACCTCAGCCATGGACCCTAATAACATACCAGTTTAACCAATTGCCAGTGCCAGATACAGTCTATCTGAACCCCTAATTAACCTCTTTAACCTAAGCCTCTCCACTAATTACATATTTGAAGCCTGGAAAATAGCCTGTCTGAAGCCATTACACAAGGTTATCCCAGCTATAGATACCAGTAACTCTAGACTCATTAGTTACAATAGCTGTATGTAAAGCTATAGAATACACAAATGCTCCATACATCCACATAAACAACTGCATAGATATAGCAGTACCAAACCGAAATAAGCCCAGATCAAAACACAAAAACAAGCCACCCTGGTGGACCTCTGGTCTTAACAGGTTGTACAATAAAAGGAAGTAAGAGGGAATGTGCACAACAGCACAACAGAGTGTAAACTGTAGTATAAACAAGTGAATCAGGGAACTACTCAAACAGACTTTGAGGTAAAAATAGCCTCCAAAACAAGGGTAACCATAAGGCATTTTTCAGTTATGTCCGCAGTTTTAAGGGCAACATCCAACAATTAGTTTTAGATGACATTTCCTCTACTTGGCCAGAAGATATAGTAAATCTGCTGGCTGATTAAATTCAGCTCAAATTTCAAATCCCCATCACCCCCAGTTCTCCCCCAAGAAATAATCCCCACCACTCCTCTGCCAGTTATCACCAATGAACAAGCAGCCACTGCACTCGCTAAAGCTAAAAACATGGCTTTAATGGGGCCCAACAATATGCCAGGTTGCAGTTTAACCAGTTAAATCAGGACCTATCAGGCCAAATAGGATCACTATTTAACCACAGCCTCTGGATCAGCTTTGTCCTGATAGAGTGGAAGACAGCTATGATCATCTCTCTGCATAAGGGAGGACTGTGGCCTGAGAAATTATAAACCATAAGCTTGGCTAGTCTTATTTGTAAGGCCATGGAAAGGATAATCATGGACATGATAAATAATGACATAGTAAACTTCCAAACACTGGTCCTGACCCAATTTGGCTTTATCAACGGCAGGTCATGCCTCCTAAATGTGGTGGATTTCTTTGAGAAAGTCGCTAAGGCCATGGATGAGTGCAAAACAGTACATACCACCTACCTCAACTTGGCCAAGGCATTTGACACAATTCCTCACTCAGGTATAAGTAAACTCAAAAAACTGGGCATTAATCCCTATGTCACAAAATAGATAGCTGATTGGCTCACAGACAGGACATGTGTTTAAAGTGGGTGAATCCAGTTACAACAAGAGGTCAGTTACTAATAGTGTGCCACAGGGCTCAATGCTGGAACCACTCTTGTTTGAAATATACTTCTCAGACACCAAGGCCAATGTGGAATGCCTCTGGATGACAAAGTCTGCAGACAACTGCAAGGTGAGGGCAATCATTTAATACCCCAGTGATGTAGATATCCTTCAGGACAGTCAAATTCAGCCAAATGATTGGTGTCAGAACCACACTCTGAAACTAAATGTGAAGAAAGCGTTATCGTTCCTGTTCAGAAATCAAATACCCCTGCTAACTGTAACACTAACAACACACCTCTAAGAGTAGACTCAGAGGTGAGGGATCTGGGTACACAGATAGATAATAGCCTGAATATTGACTGGCATGTGTCTACAGCGGTGAGGAAGTCCTTCTATGTGACACAACTTATAAGTAAAAGGTATGGCTTCCAGATCCAGGTAGATTATAGTCCCACTGTACATGGCCCTCATTAGAACAATAATTGAGTACAATACACCACTCAAGTGGAAATTACTTGACTAGGCACTTACAACAGCTGGTGTGACTTCAGTGGTTCCTTGTTAAGAAAATACAGGGTGTTAACAACATGTCCTATACAGATAGACTGAAAGTCCTTTCCCTTTATTATGTCTCCTATTAGCTATCACGTGGTGACCTATTCCTGACCTACAAGGCACAAAAATCCAGCCTTGATGGGGCTGCTATATATCCACAAAACAGTACAAGAATAACCCATTCTTAGGATCTAAATTTAGTCTTTGAATCAAACAGAACACGTTGGAGAGACAGATATGTGCCTCAGAGACTGACACTTCTTTGGAATAGGCTTCCTATTCATGTTAAGCAGACTTGTTCCCAGGCCTTCTTCAAGAATAATTTGGATTGATGGATGAAGTATCACAAATTCACACCAGGTGTAGTGCCTATGTCCCTTATGGAAAAGTGGCAATTTGTACAATACTCAAGGCATAGGCACAAATCCATGCCACTCTTCTGCCCCCAGGGACCATATACTGGCAAAATTGAGTTATATTGGCTAGGCTTGTAAAGTCTCTTCAGCTGTTAGCCTAGTAATCTCCTATAAACCTATATATAACCTTGGACCTGATTAATATAGACCCTGAAAATCTCTTAACCCTGGAACCTCATCAATTCAGCTTTGTCCAAGAAAGGCCTTGCCTCTTTAACCTCATTAATTTCTTTGAAAAAGTAACAAAAGCAGGGCTGGTGGTTATGCAGTACATACAACAAATCTGGATTTGATCAAGGCCCTTGACACTATTCTCCTTGCAGGTATTATTGACAGACACATGTGTATATAATTCCTTATGTTGTGTGGTATACAGTTAATTGATTGTCTGCAAGAAGGCTTGTTTTAGAGTTGCAAGTGCCACTTTGAAAAGCAAAATAAATTACCAGTGGTACCATAGGGCTTATTGTGTGGCCTCCTCCTATTTGGCATTTATTTTGCAGACCTTCAGGTCAACACTCTTGACATATGGTTACCTAACGTTGCAGATAACTGTAAATTGGATGTAGTTATTTGATTTTCCACTGACTCACAACTGCTCCAATGTGGATTCAAACATGGGAAGGAGGGTGGCCTAATGGTTAAGGTGATTGCCTTACAAACACAAGGTGCAGGGTTTGAGTCTCCCAAGGAATAATTGGCTAGGCTTAAAATGGCTCGCAAGCGCAGTTAACCTAGTACTTACCTATGAAACTATGTTAAAACTGATGCAAGGGCAATGATTTCATATTAGATGTGAAAAAATGTACTACAGTTTGCTAAACAAAAGATTTTCGTGTATTGTATAGGTCCACTTGAATAGTGTTGTAAGGGATCTAGGCACTCTTGCTGAATTCCTTATCATTTGACGAGCATGTTTCTGGAGTAGTTTGGAAAGCCTTCATTCTGTGTCATCTAATTTCCAAAGGCACCTCTAGATCCAAAGATGTCTTAATTCCCCTTTGCTTATATATCATCAGACCCTGTACTGAATATAATGAACCTTTTGGTATGTATTTCAATAAAATATATATCACTCAATTTGAGAGACTGCAGAGATTCATAACTAAAAAGATGAGTAGAGCCAAAAATCTTAGTTATCAGGAGAGACAGGCAACCCTCTATCTGTACTCAATTAGAGACTCCTCCATGGAGATTTGCATCTAACCTTTTGAGATTTGAAAGATCCGACCATCTTTGACCTCCTCTTCCTTCACAGAGCAAATAAGATATGTTAGCGTGCTAGACTCATATATCAATGTAGCCCCTCGGCCCATCTCTGGAACAAATGTTGAAAACATGTCAAGCAGGGTAGCACACTTGCCACCATTACAATCAACCTAGATAACTGGATGGGCAACCTCAAATTCTGCCCCTGACTATCTTGTCTTGCCCTCCTTGAGACCGGAGGGAACTTTTGAATGGTGTTTTTGGCTGGACTAGTAATTGTCTGAAGACTGACTGCCTAGCACTTACCCAAGAACCTGTGAACATATGAAACTAGATGCACGTTTCTATCAATACATTTTAAAATCTAAAATTTTGATTTTATATCTGCCACTCATAAAGCTTGCTATTTTTGGTCTTTGTTGATAATTATTTACTTCTGATCACCCACAAGTATTTCATTGTTCTTAACACTTCCTGTATTTAGAGTGCCTCCTATAGCAACATACAAAAGATGTCACAGTAAAGCAATTCTTTAAACTACAAAAATAAAGTTAATGATTTATAAAACGACTAGCTCAAGTGAGGAGAGGGATATTTGACAAATACAATAGAATGCCATGTCTAACAGACTGATAAAATATGCTTAAATCATGCCTTTGTATCCTTAAAGTACAATTAACCTTCATATCACAGTTATGCATGAAGCAGTACATTAAATTGCAACCTGTACAATACATAACAGCAACAGAAAATATTGCACTATAATAAAATAGCGCAGGCATTTTCCTTTGCAAGAAAAGTATTTTAAACTGTCAACCCATTATATCTTATTTCTTCTACAGTCCCTTGTTTGCACTGTATAATTTGCCTCCTCAGGAGAACTGTTGCTGATGTGCTTCCTCAGCTGTTTTCTTCATGTTCTTAATTGTAAAAGAAAAACTCAAAATGTTGTTTTTAAAACAGGGACACTTCTTAATGCCTATGTGAGTGTAACTAAAATTAATAAATTGTATTTTTGGAAGACAGAAACAGATTCCATTACATAGTTCAAGATCGATAAACATTATTCATTGTGAAGGTAGTTGCCTGGCTTTCTGTTAAAAACAATGTAGGAATACACAGTTTTCACCAGATCAGAAACATTTTCAGAGCTGAATTATACTTATTTAATGCGACTGCTGTACACATTTTCATAGCAGGCATGAAATAATCAAAGAAGAAAGTGTCAATGCAAATCATAGTTCATGTGTAACATTTCAGAGAATTAAGCACTGAGCAATTAAATGACATAATTAGCTTAATCTGCTACCTCACAACACCTGATTTGTCAGTTCATATCTCAACTGAGATGGCTTCTGTGCAGAGATTGCACAGCCTTCTAGTACCTCACACAAACAGACACACACACACACACACACACACACACACACACACACATATATATATATATATATATATATATATATATATATATATATATATATATATATATATATGGATTTGTATCACTTCACTGAAAGACCATTTCACTAACACCCATTTCACTGACGCCAAATCACCTAAAGTTCATTTCACCTAAAACTCATTTCACTGACAAGTAGTACTCTAAGGCAAGTCAAAGGCATATGGCCTTTTCCCCACTGTAGTGTGATCATGGTGTTAGTATATATAGTTGGGGGTGTGTGGAGGGCACAGCCCTCCACATTGGAGGGTGTGGGGACGTAGCCCCCCCACCTAGTTCGGTTCTACCAAATAATGTAAAACAAAACCAGATAATAGAAAACCAAATTAAGTAGGGGGCTACACCCCTACACCTCCCTAACTATATATACTAACACCAGGATCGTACTACAGTGGGGAAAAGGGCGTATACCTTTGACTTGCCTTAGAGTACTACTTGTCAGTGAAATGAGTTTTAGGTGAAATGAACTTTCAGTGAAATGAACTTTAGGTGATTTGGACTCAGTGAAATGGGTTTCAGTGAAATGGTCTTTCAGTGAAGTGATATGAATCCATATATATAAATATATATATATATATATATATATAGTTTACTATCAGATGTTGAATCAAACTCCGTCCACTGCACTTTTGCCAAACAATTCAAAACGGTAATGTTGACAACCAAAAGCCAACCTAGGAACGGGTTTTGACATGGGTCAAGATAGGGGAGAGGTTTGTAGTTCGGCAATAACAGTGAACACCTATCTTGACCCATGTTAAAACTGTTCCTAGGTTGGCTTTTGGTGTTTGACATTACCGTTTTGAATTTCCGTGTTCGACAAAAGTGCAGTCGATGGAGTTCGATTCGAACATCTGATAGTAAACCATATATATATATATATATATATATATATATATTTTTTTTTTTTTTTTGCAGTGCTTCTGCTTTCCCCCACATCCCAGAGAGAGTGTGAATTGTTGATTCTTTGGCTTGTCTGTAAGTGTGCATGCTGAACATGTGCATGTTTGTGTGCATGTACATGTGTGTGTGTGTGTGTCTGTCTGCATTCTATGATGGGTTGACACTTCATTCTAAGATCTAAGTCTTGTATCCACTGAACACTAGGAAATGTATCAGCTTCTACATAACTTAATTAGATTAACCTAGTAGTCAGAGAATGAATGAATGCATGAACTGATGAAAGAATAAATGAATGCACTTGTCAATGCATTTATTTTGTTTGTACAATGGAGACATCAATAAATTTACTACAGCTAAGTGCACTTTTTTCAGTAAAGATTATTTCAGTAGGGTTCATAGGTTCATAGGCAGGTACTAGCATATCAGCCCAAGGGCCTAAGTAAGTCTAGCCAACAAGGTTCCTGGCTTACGCCACCCAAGAAAGTTAATTTCCTGTGCCCCTGTCGAGCAGAGCCCAGAAGTGATCCCCGGGGTGTACTTCCTATTTCCCGTCCACTCATCAAGATTTTTCTTGAAGAGTGCTAATGAGGAACTTTGCGTGACATAGATGGTTAGCTTGTTCCAGAATATAGGAAGTCTCTAGGACAGGAATCTATCCCTCCAGCATGTCCTGTTTATTATGGTGACAAGGTTTAGGTCCCTAGAGCATGTAGCTCAGAGCGATTGGGATTTCTTTAGGTGCAGCATGTCCAACAGCTCTGGGTTTAACATAGCTTTATATGTTAGGCAGAGATCTCCTCAGAGTAGGCGATATGCTACAGAGTAAAGGTGGAGTTTTTGAGGCGGTCAGTGTAGGGCATCTGTTTGAGGCCAGTAATCCTCTTTGTGAGGTACTTCTGTGGCCTTTCCAGCTGCTACAGATGTCTTGTGAGGTACATTCCAAAAGGGGCGTTGTACTCTATAAAGGGTCTAATGAGTGCCGAGTAGAGGGAAACAATGACCTCTTTTTTCCTGGATGAGAATCCTACTGTGATGAGGTGTGCCACATAGAAGGATTTCCTGACTACTGTGGTGACCTGGGTCCCAAGTTCTCTTATGAAACATTTGGCATTAAGAAGACTGCCATTTATGTGGTAGTTCATGGGTACAGAGTTTTTACCAAAGAGGACAACAATGCACTTTTTGTCATTGAGCTTGAGGCCATGCCTCTGACATGAGGCGTCTGTCTCAGTGAGGCCTTTCTGTAGGATGTTCACATCTTTTTGGGACTTCATTATGGTTCATGTTTGCAGTCATCTGCGAACTTCATTAGCCTGAGGCCTTCTGTGTTAGCCTGTACTTCAGAGAAGTAGATACCAAACAGGAGAGGTGCCAGGACTGAACCCTGTGGTATTCCACTTGTCACTGGTTTGAAGTCAGATTTGGAGTCTGCAACTTTTACAGTGTGGGTTCTGTCAGTGAGCCAGTAGGCAACCCATCTTGTGACATAGGGATTTATACCTAGTTTAGTGAGTTTAGCTATAATTCAGAATGGGAGATGGTGTCGAAAGCCCTGATGAAGTGAAGATAGGCTGTGTGAACCACCTTACCCTCGTCTACAGCTGTAGTGACTGCCTCAGAGAAGTTGATCATTTCAGAAGGCATGATCTGCCTTTCACAAACCCAATCTGGGTGTGGTCCAGAGTTTGGAGGTTACCAATGTCTATGTTTATGAGTTCCACGACGATACATTCTTTGGCCTTGCAGAGCAGGCTCATCAGGCTAACCAAACTCTGGACCCCTCATAGTTCGGGTTTGTGAAAGGCAGATCATGCCTTCTGAACCTGATCGACTTCTTTGAGGCAGTCAGCAAAGCCGAGACAAGGGTAAGGTGGTTCACACAACCTATTTTGACCTCACCAAGGCTTTCAACACCATCCCCATTCTGGAATTATAGCTAAACTCACTAAACTAGGTATAAATAGTTAACAAGCACTGATATTGTTTTTTTAAATGTGGTCACTGGAAACCACAGATGATTGCAAAAGTGAGATGTGAATTGAAAATGTAGACTAGGCTGGTAGACAGGGCTAGCTAGTTGTGTGTAAACTGCAGATATCACTCCCTGGGTCTCACACCCATAGGTATTTACTAGGCTTATAGTCGAGGGTACCATTGAGGAACCTAGCCCAAATTCCTAATTGCCCTGGTTAAGTAACTTGCACAACTTCACACAGTAGGTAAAAGAAGTCTGATGGAATCAAACCCTGTACCACAGTTCATAGCCTTAATCCTCTATGCCACATCCCAGGCTATGATTTGGATCCACATTTCCCATTGTCAGTTTGTATAAAAAAGGATACATGGTGAATATTATAATGTTGCTGTTAAAATTCCTTTTTAATCACTGCTTGTGTTTAGTTAATTCAGTGATATTGTGGAACTGAGAGAGAAAATGTTCTCCTTAACCCAATAATGCATGATGTAGGTGTCATTGTTTTTAGAGGTTCAGGAGTGTTGGGGAACAGTCCCCTTGTAGAGGGGTGTAGCAGGGTTTGTCCCTCCAATTTTTTTTTGTTTGTTTTGTTAGTTTGTTTTTTTGATTGTGTTCAACTCTCTTAATGTAATGATGTGTCTACCCAGCTTAACAGACACTGAAAGATACCCTGCGATATGTCTGGCAGTGTTATATGTTGCTAAAGATACAAAAAAAATTGTCTCATTCATGAGAGGAGAAATGGTATGTCAGTCATTTCACTCATGTTTTGTCACGCAAGTGGTGTATCATTGTTAAATAGTGCATGAATACATACTTATGTGCATATGTGGTGTAACATTGTTAAATAGTGCATGAATGCAGAGCTGTGTGCATATATAGTGCATCATTGTTAAATAGTGCACAAATGCATACTTGCGTGCGTATGTGGTGTATCATTGTTAAATAGTGCATGAATGCAGACTTGTGTACGTATGTGGTGTATCATTGTTAAATAGTGCATGAATGCAGAGCTGTGCGCATACATGGTGCATCATTGTTAAACAGTGCATGAATGCATACTTGTGTGCATATTTGGTGTATCATTGTTAAATAGTGCATGAATGCAGAGCTGTGCGCATACATGGTGCATCATTGTTAAACAGTGCACAAATGCATACTTGTGTGCATATGTGGTGTATCATTGTTAAATAGTGCCTGAATGCAAGGTTGTGAGCATATGTGGTGAGTCATTTCTAAGAAGTGCATGAATGCAGGGTTGTGCATATATATATGGTGTATCACTTTAAAAAAAAAATATATATATATATATATATATATATATATATATATATATATATATATGTATACTAACTCTGAGATGGCACAATCCCAAGGGAAAATGGATTATTCCCTAGCTGGAGATTGTCAGTCTAGTGCATTTGTTGACCATCTACATTTGTTGACCAAATGTGGTCTATTAAACAGATGTCGACCACCTAGTGTTTTGACCAAGCACCCAACTCCCATATATTTATAAGCCCTGCCTGTAACCCTAACATGCATCTTAACTTAATAAAGTCCTTACCATAACACTACCACTACACAAGATAGCTTGGACACTGACTGCACACACATACATATGTACATACATATTCACACTCAAACTCACTGTCTCTCACACACAAATGCTAAAACTATCCCTTAACCTAACCCTAACTATAACCGCTCACAATCTCATACACACACACACACACACACACACACGCACACACACACACACACACACACACACACACACACACACACACACACACACACACACACACACACACATACACTATCTGCTTACCTAACCCACAAACATTCACAAACACACACACACACACACACACACACACACACACACACACACACACACACACACACACACACACACACACACACACACACACACACACACACACACATACACACACATAGTATGCATCCCACTTATCTGTTTTGATGCAAAAACATCCAACAAAATGGAAATTTGACCAAATAACCCTGCACTTCAGGATCTCAAACAAAACAACTGTCAGCTACACACATAGAACTTATATATTTGGGTTTAACAAAAATAGTAGACAGCCTCAAATGCCAGCATCCTTAATGTCAACCAGAAAACATTGAAAACTTAAATGTTGACTGTGTAAAATGCAAAATTTAAATAAAAATGACGCCGTCTGCTAAATTCTATATTCAAACTCTCGAGATTGCACAATATTGGGGGAAGGGCATATACAGGTCATGGGAGGATGATGACTCATTGGTTAAGATTTCTGTCCTGATGCCTGAATTTTTGTGTTCTCATATCTGTGCAGTTTTTTTACTTGTACTCATATTGTTCTCGTATCCCAAAACATGCTGGTTGATGGCTAGTCTAAACGATTTTATGTTAAATTTTTGCTTTGCAAATTGCAGGCAGGGTGATCGTGGTGGATACTAGGTACATGATCACAATGTTAAAACAGTATGGAAAGTTTGCTTTTTTCTCTCTGATTGTAGTTTTGAAAAGAATCCTGTCTATCCTTTATATTTCTGCTTCCATATCCATGCCTACAGGTACAAATTGCTGTCTACTGAGTCGGGTTTAATGTTTTCATATAGTGTTTGTAAGCAGGAATAGCATATTTGTCTATTAACAGTAATAAATTAGGCCTCAATAGGTGGTCTATTTGTAACAGGTGCTTTTAACACTCGCAGTGGCAGTAAAAGGAGCCCACTATACCTGTGCTTTCACACTGATTGTCCTTTCTGTTATACACAGGAAGATTTTATTTATTTACTTATTTATTTATTTTACAGTTGTTTGGTGGGTTAGTCTGACTGGGCCAGTGGCCCTTTTTGAGCAGAGACCCGGAAAAGCCCCACAACATACATAAACAGAAGGAGCAAATAAAATGATAAACTTCAACAGAAAAGTAATAAAAATAAACACTGTACAAGATGATCGGATGCCGGACAGGGTTTCTGCCTTAAACAGAATCATCGATACTAGAACATATGTATTTTCTGACAGCTTGCTTTACTAGTTAGGAGATAATCAGAGGAGATGCCTGTCCATCTTTGCATCATTTAAAGTGCATCATCTTACAGTACTAAACCTGAGAAGTGTGGTCCTGTAGCTGTCCAAATCCCTCCCAGTCCTGACGCAATGCCAGAGTGATTCTGAATGGGCAGCCGAAATATATCTCTTTCATTTGTAACCTGTGATCTCACAATTGACTGTTAAAGCAGTCAGTGACAAAAGCGAACATTTTGTTTAATATGTAAATCAATCGTAGCACTTTAACTGTTGCATCTCGTCACCACCTTCTATGAAATACAGCCTGGTAATTAGCCTCCAGTGGTTACTGTGGTGCACAGCTTTCAACTGTTTCTGATTTTGTCTCATGTTTTTGGCATGGCCTCATCAAAATTTTGATTCTACTAGTAAATCACTGAAGATTACAGTTACTGTTAAGTTTACTGCTATTAGCTGCCAAAATAAGCAAATACTAGGAAATGGAAATCACAAGCAAAACCAACTGAAACTGAGATTTAATGTTGTAAAGGTGATGAAATGGCTGGAGGGGGATCTTTAGAAAAGGGAAGGAGTAAGTAAACTACATAGAAATAAATGGAATATGTTGGAACAATACACAAAGAATAATGTTCATAAGGAATGATATTTCAGGGAAGTTAGGACTTAAGCAATCTATGTAATGTGAAAGTGAGTAATTGTTAAGACAAAAACAATATTTGTATAATGTGTACAAAAGATATTTTGCAATGGTTTGTTTATTTTTTTTATAATTGAAGGTGGATTAATCTCACTATACAATATGTGATAGTAATAAAAATGTTAAGAAAGTATAATGTACCCTGTTTCTCAATGGATTTTCTCTGTTCAAAGTGAGTTTGCCTTGAAATGTATATGCTCATTTGCTAGACATTGAAGGAAAGAGACAATCTGACAGCCTAGTAACCTAATCATATCTCTCAACCTCTTAGCACAAGAAATCTGGACAAAGCCTAAAATAATGGGGAGACAAAGGCCCAAAAATGGGGACATGTTTTAAATATTGCACTTATAAACTTAGAAAGTTGCTAAAATAAATGCAATTTCTTAAGGATATGAACTCTGAATCTCAAATGTATGCCATTATTTAGTGACTTCAGTACTCAATGATTTACCAAAATAACCCAAAAATGTTATGAGGAACAGACCAAAAATATGAAGCAAAAATCTGGATATTCTGAGAAAATTTGAACAGTTGAGAGCTATTGACCTAACATATGCCGGATCCATGATTTGTGTTCTGGCAGAACCCTTGCCATCAGCTGCCCAGCCCCACTGGCACATGTTGGTTTAAAATTAGTTGTGCATATTTCCACAAATGTTCATACAGTGCTTCCTTCTGTAGTACTGAATATGTTTTGACTGCTGGTACCTAACAGCATTTTGACAACATTCCATATTTAGTCTTAATAATTTGAGCACCTCCTTTTTTATGCATTATGTTATATAACTTACATACTTAGTTAAGGTCACACCAAGCTTATGGCAGCAGTCCCCAATCAGTGGTAACAATAAGTAGTGACATGGGGTAATAATAAGTTAACTGTGAACCATATGGTACAGCAAGTGCTCCTTTTGCTGGGATGTCACCCCTGGATAATGAAATATGCAAATTACATTTTTATATCTATCTTTTATGGTCAGATATACGTTTCCCACAGTGTGCAATGCAAATCTATGTGCCTGTGTTCTAGCCAACTTAAAAAATGTTGTTCCATTTAGATGCTTTTCTTGATTCACTGTACATTTCCTGCTGTATACTAGAACTGCATGTGGATTGTGGAAGTCATAATTATTTATTTTGTTTGTGGTTTGATAAATGGGGAGGGGTTACCCATAAGAAGGGGTGTGGTCAGACCTCATAGGGAGTGGGAATTGCTGGTCAGGAAATGTCACGATGGAAAGGTGGCAACCCCAGATTCATAAAAGTGTATGAATCCAACAAATAAAAAGGCATAGCATTAGAAAGCACTAAAGTTGCAAACAGTTTGTTACAGATACAGAGAGGTGAAAATACAACATCATTTAAACAGATATGTTCATAGGTTCATAGGTTCATAGGCATGTACTACAGTAATGGCCCTGGTGCCTTTACGAGCTTAGCCCATAGGATTACCCTGGCATCGTGCCACCCAACCTTAGTTCCCAGTCCCTCTGTCGAGTAGAGCCACTTTAGTGATCCCCAGGGTGAATTTTCTATTTCCCATCCACTCATCAAGATTTCTCTTGAAGAGGGCCAATGAAGTGCTCTGCTTGACATGTATAGGAAGTCTATTCTATAGAATGGGCTGTCTCTGGATTATGAACCTGTCCCTCCAGCATGTTCTGTTGATTGTGGTAATGAGGTTGAGGTCTCTGGAGTGCGTGGTGTGGAGGGATTGGGATTTCTTTAGATGTAGCATTTCTAACAGAGCTGGGTCAGACATGGGTTTGTAAGTCAAGCAGAGATTGTCTCTAGGTGATATGAGGCCGAGAACAGTAGGAGTTGTTTGAGTCTGTCCATATAGGACAAGTGTTTAAGGCATAGGATCCTCTTTGTGTGGTACTTTTGCAGCCTCTCCATTTGCTGCAGGTGTCTAGTGAAGCACATGCCAAATGGGTCATTATACTCGATGACTGGCCTAATCAGGGAAAAGTAGAAGGAGACAATGACCTCTTTCTTCCTGGCTGCAATACCTTTAGAAATGAGATGTGCCACATAGAAGGACTTTCTGACCACAGTGGCAATGTGGTGGTCAAAAGAGAGGCTGCTGTCAACCTGTGTTCCCAGATCTCTTATAACACCTTCTGTGTTCAGTGGACTACCATCGATGTAGTAATTCATGGGAATCATGTTTTTCCCAAAGGAGATGATGACACATTTTTTGGCATTGAGCTTAAGGTCATGTTTCTGACACCAGTCGTTGGTTTCAGTGAGGCCTTTCTGTAGGATGTCAACATTACTTGCAGAGTTACTAATAGCTCCAAACTTGCAATCATCTGTGAACTTTGAAAGCCAGAGTCCCTTTGTGTTGGCCTGGACTTCAGAGAAGTAGATACCAAACAGGAGAGGACCCAGGACCGAACCCTGTGGGACTCCACTCATGACTGATTGGCAGTCTGACTTGGAGTCAGCTGCTTTCACACTGTGGGTTCTATCTGTGAGCCAGTTTGCACCCCATTTAGTGATATAGGGGTTGATGCCTAGCTTAGTGAGTTTTTCTACGATTCCTGAGTGGGGAATGGTATCAAAGGCCTTGGCCAGATCAGGGTAGGCTGTATGAACCACCTTGCCTTCATCCACAGTTCTGGTGACTGACTCAAAGAAGTCGACCAAGTTGAGCAGGCATGATCTACCCTTCAGAAAACCAAACTGTGTGGGATCCAGAGTTTGGAGATTCCCTATAGCCTTGTTTATTAGGTCCATGATGATGTCAGTGCATGTCTATGACAGAGCTGCTAGGAATGGCAAAAGCAGTAGAAGGAGAGTTGCACAATGAAGTATTATAGCTTGAAAATGTTGTAAAGTAGGGGATGAAAGTGTCATTGCAGCTTAAAAGTGTTGCAGAGCAGGCAGTGGGAATGAATAGTAGGATTAAATGAAGGAAATTTTATTCTAGGAGAATGAAGTTAGAAAGCACAGAGTGTGCACAGGCTGAGCAGAATTCTAAATCTTCTGTCAACAGAAAGCCATGGAAATGGAGACTTCCAAGCAGCAGCCATGTGATGAGAATGAGAACAGTATCAACAAGAAAGGCCACACTAGTGCATCCAAAGAGGAAGAAGCAGTACCTTACCAGAGTTCTAAACCCACTTCTGCCAGTGTAAGGCAGAACCCTAAAGTAAAGAACGGCTCTCAGCAGGATATGTAAATAAGAGAAAAAGTAAAACTGGCAATAAATCTATTGCAGAGGGAGAACAACCTAGAGAAGAAAAAGAAAGGGAAACGGAGCCATTCAGTCAGACTGAGACAGAGGGAGAACAGCCTAGACAGAAAATAAACTGAGAAGGTAGTGTGTAATGTTTATTTTTAAACAAAACATCCTTATTGAATTTTCACTTATGACATTGGCATTCATACCTTTATAAACATTAAAACAAACCATATTGTCATATTCACAGAGTACAAACATTATACATCACAAAATCGTGTTCCTCCACCAAAACATTATTCTGCATGTGCTGTTCCCACAAGTTCTATTTTGTCTATATAATTTGCTCCTACTTTTTACTAAAGATCCCATTTCCAGTTCTTTAATCTTGTTTACTATATTCACTGCTTCTAATATGGTTGGTCTAGACTTTGATTTTCACTTTGCCTTTTAGGTAACTACCACAATTAAACATTCCAAGACCTATGTGTAGGCAGTTAAAATCCTGTAAAAATAATTTCTTCAGTTATACCATTTTGCTCACCCAGTATTTGACAAGAGTGCTATGCAGGGAAATTTTACACTCCCAAAAATATGTTCTGAATTGCCTGTTTCTTCTGTGTCACACTTCTAACATTTGCAGTCTATCTGAGGAAAAATTATTTGACAAAGGTAGTGTATAATGTTGTGTTTCACACATCAGGTCCGTACGGGGATGAGCAGGAAAAAATAATTAAAGTAGGGATAACAACTGACACCAAAGAGTATCGGTATGAGCTGCATTTCTTAGTAGAAGACAGGCATTGAGACTCTCGATGCCTGCATTGGTAGGAGTGGAGGCAGTGCCTTCCTCATCTTGACAGGCTAACCATGAGGAAACTCCAGGCTTGGCTAACATCCAGGTAAGCTGGATAAACTCTAAAAGGTAGAATAGGAAGACGATACTGAGCAGAGCAAAGGTGTAATATAACTAGAGTTATGCTGGAAGAAACTGCTCAGAATGTACCCACTTCTTATCTATACTTTGAGTTGCAAAATTATTTATTACACAGAATAAGTAAAGATAGAGGAAGCAGTGTGCCAGCTTTCAGTGCCCAAACCTTTCAGAAGTCTAGTAGTGGGGCCATCACATATTCTTGTACTAAGAGGATACCAAGGAATGGACAAGACAAACCACTGATCCTAGCAATATTTTGTTAGACAGGAATAATGAAAGAAGTGCAGAATGTGTTCTTGATGCTCTGAGTGCTATATTATAGACCCTCACTCAAGCATTGGGGTCAAAGAATTTTTAAAGCCTATCACAAAGGTGCCATTTAAACATATTCCTGTGGACATTACTAAGCCATTACTACAATCTAGCAATTGGTTTCAATACATATTGATTATTTTGGCCTATGTGGCTAAGTACCCTGAGACTATTTTTCTATGTCAGTTTTATGCTAATTCTTCAGACAGTGAGTTTGTCTTATTATTTTTCATAGTAGTGATGCATAAATAAATACTCAACAAATAGGAGACTCTATTTATGACCGGAATAATGCACTGACTATGGCAATGTTTTAGGTCAAGTAATTAAAGATCTCCTGACATATGCATTAGAGAAGCTGAATATTAAAATCCATGCTGAGAAAAGTTACTGATGAATGTGGTAAAAGCTGGGATTAGTTAAAATTCTAACTTCTTTTTGTCAGCAGAGAAAGACAACAGACTTTGACATGGTTCAGTCCTTCTGAGTTTTCTATCCAAGGCTCTTCTTCTCAAGCTTCTCTTGCAGTGTCTAGAAATTGTAAAAATGGAAAAAGTATTCCGACACTATGGCACTATGCTTTTCTTGTCTTAGTATTTACTGACTTTGTCTAAGCTTTGGGACTTGATTTTATCTGTATTTGTCTTACTAATGTCTAACAATCCACAGAAGAAGAAAAAAAAAAACAATTTAAAAGTGTCATGGAACACCATACCAGTTTACAAGATAGACTGAATGTGGAAGGGACCCAGGCTACACAACAAGGAGTGTATAATAGAAAGGCAAGGACCAGGGAATTCAAAGCCAGAGATCAAGTGTTACTTCTGGTGCCCACTGCAGAAAACAACTTTTTGACTAAATGGCGTAGTCCATTTGAAATAGTGAAATGCTAAATTATGTAGCCTACATGGTTAGACAGACTGGAAAGAGATAGTCAGAATAGATGTACCTTATCAGTGCTCTGACGCCATGGAAAGAAGTGCAAAGCTCTGTAGTTAGCTTAATGGCAGAAACAGATGGAACTGTTTAAAAAAGAAAACTGACCTCTCAGCCTGCAGTGAGGGGAGATGTTGTACTATCTAAGCCACAAACCAGAGAGAGAGAAGGGAGTTTCTATTAAGAAACACTGAAGAGTTTTCAGAACTACCTGGCAAAAGGAACCTGATTCAATACTGTATTGAATCCATTTTGAAAGAAAAGGTTATTGTAAAGCCTTACAGAATGCAAGAGTTACAAACAAAGGCTGTGCAAGAAGGGAAAGTGTTACTTCAACAAAGGCAAAAAGAATGAGCACTGTTCACCAAAACTACTTTTCCTGATAGTGCATTTGTCTTTTTCTCCATTATTGTGCTACTTAAGAGTTGGTATATATCAGTCCAGGGGGGTTAGGGTGTGTCCCCCCACATGGGGCATGCATGGAGGCTTATCTCCCTGCAAAAAAATTGTAACATTCATCAAAGGTAGTTTCAGTGAACAGTTTTTGATTTGTTTCTGTTTACTGCAGGAAGTCCTAAAAATGCTTAAGATGGGGTTGATAAAGCTGTCAAAAGCACTCTGACCAGCCTGCTAGTGGTAGCCCCAAAATCCTGATGAAGCAATCAGGTTCAGTAATAATTTTAGGAAACAGAATAGCATTCCAAATTTGACAACCATCTAATGTCAAGGGTTGATAAGCTCATAAAAGGTTGAAGAGAGCATGAGTCTTAACTTACAGGTTCATTTCACAACTACATGGATGACCTGCCCAGGGCCCAAAGCAGATGTTGTTAGCCTGAAACCAGGAGTTTCATGCTGGGCGGTGTGTCAATGTAACATAGTTGGCTGTTGTCATCCTAGAACATATGAAAGTTTATGTTGTATAAATATCGTAAACAGTGTTCTGATATAATATGTAAAATTATGTTTACTTGATAAAGTTACAAATGATGTGCAGAAAATGTGTTGCAGTTTAAGAAACGACAGTTAATACTTCAGTATTAGGTAGACAGTTTCCTTTAAATGGTATGGTTAATCCAGCACACTCCTAACCTTTCACAAAACCCTGAAGCCCACAGTACACTAAATCTATCCCCTTACATAACCCTTACTCTGCCATTAACTTGCAAACATCCACACAAAACACTCCATTCTGTGATTTTGAAAAATTTGATATATCCAAAATGTCCAGCATTAGACTAAAAACTAAATACAAATCTACACTCCAACTTCCTAAGCCACTCACAAACATTCAAACACACTCACTCCATCAAAACTCCATTTCATCAAGTAACCACACACCAAACAAATAAATATTCAAATTCCACATTCAAATTCCAGTTTGAACACACATATGATTGAAATTCACAGACTGACACAAATACACTTGGCTATCTGTTATTCGACAAGATATTAGAAACTCATATGTATATATATTACTGTATATATATATATATATATATATATATATATATATATATATATATATATATATATATATAACCTGTATACGATGTTTCTCTAGATTTTACACTGAAAACATGAAAATAATTGTTATATTTTCATACTGATTGCAATTTAAGTGTAGGCAGGTCATTTTAAATTGCTGTTTCTGAGACATGAACCATTATTGCTTATAAAATGAGGTGCTGCGATGTTTTAATAAGCAGCTCATAGGCCCTATAGATGACTTCATCAGAAACATCTAAATGACATGAGACTATTAAAAATACAAATTCCTTTAATACACAAGAAAAAATAGTCCTGAAGGAATATTGTGCAACCAAGGCTTTCAAAAGCATAAATCTGAAAGTCAAACACCCTTCAGTGAATTCAGTGAGAGGAGAAGGCTTGCACTCACCTTTGGAGGTCATTTTTGCCATAGATTTGGACTGAATTTTTCTTAACAGAGCAAACGACTAGCATGAATCATTTAATTGGTTGTAGTGTCGAAACAGTTACCAAGACCAGCAAGTAAGTGATAACTGCCAAAATTACCTCATTATGTTCTCTCACTGCATTGCTCAAACAGAATTCATATATTGTGCAATGGAATTTTAATATAATTTTAAATGCAGAATATTTCAGACAATTGACTTTGTGTGTGCATAGTAATCTTCAACACCTTGAAGTATAACTTCCTGGTTCTTATTTAGTGCATAAAAAAAACCTTCTCCATCTTTATGGCACAATTCTTTATGCAGTGAACTTCTTTACTCTTATGTCTATGAGGGACTGTTTCAGACAGCCTCGTACAAAGCACAGTTTGTTTCTTTTTGTTTTCCTCATACATAACACCAGGCTAATCCACCTGCTTTGAATGTAGTTGTTAATGCCAGGAAGCCATGGTCTATAGGGATGTCATGTTTCTGTGCTAGCATGCAATAGTAGAATGATCTATGCTTTTTACCATCTGTATATTTTCTCTTTAAGTTTTATAAACCTCATTGCTTATGTTTTCCCCTTTACTCCATAACACTCCTGGAAAACGTTTTACCATTCTTAACAACATTTTCTATTACTTCCTCAGTCTAGACAGCACAATCAATATGGAAGTGTAAACATGGGGGGATAGAAAGTTAGAAGGAATGAAAAACTGGAAACAGAGTTTTGGATACAGTATGAAAGACATTAGTAGACTCCGCCAGTAATGTGAATGGTAGGAGTAGGGGTATGAGGTTAATAAGGAGCAAAGGTATTTGGGTAATACTGGGGCAGAAGAACAGACACACCTGAGAATGATAAGGCACTGTTACAATAATTAGTTACATATTGATTTAGGTCTTGCAAATCAATTCAGAGAATTAAATGTCATGGCATTGTGACATAGGTATAACCCAGAGAATGAAATATCGCTTTGAACGATTAATATTTGCCCATGTATGATTTCAGTATACCTAGAACTTTAACATAATTGACAATGCTGAATATGTATGGCTGACTTTTTGGGAGTCATTCTACTGTTGGGAACTTATGAAGGTTCACAATTAAGTATTTTTTTCTTGTTGTGCTTTTTAATTACCCAAAACAACTACGTCCTCCTAACTGTTTGTTTTCCGTATCTGTTGATTAACTACCTACATATCTAACACTGCACTGCTAAGCATCTAGTGGCAGGATTTACCCACTCTGAGAAATCCCACATATTGGACATATGTTAATATTTAATTAAAAAGATTAAATACCTGTTATTTTAACTACATGTGAAGTTTCCACCTGTATTTTACTAATGCCCTGATACTGCAGAATGATTACTTGTACTTTTTGAAAATATTATTTGTTTACCTTGAACTAAATATTTATGTAAAGCGAGAGAGAGAGAGAGAGAGACAGAGACAGAGAGAGACAGAGAGATACATCTGTTCTTTTTCTTCCTTTTGTCATGAATAAATATATTCCAATAATCCATATTACTCAGTCAAGGGATACTGCTAAGCAAAAGTATCACGATAAGAACCACCTGTCTTTTAAAAAAAATGATATTCATGGATGAAAAACCTTGACTATAGCAAAGATCACTAGTCAAGAAAGGAAGCTCATGGTCTGAAACCAGCAGCTACATTAGGTGTAAGTAAAATATAATACTGGCCTATGTATAATCCCAGAGTGCTTAGTACAGTTGTGGCAATTTGCAGTAAGTGTTAAGAAAACAATTTTATTTGTTTACTGGGACACTACAGTGACCAAGCCATTTCCACTGCTGTTATTTCTTATACATACAATATAAACTATTAAATATTATGTGCTACTGTCATGATTATAATACCATACATCTTCAATACCAGGAAAGATGGAATATTTGAAATAATGTTGAATAACTTCAGTTACCCTGGGAAACAAACTTTCTTCCCGAAATTCATAGGTTTATACTAAGCTAACTGCTCTTGTGAGCCATTGTAAGCCTAACCAATTATCCCTTGTGAAACTAAAACCCTGAACCTTGTGTTTGCAAGGCAAATACTTTAACCATTAGACCACCTTCCCAACCCTTGTCAATCTCTTTTCTTTTACATGGATATAAAAACTTATCTAAGTTGAACCAAGAAAGCAAAGTGTACTACAGCCTTGCTACCCTTGACTGAAAACAGTTTAGACTTCCCATCTGGTTGTCCATCATAGCCTTAACTATTTGTCCCACACATCATACCTTGACTGCATCTCTCTTTGAATCTGAAACAATATTCCATCAGATTATGGTCTATATATACTATAGTAAGTTCACCTCTTTAGCACCTATCTCTAAGTGTTTAGAGAACTTTGGCCTCCAATATCTTGTCTGCACTTCCTTCTGTATACATTTTAGCTATCATATTAGCATCTTCTTATAAATATGTCACGTTACACAGTTTATCTAGCTTCAATATCATGAGTGCATTAAATTAGAATTGCAGGTTTGTGGACTCCCTATATTTTATAAATCTTAGTATGCAGTATGTTATTCTCTGGTACATTTTCTTAAATTGCATATATATGAGATTTGAAGATGAGCTTGTAGAATATATTAATCTAAGCACCAATATATTGATTATAGCTAAAATTCCAAATTTGGGAACATGTTATTCTAACCATGGCCTTTAAATTGAATGCTAGTAGATTGATGGAATATTACTAAAACAACATTTCGTGATAGTGGAGTTTTCTCTTTTTTTCCATTGTTGTTTAGCCTAAGATTAGGAATATTTATGTTTGTGGATGTGGCAAGTGTTCTCACATATGGTGAGGCTACAGTTTGCTTACCCCCTTGTGAAAAAAAAAAACTCAAAGGTTCACTGGAAGTTGTTTCAGCAGTGTTCTTTTTTTCTACCTATCTGGAATTGGCTTAGTAATCGATGATAAAATGACATGATTCCAAAAGTTTTATCAATTTCAAAAAGATAAATGCTTACAAATGTGCTTGTTTCAAAATGTGCCATTCTGTTTTTATCCTTGTTAATATGAAAGTAATTTTGCACTTACCTGGAATACATAATTTTCCGATTTTCTTGTAGGGAACTCGCTTCTGATTCTGAAGTTATAATGCTACAGGTTTTAGAATTGTTTGTATAACTGATTAACCTAAATCCTGTGATAGTTGTTATATCATAGGAATATAGTGAAAAAAGAAGAGGGTCAAATACTGACCCCATGGGGTACTTTCCTTCTTAAAAGTGTTCTGTCTTCTACTAAAAAACTGTCTTTGTACACAAACTTCTATCTCATAGCCATTTCTCAATCCACCCTTACACCTATAGTTTCTTGTGGCTAACATATTCAGAGGACTTCCTAAAATCAGCATTTGACGTTCATTATCTATTCCTCCATGACATCAGTAAGAAAGCTGTTCACTGTTTATGAGGTGAATAACCTTCTGCATAAGTATATTGATGGTCTCTCTCAACAAAATGGCAATCAAAGAAAAGTGACCACAGCTAGGAAACCAAGGCACATTTTAAGTTAGTACAGTTGCTAAGTGTTTTCATCCTTCTACATGCAGGACTTGATCAGATCAAAAGATTCAAACAACAAACTCAGTTTAAAAGCAGTTAGTATGATCACATGACACATTGTGGACCCATAATGACATCATTTATTTATTTAACATTTGTTTACCTTCATCATTAAGGTCCTGTAATCTAATACTAAAACATGCTTTTAACAATGCAAATATGAACATGTGACATTAAAAACATTGAAAACAAAATATGTAGGAAGCTAAAGACCATTAAAAAGTCTTTTCTTAAGTTTAAAAGTAGTTAGTGTGATCATATAACACCTCCTGAAGAAACAATGACATCATAATTAAGGCTCTGTGGTCAAATGCTGAAACATTTTTATAACAATACAAATATTCACATACAAAATTAAAAGGGAATTTGAAAACAAAATATTTAGAAAGCTAAAGAACATTAAGATATTAAAGAACATTTTAAAAGTATTTTTACATGTAATTAAGTTAATGTTTTGAAGCAGTTATCAGGAGGATACTCTGGATAGAAATGCTGTCATTTAAACTGGGGGGTAGGGAGGGGGCTTGCTTCCAACCTTAGCTGCCATTCTATCTCTCCATTTATTCAATGTGAGGTTTCCAGGGCCTCCCTTTAGAATTACCTGGAAGACCTTCTAGTACCCAAAATATAAACATTTAAAATCTGAGCACACCTGTGAGAAAAGGGCATTGCTCATCCCTTTTGTTAATGTAATAACAGTGCTCATGTATTCTTCTCAATAAACATTATTGGTTTTGGCTATATAAAGCACAGGATATGTGATATACTTATCTAAATATATAATTCCTTTTTTCTCAGAATTGTAATAATTTGTCTGATATAGTTGGTTATCTGTGTTTATTCTCCTTCATTATTGAAATTAGACGGACTACAGTAACTGCATTTATAGTTCCCTTTTTAGAACTATTATTGTTTTTCACATCTTTACTACTGTTTTTCTCCAGCCTTTGTTAAATATTAGAATTGTGTTTAAAAACAAAAGATGGCTTGTCTCCCTATTTATCACATACATCTCCAAAATAGGAACATAGACATCAATGATTCTTAATAATTTCTTTAATGCTGCTTGAGTCCACATTAAAACAAATAAAATAAAATCACATATTTTTCATAAGGCTTTGTGTCATCCAATGGTTCATAGGTTCATAGGTTCATAGGTTGGTACTAGGCTATCAGCCCTAGGGCCTATACAAGCCTAGCCATAACAATCCCATGGCTATTTCTTCCCACATTATTTACTTTCCTGGACCCCTGTCTAGCAGGGCGACTGACGTGATCCCTGGGGTGAATTTCCTTTCTCCCATCCAATCATCAAGGTACCTCTTGAAGAGGTCCAAAGAGGCACTCTGCTTGACATGTATGGGCAATCTATTCCAGAGTCTGGGGAGTCTCTGGGTCAGGAACCTATCCCTCCAGCATGTTTTGTTTATTGTGATGACAAGGTTTAGATCCCTGGAGCGTGTAGCTCTGAGGGATTGGGATTTCTTTAAGTGTTTAAGTTAGTACAGTGCATTTTTAAACTTTACTTTCATGTTATCTGAACTCAACAGAGATGTATATTTTGTGTGCCTACTTTCTGGTTTCATCCTTCATTTGAAATGATAAATATAATGGATATCCCCTGTAGATAACCATTTTCACTGAAATATCCAGTTTGCCATTGAATGTGTCATTGTCTGGTGAATTAATGCGTCCATGTATACTCCTACAAGTGATCCGATTGTTCTATCAACAACACTTTAATTGAGTGCTGTCCAATCGATGCGCAAAGAGAGAAATTCAACAGTGGAGTTTTATTTTTTCTCCACTGCTGTATGACCTCAGAGTAGATATATTTTAGTTTGCATGGTGTAGAGGTTGTCACCCACATGGGAATGCAGACAAGCTTGCCTCCCCCCCCCCTACAAAATACTTACCTCTTAGTTTCGGTGAAACTTATTTCACTCTTTTTCCATCAATTGGACAGCACTTGATCAAACTGCTGTCAATGGGTTCACATGTATCCTCCTATGGATATGATGTTTAGTTCTATTCCTTGCAATTTGCAGCACATGTTCTTTTATCACACAGTCATTTAGCCTGTGTGATAAAAGAACATGTTATGAGTATGAACTTACAATAGCCACTAAAACCAAAAATAACTATAGATTTTTCTTTACTTATGTCAGAATTTTAAAAAGTAACACTTAGCAATGTTTAGAGCTAGCCCGGAAAAATGCTGCAGACTTTAACTGAGGGGGAAACAGTGCATATCCTAGCTAACAAACCTAGTTCAAAGTCTGCCTACCACGGTTATAGCTAGCTATTCCATAGATTCCATGCTCTCCCCTGCTCCCTTTAATTGCTATGGAAAATGTTCACTCAACCTTCTCAAAAGCTTAGAATATCTCATCAATGACCCTTATTAATATAACAAATTGCCTGATTATCAGTGCCAAATATGGCCTATAAGAATCCCTACTCTTAATCTCTTTAATCTAAGCCTCTCCCCTGGTCACCTATCTGTACCCTGCACACAAAGGTAGCCTAGCCACTGACCCTGATAACTATATATCTATTAGTCTGACTAGCCTCATATGTAAAGCTATGGAACATATTGTCTCAGACCTTATTGATAAGAACATTGAAAAATCTCTTAACCCTGGGCCCTCAATAATTTGATTATTTCAAAGGAGGGTCCTGCCTCTTTAAACTCATTAATTTCTTTCAAAAAGAGTTTGTAGCAGTAGATAGTGATTTAACAGTGCATACAGCATATTTGGACCTGGCCAAGGGTTTTGATACCATACCCCAAGCAGGCATTATTGACAAATGTGTAAATCTGAATGAAAACTAACCGGTTGCCTAAAAAAACTTGAAGTTAAAGTCACAGGTACCTGTTAAAGCAAAAAGGTTACCAGGGTTGTACCACAGGACTCAATGTTTGGTCCTCTTCTCTTTGGCAACTATTTCTCAGACCTTCAGGCCAAAACTCCTGGCCTATCGTTATCTATCTTTGCAGCAGGCTGTAAATTTGGTTTTGCTATTGGATCTTCCTTGGACTCATAGCTGGTGCAGCATAAGTCAGACTATGTTAACAACTGGTGCAAACATAATGGTCTCAAATTAAATGTGACAAAATGCAACATAGTTCCTTTGTTTAAGCAAAATGCTTTTACATACCATATAGGTGAAACATCCCTCCAATCTGACTGTTGTAAGGGTTCTAGGTACTCATGTTGATAATTCCTTACTGTTTGATAATAATTTCTCCAAAATAGTACATAAAGCTTTCTATCTGGCTCATCTAATTTCCAAAGACATCTTCACTAGATTGCATAATTCTTAATTTTCACCCCTTTCTTGTGAAATAAAGATGTATCTGCATGTACTGTTAAGAACCTTTTTATGCAAGATCCAGTTTAGCTCTATTGTCCTCAAATGACTATAGGCTTTCTTCAACAAAGAACTGATATGTTTTAGGCAAATCTTTTACAGCACATACATTCAAAATGACAAGTTATCTCTGGGGTCATGAGAGCCAGGGTTATAATGTTAGCTGTCAACAAATCGATATGTGGCTTCAAGTTTCCTGACATCAGACTTATGGAGGCCTACACAACATTTATGCATCTAGTAGCTGAACAGCTGAGATTATTTGTCTGTGACTCATATCTAGCCTCCAAATCCAACACACAAGGCACCTGAAAAAGAGTTTGCCAAAATATCATTTCATTGTCTACTATTAGATTAATCTTATATGCACTTTCTCTGTCATTAATTCCATGTATTTGTACTTTTTACATGAAACTATAGATGAATGGATCAACAGTTAAAGCATAAAGGAGACTTGTGAATAGGCACTCCTTTCTCTTCCTGTTTACACTTGTTCTGATATGTCTGCCCTGATGTTAACCACTGTAGACAACCCATAATAAAGGCATGTTGTTAGGTTTACCATGTGCCATAGATGGGTATGTTTTTATCTGTCTATGATATATATATGTCCTCATTAGAGTGAGTAGGTAGTCTCATCTTAGCTAATGAAATTATTTTTCATAAAGACTATGCACGAGGTGTAGACCATTCCTATTATTCAAATGTTCTTTCAGCCAGAGTACCCTTCTAATATTATTGAATATATACTTCTTTCTCAAAAAGCCATGCTAAGCAGAACAGATAAGATTGGACAGAATTGTCTGTAGTCAGTGTGTTCATATTATCATGAAGATCTTAGAATCTACATTAAGGAGGAATACTGGCCTATAAGATGACATCTTTAAATGTGGCTTGTTCTGCATGATGACATGATTCAGGAAGCCAATCTTCCCCCCAGTCATCACTAAGAGGGAGCTAGATACTCCCTCATTATCTCCATCCTCAATTGCTTTTATATTTGTACCATGAGTCCTATCGTTACTGCAGATTTTACTGTACATTTATTTATTTAATATGTATTTATTATTTGTTTACCAGGAAAGTCTGATTTGGAACAAAACCAATTTTCAGCAGAGGCACGGGGAAAAATGCTCCAGACGCATGTCTTTATAATGTGGGAGGAAACCAGAGCACCTGGAGGAAACCCATATGAACATAGGGTGGACATGCAGACTCCGCACAGAAGGCACCCAGCTGAGTCAAGAATTGAACCGGAGAACCTCTTGCTGTGAGGTGACAATGCAACTGCTGCACCACTGTGCCGTCCAATCAAGTGAATTTCACCAAAGGATGCTGGCATAGTCAATATGTCTAGGTCTTCTGCTGACAAAGATCTTTTCTTGATGATTCACCTAGTCTCACTCCATATCTTAGACACCAGTGTTTCTGGATTTAAATAATTTAGCAGTGCTGGTTTAGACATTACATACTCGGAAGCAGGAGTTTAGGTGGGTGCAGGCCAATATATGGTGGAATGTGCATAAAGTGACCCCAAGGGGCCCCATCAAACCACTGAATCTTGTACAACAAGGCAAACTCCCTAAGCAATCGCTATCAGTTGGAGTGCATACCTTTTTGGCATGTGAATATTGGGTGCAGAACAAAACTGACATTACAAAAGTGTGCACCCATCTGTAAGTCCCATGTTTCCCAACATTCTATTCAGAAGCTTGGACAGTCTGGACTGCCTTGGCTTAACTAGAGTTCATGTATCTTTGAGGCTTGACAGACAGCTAAAATGTACAATATAGCATGCCCTACTCTTCTTGTGCAATTATCTTAGGAGTGTATGTAGGGGAAAATGCAGATGGATGCAAATATACTCCATGTTCTCTTAAAAATAGCCTTTAATTGCAATAGTCACCCTCTATCAGTCAAGCTAGCAACCAAAATTGACCCTGCCCTTTACTTGAATAATATGATAAGGAAACCATTGTCAGGTACCCTTCCCCACCCAGCTTTAAATGTTTATCAAGGGGGTTAAATGAGTTTCATAAAACAGGATATTATAAATAAAATTCTTTCCTTTCTTCCCACTGAATTCTGCCCCGCCGATAAACTGGATGATAATGTTGATTCAAAGACATACTGCAACCATGATGCACCTCATAATATGCAAATGATGACATAACGGCATCGAAATCAGCAACATTAGTGAAATAAGGTTAGTGACAAATGCAAATGAAAGTAAACAATATGGTAGCATGTTTCAAAAACTTGTATATTTCTTGTGATAAGATACGAATACCAGAGCAGCTGACCACAGTAAAATCCTGGAGTTATGGAGGTCACTGAGTCATCTGCCTGTACCTGAGGTGTCAAAGCCTTCCACAATTCAAAAATTGTGGACAGAGGCACCATGCAGAAACTGGTCAAGATGTATTGGTGTTGCCCTCCCATTGTGTTGGCAGTCCCTTACATCCCCTGAACTTTATCTATCTATCTATATTTATATATATATATATATATATATATATATATATATATATATATATATATATATATATATATATATATATATATATATACACGTATACCAACTCTGAGATCATCATATCTCAAAGTAAAGGGAATATTCTGAGAAAACTGTAATCTCAGACTTGGTATATTTAAGCCTATTGTTTGGCAATTCAGTCTCTATATTTTGGGACTGTGTGAAATAGGTCTCAGCACCTCAAAAGGTTACCACTGCTATTCATGTATAATGTACTATATCGGGGATATTTAACTTGCTTAACTCCTCCGACTTCTGAGATTGTCAAAACTGCTGCATTTTGCATATGCTTGTAGCATTTCTGTATAAATTTCTAATTTTGTGTATATTATAATTGCTTTCTTGCGTGTTGTTTACTTTATATGCTATTACTATAAAGTGAGCTACTTATAATGCCTCTTTGTTAATCTGACTCTGTATTTCTGTGTTTTTGATATATTTGCCTTTCGGAATGTGCATGAGAAAAGTTGCGGTACCACCCCACCCATTTATTTAACAAAAAGAAAAACAGATAATAAATAAATAAGTAAATAAATAAATATTTCAAGTAGTTTGCTTTAAACACTTTTACTGAATTATCACTTGTGACGTAGGCAAATTTACATTCATATAAATGTAATAAAACTATATTAACATAACAAACATTATACTTCACATATATTGCTTTATATCACATAACCTAAGCAATATTACATAAATTATTCAATTCCTGCCTTTTTTTAAATAAGAAACATCTTTATTAAACCACCACTTACAACAGAGGCAACCATACATTTATATAAATGAAAACAAACTACACTGACACAATCATAGTTGCAAGCATTTTACATCAGTAACCCTACTGACATACTCCCAGTTGCAAACAATTATACATCACTTATAATCTACCCAGTCTTTCTCACTCAAACATTACATAGCTCATTTAAGTCCTCTCGCCTTTTAGACCTCAATTTTTTTCTGCTATTGTTTTTTTCCCTACTGTTAGGCATAGCCCTCAGTAGGTATTCAACAATTTACTGGAAATCTGAGTGGTATGATCAGCTGTTCTGTGTTTTCAAGTTTCTGTTACACTACTATATCCCTAATATCAGGTCACTTAAATTGACTCCTAATGTGTGGCGATGATTTTTTTTTCTTTCTTGTAGTATATTACAATGATAGAACCTGTATTTTTTTTCAGAGTTCTTCTAAGGCACACATTAAACTATTATAGGAACATTAATCCTATTAAAAGTATAAACCATTTATGACAATGCAACAAAGTAATTCAGTGTTTGCATTTCTTTCAACACATTTTTATACAATAAATCACTCATTGTTTTTTTCATGGCAATAATGAAACCGGTCACACCCTGACATTTTAGACTAGACTCATCTCATATGAGAAACTGTCTCTCTGCTAAGCTCATATTTAATGTTCTTCCATATTGTTCAAGTCATCCGTAAGTCTAGTCATCTTTAAAAGATTTCTGAACCCTGTCCTTAATTTTACTGAGGTTTGATTTTAGAGCAAAATTGGAAATATTAAGCAAAATGCATATTAAATTAAGATCTACATCTGCTGCTGAAAATAATTAATGGAATAAATCTCACTTGCCTAGGATTCTTGCAGCTTAGCCTTCTGTTTGGTAATGAAAGCTTACTTTTTTTTCAGTTTTACAGAAACAATGTAATACAAGATTCAGACTATGGGGAAATGTTAATTATTGCTACTAGCTCAACCATTTCAATGTAGGTCAAAAAGCTTAAACTTAGCATGTGGTAAAGAAAGACAAAGACATTCTTATCACAAAAGAAGACTAGACAAATGCTTTCCAGGGTGGCAGATCTGCCCAAATATGCAGCGACAAAGTTGTGTAAACATTCTGACTGATACTTGGAAATGGAATGGGAGAACCTTGCATCAGCTTAAAAACATGTCAAAAATGCAAAAAAGAAAAAAAATGCATACTAAAGTGTTTCTAGGAAATCAATGACAGATGCAACAGTGAGCATAGTGTCATTAAAGCCATGTGAACTAAATACACCAACACTGGAGACCAAGTACAGTCCATGAAAATGCACAAACAATAAGTGGTAACATCATTTTCACAATAGAACAGGGCCCTTATGCAGGAAACAGCAAATGCCTACTCTGTCCTAGCCATAACACTAAACTTATATGTGATTTTAATACAGGCACCAACCCTAACACCCTGGCATTTTCCAGAAAGGCATTCAGTTAAATGGCTTTTATTCAGTGTTGCATATGACCAAATGGTCTTGATGTGGATGAATTCAGCAAAGCACCCATCAGTCAACTGTTTTGCTTCCTATCAAAGTAAATTCCTCATCGCCCATTGTTAAGTCAGCCAGACTTTCCAATCCTATCATATGCAATAACGGGGTAACTGCTACCAGACTGATGCATTTCCTGTGTTCCCAGATATCCCAGCCATACCACAGAAAAAAAAGAAAGAATCCATGCCATCTGCACTTTGCAGTGTGGGGCCTGCAACTGATTCACAAACTAACTTTGTCACTGGCTTATTTAGTCCTGTAACAGTAAAAGTTTTAGATGTAAAGTACAAGTAACAAGTTCCCCTGGAAACAATCTTGTAATATGCCGAGCTTAGCATGAGTATCTTTACAGCATTTTAGATGATCTGAAACATTTTTAGTGTTTTTATTACCATCTTATTTTCCTGGGACATATCTAATACACCATCCAAACACTCAGGCTGACTCATCAGAGTCTAGCCAAAGAGATTGTAGCTTATAAACAGATAATAGTATGTGGCAGAAGCAAGCCACATCAATATTGTTGGATAGTTCCTAAACTGTGCAGTGAATTACAGAGTCTCAGTGAGTACAATGATGAGTTGTTCCCAAAATGTCATCCTAGGCCTGTTGTAGTTTTTAATTAATTTAGCGATGCCCATTGTACTGGAAGCTTGTCCTTAGCTGCATCTCTTGTGAGGGAGTTACATCAAAGGCATTTTTGTAGTTTCCCTTAGATGTTCTCAAAAATGCTACTGGGTGGAAACTTTTGTGTCACTTTCACATAGCATTCATTTTCTTATCTATTCACTCATTTATTTATTTTTATATACACTTCTTTAATTCTCATTTAATTTCTCATGTTTTTACTAATACACGTGTGTATTGAATGCGCGTGTGTGTGTGTGTGTGTGTGTGTGTGTGTGTGTGTGTGTGTGTGTGTGTGTGTGTGTGTGTGTGCATCTCAAGACTTTCCAAACTGATTCTCTGCCTTAGATCTGTTGCTTGACAGGTGACAGGTTAAATTCTGACTCCCTCTGGACATGGAATAGAATAAACTGCGTAGCAGAAAATAAATGAATGAATAAAATGGAACATTTTTCTTTCATTAAAGTTGAGCAATCAGTAGAATATATTTTTTGCACTGCTTTATGATTTATTCATGTAGAAATATGTTGGTCTCATTATAAAGACTATTTAATGCAGCTTTTCTTTGGAATCTTGAATGTATTGATGGAGAAACACTTTGGTCAGTTTTAATTCTGAATACCTCATTCATGACTACATTCATGGTTACTGAATTACATGGCACAATCTGTTAAATTCTGATGTGAGATTCTTCTTTGTCCTGGGTCACAATGCACATTGCCGTATTGCTACAGATTATTATTTAAATATGAACCAAAATTAATGTCATTTAGTCAATTCTTATAAAACAGATGACAAGAATGAATATGTGATTCCTGACTGACATGTTTATCAGTACTGTTGTGTCACCTAAAAAGCATCAACACTCATGCATTTGTAAGGTCTGAAGTAAAATGAAACATGATTCCTTGGGTAAGGTCCACTCTCACTGTCAATGCATGGAAGTTTGGTCATTTTACCAAAATGCATTTATTCTGACTCCAATATTGCCACATTTTGGGGTAGGTAAAACACCCAACCACAACAATTTCTCTACAAAAACACAATAATCAACATTACAGAAAGGATTTCAGCCTGCAGGCACCATCGAACTGGGTGTCAGAAAATGAGTTTTTTATAACTAGAACTGCAACCAGCCAGAATATATGTATGCATTGCTATGAATATCACTATAATTGTGTTGCAGATCCTGAAGAAAGAAACTACAAATTAAATTAATAAATACATTTTATTTTTTCACAATTTCAGCATCTTAAATATTATCAAAATATAGTCTAGTTAACTGCAATAGTCTGTTCAGTCCCGGAGCATCGAGCAGTACCTGGAGTATAGACTCCAGGTGTTGTTCTGGAACATGAGCTGCTTCCCCAGGAAACAATACTCACAAAGTATCAGTAATTCCCAGATGGCAAACTAGAGATCCACCAGTATCACCCTGTAAAAAGAAAAAAAAAAAGATCTTTGTTATTATGCACCCTTTTAATAACCTGTGTTTCATTTCTGGTTTTAAATGCTGGGACACAGCTGAGCCTGTGTAGACAAACTTACTGCACTTCCTGCCTACCCTTCATTACTCAGCAATGGCTGCCTGTGTTGCCCTGCCAGGATACTGGAATGATCAAATAAACAGAGTGCTAACATGTTAACACTGGAATAATTCTTGCCTCTGTTCCACAGCAGATTATTTCCTGTGGACCAGAAAAGCTAATACATTCAAATGTGGAACTCGTGAATGACTGGTAAGAGACATTGCACACATATGTGTTTCATGGTCTTTGTGCATCAAGGAGGATCGCTAGACACTCATTTGCTGAATGTGACAGCAAATATTCATCTTTTCTTTTATGCCCAGTAAGTCCAGAGCTGTTAGTTATACACAAATCAGTCACACTATATTCTGACATCATCTTAGTACAAGTCATGGCTAACAATCAAAGAAATTAAAATTAGGAACCATTTAATACCATATTGCTATTCACTCCAGGGATCGATTCAGAAAGATGATTTTTGTTAAGGTAAATTTTAGGAGGAGGAACAAGCCCTTAATTTTGCTACCTGTCATCAAATATGAATGTTACAAAAAGATAAGCTGGCATAGTGGATACAGGAAATTTCTAAAATAAAATATGGGATATTCTGAGAATCTGACATCCTGTTTGGTAGGAATTCCTAGCTCTTTATTCAAGACACTTCAATTTTATATCACGATCTGCTGGTAAATACTTGACAGGTGTGCTTATGACTGGAATTATTTTCCCAGAAGCAGCACGGTCTACATGGTTACTTTTCTCTTCCCAAATAGTAAGATATGCTGGTTGGAGGGCACATAGTGTAAACATCTGCAAGCATGCACTTGCCCATGTATTTCGGTATGTGATCTGTCAGCAATTTAGTAAGGTAGATCAAAGTCTCAAACTGCAGCTTCTTAGAAGTTGCAAATCTTTCTTCTGTTTTCTTTAGATATGAACCACCTGCAACTGAAAAAATGTTGCTATGAATATTCAATGACTTTCACACAGTTAATAGTACTATGTAAGAAAAAAGATAGGAAAAATACTGAATGTAGATGAATGAAAGATCACAATGTTTTATGATCCTCCTTCACTCTTACTTGCTCATGGCTGAAAAAATAGGATGTGATACTCCTCCTGGTCAGGATTCAAGGACAGACAGAACTGATGATAGAAGTTAACATATGTTGAAATTCATGGCTACTTCAAGTATGCACTATGAGATAAAATTTTATTTTACTTACTTTTCTATATGTAACTGAATGCAGAGTATCAGAATAATCTCAATGCCTGGAGTCTGACGTATCTCTTCAAATTCCAGAACAGGTCTCTTGCATTAAAGCTGTGTTTAAAATTGGACATTGTAGTTGCCTGCAGTCCACAGATAGTATTTATGTCCAGAATATATTAGCTGTCTCTTGTGTTTTCCAGGACATCAGAAGATGAAGTTTAAATAAATCCATCAGCAGCATGTTCTTGACTTTCGCTACATATGCATTAGGTGCTTATTTGCATAATACCTGAGAATTACTCTGAGCTGATCACTCATAGCTTCATGTGTAATCACTAGTTAACAGCCTTAGGGGCCTTTTTAAGCCTAGCCATGTTTTTCCTTTTGTAAATGACAGGATGAGTTACCCATGGGAATATAGCTGCATTTATATGGTAGAGCATTTACAAGCTGCCTCTGTCCAGTAGGGGCATAGGTTCTAGTCCAGGGGTAAATTTCAGATTTCACATCTCCTTTTAATAGAAAAATCTCTAAATCAATTTCAGTAATAATTACACCATTTTCCTTTCAAATATTATTTAAAGATATTCTTAATTTTCATTATCAGTAAAACTTCATTCTTTTAATAACCCATGAAAATGTAATAACCACATACTTAAATTATTTATATGTCACACAATGGTCAAGTGAAAGTCATACAAATGCAGCCTAAGTCTGTTTGTTTATTTTTAACACACAATTAGGTACATCTCAGGGCTGGATTTAACTAATTTTTAATTCATTATGCACAGCTTGCTTGTATTACACTATGACATTGTGTTACAGTACTATGGTCATCACTATACATTTGATGAATTTTGTGAATCTGCCTGCAAAATACCATATAAGATCTTAGGTTAGTTAAACTCTATACCTTGCAATAGGGGTATATATAGAAGAGGAGAGTGTAAAATCTGGGGCTGCAAACTGCAGGTAGTTGATGTACTTCTAATGTCATGGTCTTTATGTATAGATGTTCAAGCCTAGTCTTTACAGTTAAGCATCCAATATAATTATTCCGTCACATTTGTCGTCTCACACGTTGATGTTTGGTAGAGTTCCTTTAGAGGTGGTATTACATAATATCAAACATTTTACTGTAGAGAGAAAATGAGGGAAGTGCTTTTGCATCTCAGATATTTTTATCATCATTTCTGCTTTCATTCTGCCATGAGAGAAAATTTTAGTTAATCATTTTTATCTGTGTTATATTTTTTGACCATAGACTGGCCTGGGATAGCATAATGTACTGTACTGCAATGAAAAGTAATGCCACATGATATAATACTTCAGTCTGGAACAGAATAAAAGTAGTTATATCTGAATTACTGTCTATGTATTATTATTATTTCTATCTGAATAATACTCTGGCCTTAGAAATATGCTTAAGCTTCAACCAAGCTAGAACTGACCAAGCTGGAACTGTGCATGGCTCAAGTAAAAGTTGTCATGCACTCCATCTGCATTTCTTCCTTCCAACATTTCGTAGAGGCATTGTTTAACAATATGGACTGCTAATGAAGTATGCAAGATATCTGACTGTTCACAATGACTTATCAATAGTTCTACATTCTTATAGCCTCTCACTGAAGTAAAACTGGGAAGGTACTGTTTCCTTTATTTTTTGAAAGATGATTCAGGTATTATCTGTGTGTACCATGAAAATGATGAGCAATGGAACGTCAACAGTTTATTAACAGTGCGGCAATATTCTGTATCATTAACACTTTTGTGATGATGGCCTTCTGTTTAATCCACGAAACCTTGGTCTGATTTACCTTATCAGCTAATCTGTGGTTGACATACACTGACAAAATCCATGATAGGAAGAAACCTAAGTCCTTAATATAAACATATGCAACCATCTGCTCACCTTTTTGCAGACAGCAAGACACTGTTGGCATAATGCTTAAAGTGTTCACCTCCCATGCACAAGGTACAATGCTGATCTTCGGCCTATGCCTGCATGTAGCTTGTATGTTTTCCCTGTTTCTTCCTGGGTTCCTTCCACCTCCCCAAATCAGGCTGGGTGTTTCTAACTCAAACCCACACAAGAATGGAGTTATGGGCAGCACAGACTATAGATGGTGCCTATCAGGGGAGCGGTTGTACAGACATGGAAGCTTTGAATATGGATCACAGACTTTAGCCCATGGCAAAGCGAGCCACTTGTTGATGTAAAAACTGGCTCTAGGTGACCTGGTCATATTGACTAATATCTTTGAAAAATGTGCATGGGTATTTGCAGGTGATAAGTGGGATGAGGGCCTGGCCTACTCTGTCTTACAGAAGGGAATAGTGGGAAGTGTTTATGTGCATCTGCTGGCTAGTGTGTGCCTGCCATAAAACCCAGCAGCCCTAGGTCAGTAAGTTACTGGCTGGTTGGTGCCCAGTTTCCCCAGCTTGGGTTACCTGAGATAGTTCTGTTGAGTGGAAACTGGACATAAAAAAACAATCAAGTGGCTAACTGTGGTAAAGGAGAGTACTCCGAATACACTGAGGGATGTCATCAGCATCATGGCATTCAGACTTCAGTGTGAGAATAGGGAAGCAGTCATACTGTCAGCCTATGCCCTACAGCAGGGTTATGATACCAAAAAAAAAAAAAATAGTACATTCAGGCATCATTTGCAGGATTTACCAGAAAACGCAGGAAATGAATTGGTGCTCATAATGGGGACCTAAATGTACATAGACAACATAGGATATGAAGACTGCCTGGGTCCACATGGGTGGAGCAACAGGAATAAAGAAGGTGAGTCCATTCTAGACTTTTGTCTGGCAAATGGCTTGATGGTGGCCAACACATGGTTCAGCAAGATAGACAGTCACAAGATCACATTCAAGAGTAGCCAACATGCAACTCAAGTAGACTTCTGCATAGTAAGGTAAAGGTATTGGTGTAGAATCAGTGATTGCAATGTTTTCCCCAGTGACAGAGTCTGTCCACAGCATAAACCATTGGTTGTCACAGTCAGCTCCATGCAGCGGTCAGAGAAGGTTCTAAGATTAACAAAGACTAGGCTGAAAACTTGGAAGTTGACTGGAGAGAAAGCCAAAGAGTTCAAGGAAATACTCAAGACTATAGCACCTCAGTGTGAAGAGGAAATAGATGGAGCTGAAGAAAAATGTCAGCATCTCAAAATAACAGGTATAAAAATAAGGTACATAATGAAAGATAGTGATGGAATGCAGAAGTCCAGGAAGCCATAAAAAGAAAGGAGGAGTGCAGGAAAAAGTGGGAGCTAGAAAAGACAAATCAGGCTAGGAAGGAATAGTGGTTGGCTAACAAAGAGGTTTACAGAGCAACTCCAATTGCAAATAATACGGCTTAAGAAGCACTCCACTGGCTTCTGGAAAGTGACTCAGTAGATGGCGTAAAGAAACTCTATCAGGTTTCAAGACAAAGACAGAATGATAAAGAGAACGGTCATCAGGCAGCCTTCATAACAGATACCACCAACAACCTACTCACCAGTCTACAGGATAACCTACTCACCAGTCTACAGGATAACCTACTCACCAGTCTACAGGATAACCTACTCACCAGTCTACAGGATAGCCAGTCTACAGGATAGCCAAGGCAGACGGAAGGAGTACTTCCAGCAGTTTCTGAATGAAGAAAAACCGAACAGAAGCTGTACTGACCCAGACACAGCCTATGATGAGAGAAGAGGATCTCACCCTAGTAGAGGTAAGAAGGATACTTAGGAAGATGAAGTCAGAATAGCAGTAGGCTCAGATGAGGTCATAGCAGATATAATCAAGATGTTGGATGAGTTGGGGGGAAATGGCTCCAGAGGGTATTCATAGCAGTATGGAGAGATAGGTATATCCTAGACGACAGGAGAACAATCATACTAGTAGCAGTGTACAACTGTGGGCAGCATAGAGGTATCAAACTCCTGTCACACTGCTTTGAAGTTCTGGAGAGTGTGATTAATAAAGGAATACACAGAGTAGTAAAAAGTAAGATGGGAGAAGAGCAGTTGAGATTCAGATAAGGATGCAACACAACTTGCTTGATGTTTGCAGTGAGGCAGATAGTTGAGAAGAAGCTAGGGACGGGGAAATAGTTCAAATGGACAATACTAGACTTGGAGAAAGTCTATGACAAGGTTCCAAGAAAGCTGATTTGGGCAGTCCTATGTTGGTTCAAAGTCTCAGACGCATTGGTAGAATTAGTACAGGTTATGTACACATGGACACAATGACACACGTTTACACAGTGTTCAGACCCATAGAGGGGTTTCCCAGTGTTAGTGAGTGCTCATCAGGATTCATCTCTGAGCCCACTGCTGTTCATACTGGTGTCTGACCACATTAGCAAATAGGTTGGAGGAGACAGATCAACGAAGGTGCTGTGTGCAGACAATATGGAAAAACGGGCAGACTTTAAGCAAAAACTTCAGCAAAGGATAAGGAAATGGAATACAAAAATGAAGGCACATGGAATGAAACTGAGTACAGATTAGGCAGCTGTAATAGCAGCAAATGGGGAAATCACAAGAAGCTGAGAATTGAGATAGGAGGGGAAGTAGCGGAACAGGTAAACAGCTTCAAGTACCGGGGGGGGGGAGTTGAAGACAAGGGACGCCAGAATGAATAGGTCAAAACTAGAATCAGAGGAGCCCACAGCCAACTGGTCCAGAGTTTCAGGGGCAGTATGTGACTGAAAAATGTCAAAGAAGCTGAAAAGTAAGATGTACAAACAGTGGTGTGACCAGTACTACTGTATAGTACAGAAACTTGGGCAGTAAAGGCAGATCAGTTCAGGAAGCTAGAGGTGATGGAGAAAAGTGCCTGAGATGAGTGGTAGGATACACACTGTGGGACACACAAAGAAATGAAGACACCAGAGCAGTAGCTCCAACCACAGAGAAGATCAAAGAGAAAAGATAATGGTGGTTTGGGCACATGTGCAGGAAAGCAGAAGGCAATCTAGTGAAGATGATTTAGAACAGACAGGAAGATGGCAAAAGGAAGAAGGTGAAAGTAACTGAGCATGTGCAGCAAAGAGATGGATGGATTATGTTAGAGAAGACTTGCAACAGTCGGGCATAACTGTTAAAGAAGGTAGGAAAGTAGCATCAAATCAAGAGAGATGATGACAGTTAATACAACACACTGATCTGATGTAGAAAAAAAAAGAAAAGTGTGAAAAAGAAGATGATGATGATAATATATTATCTACCCTTCATGGTTGACTTGTAGCCGTAAAGACTACTAGCCATAATGTTTAAATAAGACCATCAGACTGGGTGCTGCTGTGTGCCACAGATGTTGATGGGAATGTTTCCTGCTATTAAAGTGGGCCCCAGCATTTAGTCAGTTTGCATGCATGGTATAAACATTAACATAAGAAGTGTACAATATTGCTCATTTTACACATACTAATTGCAATATATCAAGTTAAGCTTAAGTGTGTATAGAACTCTTCATCACCTTCATCTCTAGTGCCCTTTTATTAATTCATTATAATGTAATTTGTGCTTGCCTGCCCTCCCATTTGGCTACAAGTCTGCCAGACTACCCTAACATTCGGTGCTTGTACTCTCTTCACCTCACCATGGGCATCGTTTAATTCACAAACTACTTCTGTCAGATGTACTGCTCTCTGTAATTCTCTATGTACATTAGTGTAGGATAACCTTGCAATCATTGGTGTTGGTGAATTTTGCATACATGATATAATATCTGTCAAATTCCATAAAAGCAGAGACCCATGACTGAAGATGACTAGTATAAATGTGTAGTAAATTTGTACATCAGAAAAGCATCAGTCTCTGAGAAATAGTAATGATTTACCATGCAGGCAGAAGCCCCGGCTGCCCCAGTACAGATCATGACGTCAGTAATTTTGCTGCCCCAGTATGTATTGCACTGAGTATTTGTGAGCATGGGAAGAGTTACCTGCTGTAGTCGGCTTGGAGTATTAGATGCTGAAATTAGTAATAAAACACTCATGAGTTATTATTTTTAACACAGATAACTTTGCTAGCACTTGCAAAGCACATTATAAATGTGTCTAGATTATTCTGTAGGACAAATATTTAACAAATCATATCTCCTGTTCTCCCAATTCCAGTAACACTGCATACTGCAGGCTACTTAACATGGACTTGTTTAATGGAAACACTTCCTTTAATGGGCTGCTCCAGTGAGAAGCATGTATGCAGTTAAATGCCTTAGTGAGTGATGTAGTCAAACATGTTTTCAGATTTCTGTCTGATAAATAAACTTAGTGTATTCCTATACTGTCTACAGTATTGCATTGTAATCTGACTTACATAAGAGAGGCGAGAAGTACATAAGTACATTTCTATTTTAACTCAGTGATGTGGGCAACACATTTAAGGATTTCTCAAAGTTTTCTAAGACTGCAAATGTTACCCCATATTACTCAAAACACAAAAAAGCATCACAAATTCCTAACAAATCAATGAATTACTTTCAGAAAATCACATTTTTGGCACTTGAACAGGAATATGTTACTTGGCATTTCACTGAACTGGAACGTGGAATTTAACATCATTTGCCATACGATTTCATAATAAATTTGCAGTTGTAGAACATTGTAGATGTGGGCTTTATATTCAAGGATGTATGAAGCTGAAGTGTAATATTTAAGTTATGGGTGTGGGGATTAGGGAGATTACATTCCTTCAAAAACAACCTGGTATTGTTTATTTATTTAGCAGGTTAGTTAGATTGTTTGTTTATTGGTGTGATACACTGATCACAATAGACCATTTGCAGGAACAGCCTGGAGGAAGACATTCATAAAAAATCAATCACTCAGTCAATCAATCAATCAATCAATCAATCAATCAATCAATCAATCAGAACAAATTCACAAACAGAGTAATCACAAAAGGTAGGTAATCCCATAGATAATTGATACAATATCTAAATATTAGTAACAAAGTAAAAAAAAAATATGAATTAATTTTAGTAGTAAATATGAGAGGGAAGCAACAGGTGAGAACAGAGGGTCAAAGCAGGAAAGATGTAGGTGAGAATGGAGTTAGGCTATGTGTCCAGTGGCAAATCACTTGCAATCAGATTTTTGATGGCGGTATCTTTTGAGTTGAGCTCTGAATGTGGGGAAAGAGGAGACTTCTTTTAGGTGGTGGTGGGGACTCCCAGAGTTTGGGTGCAATAATGGAGAATGAATGGTCGATACAATCCAGTTGGTTTGGGGTATCTGAAGTGAGGATGTCACTTGGGAGAGGTTGTGGAATTTATAAAGGGTGGTTTTATTACAGAATTTGGCTTCAAGAGGTGGGAGGTCACCTGGTTTTGAAAAGAAGAGACCCTAGGAGTAGCTCAACTTTGTAGGAGACAGGTAGCCATTTGTCTTTGGAAAGGTTGCTGCAGTGGTGTTCCTGAGTGGAGGAATTGGAAATGAATCAGCAGATTTTGTTTTCAATGGACAGTAGAGTGTATGATTTCTTTAGAGGCTGTGGCTATGATGGGGAGCCCATATTCAAGTTAAGCAAGGATGACTACTTTGCCTATTGCAGCTGTAGTTGGTCTGGAAAAGTAGATATTTTCCAGGACCAGAATAAAAGATAACTGATCTATTTCCTGGTGTTTTCATGTGGCTTTGGAAGTTAGGTTTATAGCTAGACCAGTCACTTAACTATTTAAAGTATGTGGTTGTTTCTATTATGGAACCACTGAGATTTTTAGGAGTATTTTCAGTTTTTGTGATGTTCCAAATATCACACTTTTATTATGGAGGGGTTCAGGAGTAGCGCTAATGGTTGTTTAGCCAAGAATTAAGGGAGTTGAGGTCAGACTGAACCTGGGTTTGAATAGTTGAATGTGAGGGACTGGACTGAAGAATAACCATGTCATCTGCATAAAGAGTGATAGGAAGGTTAGGGAGATCAGAGGATATTTTTAATAAAGACTGAAAACAACAGTCGGGCTGGTATGGATCCATGGGACACCTCTGGCAAGGTGAACTGAAGGTGATAGGCATGGGCCTATTTTGACTCTAAAATACCCATTTGTTAAGAAATGTTGAAATGAGATGGTGGTATTGAGGCTAGCCCTTATTTTCTGGAGAGAGTGAAGGAGCAGGAAGTGGTCAGTAAGATCAAACGCTTCTGTAAGATCAATGAAGAGAGCTCCTGAAAGGTTTCCTTTATCCATGTTGAGAAGGATCTCATCTGTAAATGACCACAGTGCTGTTATTGTGGAAATGAATCAGCAGATTTTGTTTTCAATGGACAGTAGAGTGTATGATTTCTTTAGAGGCTGTGGCTATGATGGGGAGCCCATATTCAAGTTAAGCAAGGAGGACTACTTTGCCTATTGCAGCTGTAGTTGGTCTGGAAAAGTAGATATTTTCCAGGACCAGAATAAAAGATAACTGATCTATTTCCTGGTGTTTTCATGTGGCTTTGGAAGTTAGGTTTATAGCTAGACCAGTCACTTAACTATTTAAAGTATGTGGTTGTTTCTATTATGGAACCACTGAGATTTTTAGGAGTATTTTCAGTTTTTGTGATGTTCCAAATATCACACTTTTATTATGGAGGGGTTCAGGAGTAGCGCTAATGGTTGTTTAGCCAAGAATTAAGGGAGTTGAGGTTAGACTGAACCTGGGTTTGAATAGTTGAATGTGAGGGACTGGACTGAAGAATAACCATGTCATCTGCATAAAGAGTGATAGGAAGGTTAGGGAGATCAGAGGATATTTTTTAATAAAGACTGAAAACAACAGTCGGGCTGGTATGGATCCATGGGACACCTCTGGCAAGGTGAACTGAAGGTGATAGGCATGGGCCTATTTTGACTCTAAAATACCCATTTGTTAAGAAATGTTGAAATGAGATGGTGGTATTGAGGCTAGCCCTTATTTTCTGGAGAGAGTGAAGGAGCAGGAAGTGGTCAGTAAGATCAAACGCTTCTGTAAGATCAATGAAGAGAGCTCCTGAAAGGTTTCCTTTATCCATGTTGAGAAGGATCTCATCTGTAAATGACCACAGTGCTGTTATTGTGGAAATGAATCAGCAGATTTTGTTTTCAATGGACAGTAGAGTGTATGATTTCTTTAGAGGCTGTGGCTATGATGGGGAGCCCATATTCAAGTTAAGCAAGGAGGACTACTTTGCCTATTGCAGCTGTAGTTGGTCTGGAAAAGTAGATATTTTCCAGGACCAGAATAAAAGATAACTGATCTATTTCCTGGTGTTTTCATGTGGCTTTGGAAGTTAGGTTTATAGCTAGACCAGTCACTTAACTATTTAAAGTATGTGGTTGTTTCTATTATGGAACCACTGAGATTTTTAGGAGTATTTTCAGTTTTTGTGATGTTCCAAATATCACACTTTTATTATGGAGGGGTTCAGGAGTAGCGCTAATGGTTGTTTAGCCAAGAATTAAGGGAGTTGAGGTCAGACTGAACCTGGGTTTGAATAGTTGAATGTGAGGGACTGGACTGAAGAATAACCATGTCATCTGCATAAAGAGTGATAGGAAGGTTAGGGAGATCAGAGGATATTTTTTAATAAAGACTGAAAACAACAGTCGGGCTGGTATGGATCCATGGGACACCTCTGGCAAGGTGAACTGAAGGTGATAGGCATGGGCCTATTTTGACTCTAAAATACCTATTTGTTAAGAAATGTTGAAATGAGATGGTGGTACTGGGGCTAGCCCTTATTTTCTGGAGAGAGTGAAGGAGCAGGAAGTGGTCAGTAAGATCAAACGCTTCTGTAAGATCAATGAAGAGAGCTCCTGAAAGGTTTCCTTTATCCATGTTGAGAAGGATCTCATCTGTAAATGACCACAGTGCTGTTATTGTGCTGTAGCCAATCCAGAATCCATGCTCTTTAACAGTCAGGAGGTGGCACTGTTGGGTTTAAGAGGATAGTTGGCTGTAAATTAGTTTTGAAATATTTTCAGAAATGTAGGGAGGATGGAGATAGGGTGGAAGTGGGAGGCATTGTCTGGCTGAGACCGAGAATGTTTGGGAAGGGGTTAAAAGGAGTAGTTTTCTATATGTCTGGCATTGTATTTTGAGTTAAGCAGAAATGTTTGCAGAGTGATATAAACCAAGGAAACAGGTTTTCTGCACCAGGGGGTTGCATCCAAGGATATGTTTTCTAGTAGACCCTCATGGTCTTTGTGTTTAATTTTATTAAAATAGGAAAAAGGGGCTAAATGGAGAGGGATGGGTGATTTGTGGGAGAGGTAGAGGTTGTGGTATGAGGTAGGTGGCTGATTTCCTTGAGAAAGTCACAGGCTGAGAGTTGGCCTTGAGAGGTCTGGGTGGTAATGGAGGGGAGTGGGGCTCTGTGGATTTTCAACCTGTGAGAAGATTTTACTTCCTGACAGAAATATTTTGGTTTGCCTCACAGAGTAAGTTGTTTTTGAAATAGCTGATTTTGTGCCTGCTTATGGCGTGCTTAGCTAGGTTATGTAGAGAAGTAAAGGCAGTGCGATTCTAGATGGCTTTTGTCTCCATGATAACCATGCATTGTCCCTTAGTTTGAGCAGAGCTTTCATTTTAGTAGTTAGCCAGTTTTTTTGTTGCTGTTGTTGTATTTGAAAAGGTATGTGTAAGAACTGTTCAGCTGAGTTGCGGTTCTGTAAGTTGGTAATAGGAGACCAGTCGTAAGTTGCTAGGTGTTTTTTGAGGTTGTCTGTATTGATGGTGGATCTGGGTCTAAAATTAACTAGTTTGGGAGCCAGTTTCGGTGACTTGTGGATAATTTGGAAGGTTATTGGGGAATAGTTGCTGAATGAGGGTAGAAGAACAGATATATTGGAGATGATGGAGGAGGTTGTTAGTGATTAGCAGATCGATCCAGGAGGGAGTGGCTGTTGGTTCGAAGATTTGGATGAGTAGAATCATCGACTAACTGCATGAGGTTGATATAGGCTAGAAATTCAGCAGTGTCATTTCTCAAGGTACCTAGGTAGCTTGGGTTAAAATCACTTAGAATAACAATATTTCTATGCAGGCAGATGAGGTGATAGTAAGAATAAGAGATATAAATTTGTTGACTGACATCTTGGAGCTGTGAGTCAAGGTTTTACTGTTGTTGAGCACAATCCCACTGTTACCATAACTGCATGATAACTGCATAACTGCACCCTAATATTGGGTGATTTCAATTACCCAAACAGTATCTGGGAGAACTACTCAAGTACTAATTCCCTTACCCAACACTTCCTAGAATTTATAAACTCAAATGCCCTGGATCAACTGGTCAACACTCCCACCAGAGGTGAAAACATATTGGACCTGGTCATCACCAACATGGGTGACCGGTGTTCCACACCGGAGGTCAACCCCTCGCTGGTTAGATCTGACCATAAACAAATCACTCTGGATAATATCCACATTCTGCCCCACCCCCAGACAAGGAAACCACCGTGAAAAACTTTTCAAAGGCAAACTTTACATTACTAAAGACTGAGGTGGAAAGTTTCAAAGCCCCCATGCTAAAGGATAATGCTGTCCAAGCTGCAAAATCCTTTACTAATGCATTCTACGGGCACCTACAAGAATGTATGGATCATGCTATCCCAAGCAAAACCAAGACTCACTCCTCCAAGAAAAGGAAACCAGTCTAGTGGACCCCTGCCACATACAAGCTATACAACAGAAGGAGGAAACTAGTACAGAAAAGAGTAAATTCCCAAGAAGGGAAGACATCCCTGATCAGTATCAGCAAGAAACTACGATATTTCATAAAATCATCCAAGGTGAGCTTTGAAAGAAAAATTGCCAAGGACTCCAAAGATAACCACAAGGCATGCTTTAGCTATGTCAAAGATTTAAGTGGCAATGCTCAGATCTGCTCTGAGTTAGTGCAGAATGGCACAAAATACACTGAACTGACTGATATCACCAACATCCTGGCAGACAGGTTCAGTGCAAACTTCACCCCCCTCTCACCCCCAAAAGGGTCCGTAACCATACCAGAAGAATGTACAGCCCCTGAAATCACAGACACGCAGGTTAAAACAGCCCTCTCCAAAGCCAAAAACACAGAATCAATTGGACTTGACGGTGTGCCACGCTGCATCGTACATGACCTCAAAGATGAACTAACCCCTCACCTAAACACACTGTTCAAACTCAGCCTCTCCACAGGCTACATACCCATAGAGTGACGCACAGCAATGGTTATTCTGCTCCACAAAGGTTGATCCCCAACAGTCCCCAGAAACTATCTCCCTATAAGCCTGACTAGCATGGTCTGCAAGGCTATGGAGCGCATCATTATGGAACTCATTAACAGAGACATTGGAAACCTCCAAACACTGGCCCCTACCCAGTTCGGCTTTGTTAAGGGCAGACCATGCCTCCTAAACCTGGTGGACTTCTTTGAGACAGTTACCAAGGCTATTGATGAGGGAAAGGTGGTACACACAGCTTACCTAGACCTCGCAAAGGCCTTCAACAACATTCCCCATTCTGGTATTATAGACAAGCTCACCAGCCTGAACATAAACCCCTACGTCACAAGATGGGTTGCCAACTGGCTCATGGACAGAACCCGCATGGTTAGAGTTACAGGAGCTAGGTCCAACTCTAAACCAGTTAAAAGTGGCATTCCCCAGGGCTCAGTCCTAGGAACCCTCCTGTTTGGCATATACTTATCAGAGGTACAGGCAAGCACAGGAGGACAATGGCTGAGCAAGTTCGCTGATGACTGCAAACTAGGGGCTATAATTGACTCTCCAGCTGACACAGACATCCTCCAAAAGGGTCTCACTCAGACGGATACCTGGTGTTAAAATCATGGCCTCAAGCTAAATGCCAAAAAGTGCATAGTCATCCCCTTTGGAAAAACAAAGTACCCACAAACTACCACATAGGTGGTAGCCCCTAAATATGGAAGACATAATAAGGGATCTAGGGACCCAAGTAGATAGCAATCTCTCCTTTGATAATCAAATTGCCAGAGTGGTTAGAAAATGCTTCTATGTGGCCCACCTAATCACAAAAGGGTTCACATCCAGATCAAAAGAGGTCATTGTGCCCCTCTACTCACCACTCATCAGACCCATCATAGAGTACAATGCCCCGTTTGGGATGTACCTTACAAGACACCTGCAACAGTTGAAAAGATCACAGAAGTACCTCACCAAGAGGATCACTGGCCTCAAACAGATGCCCTATGCAGCTCAACTGGAGAAACTCCAGCTGTACTCAGTTGCATACCGCCTACTCAGTGGTGATCTCTGCCTGACATACAAGGCCATGTCTAACCCAGAATTGATGGACATGCTCTACCTAAAGAAAACCATATCCCCGCGAGCCACACACTCTAGGGATCTAAACCTCACTACAACAATAAATAGGATGTGTTGAAGTGATAAACTCTTGTCCCAGAGACTTCCCATGCTTTGGAACAAGATTCCAATCTACATTAGATCTCCTCACTAACACTCTTCAAGAGAAACCTTGACGAGTGGATGGGAAACAGAACGTTTACCCCAGGGATCACTTTAGTGGCTCTGCTGGACAGAGGCACAGGGAACTAATCTAAGGGGGCAGTGAAAGCCATCACATTCTGGCTAGGCTTATAAATGCCTTCGGGCAGATAGCCTAGTACCTACCTATGAACCTTTGAACCTATGAGCATGGCTCTTCGCTGCCTCTGTTTTGTACTTCAAGTCAGGTTTAAAATCAAGTTCTAAGTGTCCTATGAACCATGCTGACTTGTGCTGTCTACACATTTACATATATTTTTTAAAGAATTGTTTCCTCTTTGAGTTTTCACACTACAAAGTCATTTACTAAGGCAGTGTGTGTAATTCCTCTCCTACCTTAATGGAAAGTATAACTTGTACTTGTTCACAAAATAATTATCACAAATGTTGCTGAAAACTATGACTGTACTGTCATTCTTCCAGTTCTAAGTAGCATGTTAGGAAATTTGTGGCCACACAAGTAACAGAACACATTCATCTCAAGAATATCACACTTAATGTGAGGTTTTCATTCTGTTCCATCCCCATTATGGTGGTTAATATCTTGGCAGATTACTCTGTAGATTGTTTTTCCTACCCAGCATCAAACTAGAGTATTAGATAACAAGTCTGAAAGACAATTTGGCTATAAACCCTCCATTTCTTTTCACATTATTACTTGAATGAGGAAAACAAGTAAGTAGTCAAATACTGTATTGTGACAAGGAAGCTGAAGATAGCCTTCATCACAAATTTCTCTTATGTCTCCTTCACCTCCCCTATAGCGCACATAAGCCTTTGGTAAATTTTCATTTTTCTTCTTCCAAAGGGCCCCTTTCTAGAAATATTAGTTCCTTCGGCCTATATCTACCCCTGCACCAATTGCAAGGCCAGTAGAAACAATAATATCAATTCAACACAAAATCCATCTTAAGCCTTATGTCTGTGCCTTTCTTGTGTATAAGCACCAGAATAGCTTCAGAATCCCTTTAGTATCAGTCATTGCACAACCACTGCCTGGCTACCTCTTCTATGGATCAAGGTGAATTAAAAAGAATTGCATTTATTAACATAAGGCAGTTTGATTGCATATAACATGACAGACTCATCAATGTGCACAATTTCTAAGGCTTGGAGAAAAATATTCTCTTCTACCTTGATAGCTCTCGCTCTTCAAACAGAGTTGCTATGTGTGAAAAATGCATCATCTGCTTGCCATTAAAAAAACATCTAAACTCAGATCATAAGTGTTGTGACATTTATTTCTGGTGCCTAAAAATCCCTCAAAGGTAGCAATAAAACAGAAATGTAGGTATATATGAACACCAGAAAAGGACTGTAATCGGAAAAAGTCAATGCAGTCTAGTTGGTCTTGAGTTTGTGATTACAGTTCAAGAATAAAGAACTTAACATCAGTGATTTAAAATTAGATCTGAGACAATTTACCATAGCTGTGCCTTTATAGAGCTCTATAAATTAAACAGAATGGATGCACAATAAATTCCTGCATCTCTCTTTCTCTCTGTTTCTGAAACCTGTACAATAATGTACTGTAGAAAAATGGAAGAATATGAAATATGTATACAAAAATCAAACTTCATCAGGTTAACGTAGCACTTTATTTGTTGCACAGTTGAGTTATTATATTATTTGCAAAATAATTTGTCAATATGAGCAAGTCTTGCAACATCCCCGCTCAAAAAAAATCACAGACTGCATATATAATAATCAGCTTGCAAAGAAAAATTTGAAAACTAATCACAGAACATATTATAAAGCAGACAACTTATATGTTATTGCATATTGCTACCTGCCTGTCAAGCTATCGATATATCTCAATATTATATATTCATATACTCTCAGTGGAAGGTGTTCTTCTTCTTTTTCCTTTTCGGCTGTTCCCATTAGGGGTTGCCACAGCGGATCATCTGTTTCCATTCCTTCATGTCCTCTGCATATTGCTGTGTCACCCCAACCACCTGCGTGTCCTTCCTCACCACATCTATAAACCTTATCTTAGGCCTTCCACTTTTCCTCTTACCTGGCAGCTCCATCCTTAGCATCCTTTTTCCAATATACCCAGCATCCCTCCTCAGCACATGTCCAAACCAACGCAATCTTGCCTCTCTAACTTTGTCTCCAAACTGTCCAACCTGAGCTGACCCGCTAATATAATGATTCCTAATGCTGTACATCCTTGTCACACCCAGTGCAAATCTTAACATCTTTAACTCTGCCACTTCCAGCTCTGACTCCTGCCTTTTTGTCAGTGCCACTGTCTCCAACCCATACAACATAGCTGGTCTCACTACCCTCTTGTAGACCTTCCCTTTCACTCTTACTGGTACTCGTCTGTCACAAATCACTCCTGACACTCTTTTTCACCCATTCCACCCTGCCTGTACTCTCTTCTTTACCTCTCTTCCACACTCACCATTACTCTGAACTGTTGATCCCAAGTATTTAAACTCATCCACCTTTGCCAACTCTATTCCCTGCATCCTCACCATTCCTCTATCCTCCCTCTCATTCACACACACATATATTCTGTCTTAGTCCTGCTTACCTTCATTCCTCTTCTCTCTAGAGCATATCTCCACCTCTCCAGGGTCTCCTTCACCTGTTCCCTACTCTCACTACAGATCACAATGTCATCTGTAAACATCATAGTCCATGGGGCCTCCTGTTTGATCTCCTCTGTCAACCTGTCCATCACCATTGCAAATAAGAAAAAGCCCAGAGCTGATCCTTGATGTAATCCTACCTCCACCTTAAACGCATCTATTACTCCCACTGCAGACTTCACCACTGTCACACTACCCTTGTACATATCCTGTACCACTCTTACATAGTTCTCTGCCACTCCTGACTTCCTCATACAATACTACAACTCATCTCTAGACACCCTGTCATATGCTTTCTCCAAGTCCACAAAGACACAATGCAACTCCTTCTGACCTTCTCTATATTTCCCCATTAACACTCTCAGAGCAAACATCACATCTGTAATGCTCCTTCCTGGCATAAAACCATTCTGCTGATCACTAATCATCACCTCCCTTCTTAACTTAGCTTTTACCACTCTTTCCAATAACTTCAAGCAGTGACTGATCAGTTTTATCCCTCTGTAGTTACTACAGCTCTGCACATCACCATTATTTTAAAAAAAATAGGTACCAAAACACTTTTTCTCCACTCCTCAGGCATCCTCTGACTTTCCAAGATTTCATTAAACGATCTGGTTAAAAATTCCACTGCCATTTCTCCTAAGCACCTCCATGCTTCCACTGGTATGTCATCTGGACCAACAGCCTTTCCATTCTTCATCCTGTTTATAGCTATCCATACTTCCTCCTTGCTAATCTGTTTCACTTCCTGATTCACAATTCCTACACCATGCAACCTTCTCTCTCTCTCATTCTCTTCATTCAACAGCCCCTCAAAGTACTCTTTCCATCTGCTCAACATGCTCTCCTCACTTCTGAGTACATTTCCCTCACTATCTTTTATCACCCTTACCTGCTACACATCTTTCCCAGCTCGGTCCCTCTGTCTAGCCAATCGGTACAGGTCCTTTTCTCCCTCTTTAGTGTCCAACCTTTCATACAACTCTCCATATGCCTTATCCTTAGCCTTTGCCACCTCTTTCTTTGCCATGTTCCTCATCTCCTTATACTCCTGTCTACTTTCTTCATCTCTTTGACAGTCCCACTTCTTCTTTGCCAGCCTCTTCCTCTGTATACTCTCCTGTACTTCATCATTCCACCACCAGGTCTACTTGTCTTCCTTCCTCTGTCCAGATGTCACACCAAACACCTTTCTAGCTGTCTCCCTTACCATATCTGCTGTAGTTACCCAGCTATTTGGTAACTTGTCACTGCCCCCAATGCCTGTTTTAACTCTTCTCTGAACTCCACCTCACAATCACCCTTTTTCAGCTTCCACCATTTGATACTTGACACTGCTCTCACACTTTTCCCCCTCTTCTTGATCACCAATTTCATCCTACAGACCACCGTTCTATGCTGCCTAACTACACTTTCCCCTGTCACCACTTTACAGTCTCCAATCTCCTTCAGACTGGCCCTCCTGCATAGGATATAATCCACCTGTGTGCATTTTCCTCCACTCTTGTACATCATCCTATGTCCTCCCTCTTCTTAAAATATGTATTCACCACAGTCGGGTCTATATTAAAGGCAAGAAAAGACATTAACGCAAATGCTCACATGAGCGAAAATGCCGGGAATTGAAACCGTTATTGTGGGGTCGTGTTACAGTGAGGAGAGGGATATTTGCCCTTTCCTCACTGTAGAGTGACCTCGGAGTTGGAATATATATTTAGCAGGGGGTGTGCAGCCCCCCACAATAGCAATTTTGATTAACAACATTTTCGCTCATGTGAGCATTTTCGGTAAAGTCTTTTCGATTTTATGATATAGACCCACCACAGCCATGTCCATCCTTTTTGCAAAATCCACTACCATCTGACCTTCTGCGTTCCTCTCCTTAACACCATACCTGCCCATCACTTCCTCATCCCCTCTGTTCCCTTCACCAGCATGCCCTTAACTGTCACAAAAGCAGGTTTTCTGGTGCAGTTCTTGATTGGGGTGCCTTCTCTGTGCAGTCTGTATGTCCTCCCTGTGTCCATATGGGAATTCCCTCAGTACTCTGATTCCTCCCCTCTCAAAGGTAGGGAGTAGGTTAATAATTGGTGTTCCCAAATTGCCTATAGGTGTGCATATACTGTATTAGAGTGAAAGAGTATATATTTTGTAATAATCTAGAAAAGATTTTAATGTCTTCTGCCCATGGGCTCTTTGAAAAGCTTCTGGCATCCCTGTCACCAAGTAAATGATTATCAGGAAATTGGATGCATGGATGAACGGATGGATGGATGGATGGATGGATGGATGGATGGATGGATGGATGGACGGATGAGTGGTTAGAGGGATGATTCATTAGTGTAATGTAAGTTATGGAGAATTAAACTGTATACTGTTAATTCAAGTGCATTCTTCACCCAGACGTTAAAGAAATAGCTATGTCTGCTGAGACATTATGTTCATAGTCATTTCCTTATGCTAGACATTAAGGAATAGTTGGAAATCTGTAGTACCCAGTCAACATGAAGTAACAGTATATCTTTCAAACATTAATGATTTATAGTAAACTTAATCATATCATAAAGACTTTGCTACAGAATCACACACTTTAAAGTACAGTATACATTGCAGTGTTGAGTTTATTTGTCTCGGTCAGTTTTAATAATTTAAATTATAGAATAGCAAGTCATTTGCTTTGGTTTAGAATGTGCCTAAATGTACAATTATATTATAGTCATTAGCAGTATGAGTAATAATGAATGATTACTCTCTGTACTTTGTACCCAGTGACCCACAGAAGAACTAGTATTAGCCTCTTTTATTAGTTTTCTAAGTTTACTGGATGCCCTTGTGATACATGATAACTGCAGTACAATGTGGCTACCATCTTCTGTGGTTATACATTTCTGTATGGTAAAGCTAGGTGCTAGGAGTTGGATCAGGGACTCCATACTGTCCATATGTGTGAACATGTGCATGTGTAGTATGGAAGAAAGCCCTGACAACCTACTTCAGTTTTACCCTTTACTTTGTAAACTTTGAAGGTAGCATTCACTGTTTTCCACTGTTTTCATCAAGAATCCTTCCCTCATCTGTACCAGAAGGTTTAGTCTTATGACAACAATACATCACCTGTATGTTGGTATTTGGAGTGCAGAAAATGCACTCATTTAGTGCCATCATTGTCTTTAAGCGGTCAAATAACAACTTATGGTAGTAGCAATTTGTTATGTCATAACATAATAATTCATTGCTACTTCTAAAAACTGTTTGACAGTTTAACTGTCAATCTGTCTGATGTTCTCCATAAGGTGAGGCACTACCTGCTTGACCTTTCCATTGGATTTGTGATTAGCTCTGCCAAGTGACTGTCCATACTGCTGTGTTCATGTTTTATTATCTAATGCTGAATCAAAGATTAAGTTCTATTTATCATTCATGAAAAAGATTTCAGTGATACTATTACCCTTCCAGATAAACAGCCAGCCTTTACTGATTGTCATATTTTCAGGTTTCACGGCACATTGAACCATCCTAGTTTTTTTATGTATGATGACATGTGCACACACACACACACACACACACACACACACACACACACACACACACACACACACACACACACACACACTTAAACACTAATAACTTCTCCAGGTATTTTCTCTAGTATCATCCTGGTGACACCTCTAGGCATCTAATGTTGCCACTTCATATTTACATTTATAATTCCAATACTATGGCACATACAAGTGAATGAAAGGCTTCATCTTAAAGCTAACATAATAGGCAATGGAACTGCACTGATACCTTGATCTTTGTCTAGTATTGATAATGAGATATTAAATGCTGTTCAAATATGTGGCTGTGGTGGTGCAGCAGTTAGCATTGTTTCCTCAAAGGAAGAGGTTCTCTCATTCAATTCTTGACTGAGGTGACTTCTGTGTGGAGTCTGCATGTTTTCCCTGTGGTCACGTAGGTTTCCTCTGGGTGATCCAGTTTCCTCCCACATTCTGAAGACATGTAGTAGGTGGACTGGACACTAACAAATTGCCTGTAGGTGAGAGTGTGTGCGTAAGTGGGTGGTGTGAATGAACTGCTATGGCAGGGCTAGCCACCTGTGGAAGTGAAACCCCGACTCCATATGGATGGGAAAAGGGGTTGAGTGTGGAGAGATGGAAATGGTGTTCAGGTACATTTATTTTTAATGTTATAATTTTCTATTTTTCTAAATATCTCAGCAGCCAAGTGCACATACAGAACTTGGCCTCATATGAAAGCTTACAATTCAGGGAAGAAAATGCTGCTGCTGACAGTACATGTGCTGCCTGAGTGGTTATTAACAAATTGTAAGTTGTTTATAAAAAAATAACAATATTAATATTTACTCCCCCGGTTTCACAAATCCTCCGTGTAAGACTAAATAAGTCTTACTCTGAAACTGCAGTTGAACGGTATGATGTCAGCATGCCATGCATATTCATGAGGGCATGCTGACTCCACTCCAAGTCTAACACGGGCCGTGCAGGAAGGCAGGGGGCGTGTCTGACTGCCGAGCAGTCCAAAGGTCCACGCCCCCGCAAGTGTCTGAATTGTGAAATGTCAACACAGATGAGCGAGTCTGCTCAAATGTCTCCGTACCCAACACTACACTCCCTGACATTGTAACCCCCCAGTACAGTTATAAAAAGTAAAACTTTAATTTTTTTTTCTAATTCCCGATATAGCTGCCCGTATTTGTGCGTGTTTGCGCGGGTGTGCCCATTGCTTAGCTGCAGTTAGCAATCTCGACATTGAAGAGCATAATAAGGAATTCTTATGCAAATTAAGCCCAATAGCATAATGGTAGAGCCTTCACACAAAGAAGAGGCATTCACGGTTCGAATCCCACCACTCCCCCTTCTATTTTATGTTTTAAATTAGTATATGAAATAATTACTGACATATATGATTAAAATTTTACTAAAAAGCATTGAAATGGCCTATGTATCAGTGAACAAAATGTGTATTTATAAAGGATCCTGACATATAGTTGACTGTAGTTAAACAACGCTTTACCCAGCGCAATACAGTTGCCCATAGCTAAATAGCTCTTTACCCAGCGCAATCGGTTTGTGTGGAGGTGCGCTCCACGCCAACCAGCACACCATTGGGCAACGTGGAGCAACGTAGAGCAAAGTTGCCTAAACACGGCCACGCCCCCTAGCCTGTCTGGACAGTAGTAAAATAAAAGGCAATGACAAGGTTTGAACCCAGGACACTGTGCACCATAATCAAAGTACTGAACCACTAAGCCATGACAGCTTAAGATACACAGCTACTGTTAAAACACATATACTTATAAATACTAGATTAACCATTGCTAAGCAGGTCTGCTGTCAGCCAAGAATTTTCAAAAATGGCCAATCATAAAAAAGTGCGGGAAATGTGGCATATTTAAGCTGCATAGGCAGGAATACTCGCCATAACTGATTGTAGCTCCCATCTGCAGTCTGAATGGCTGGTGCTGGAGAGGGTACATGCTTTCGAGCGCAACGCTGAGGTATTGAGGAGTCAAAATAAATGGTTTGGCTCCTTGTCCACCGTCATGAGTCAAGACTCCTGCAGGGCCAGTTCCAAGGGACAGAGTACAAAGCAGTGGCTTGGAACCGGTTAGCTCATGATCTCTCCAGTGCCACAGGCATCCCTCAGACTGGTGAGCAGGTCCGTCACCACCATGCAGACCTGAAGAGATGGAAGCAGGACCTACTGGACCGATGGATACAGGAGGCCCGTGGGATGCAAAATGCCCCACTACTGAGTAAGTAGCCATGGAATGCAGTATGTAAGACATGCTAATTTAGTTTATATAATGGATAGGTATGTCTCAATATCCCTTCATTTACTTCACAGCTGCAGGTGTCCATGCTGCGAATCAGCAAGCCTATGCAGAAAGGCTGCTAAGGCTGCACCACCAGGCAGGTTAGTAATTATTCTGCATGTATTGTTATATAAAATAGGTGAGAGAGCCTGAAAGAAAGTGTTGTAGCCCAATAATACAGCCATAAAATGCCCTGAATAATTCCTCTGCATGTACTGTTATATAAAATAAATCACAGAGCCAGAAAAAGAGTGTAGTAACCCATTAAGAAAGGTAAAATAAGTCTGGAATAATATCTCTGCATGTACTGTCATATAAAATAAGTGAGCGAGCCTGAAAAAGAGTGTTGTAACCTATTAATAAAGGTATAATATGTCTTGAATATGTTTTCCGTATGCAGTGTAATATCAAATAAAGGAGAGGGCCTGTAGAAAAGTGTGTAATGTAATTAATAAAGGTATAATACTTGGAGTGTGTCTGTGTCACTTACTTTGAAATGTTGTTGTACCCTTGCATTATACAAATAGTACTGTTGTAATAAGTGCTGTCAACCCACAGTTGGGCAGTCCCATATAAAGTGGATGATGGAAGTGCCAGTAGCTGTGAAGCATATATACAGTCCTCAACAGTCAGTTAATGGCTGGCATGCATAAGTAAATCTGGCACATGACTAGATTGTTAATGTGTTCCCCAGAAATGTGAGTGTGCTACACAAAATGTAGGGTTCTGTAGAAATTTAACTGAAAATGTCACGTGAACACATCCAAATATGTAGATATAGAAATATAAATAAAATTAGTAACTATGTAGCAGTAACATCTGCATCTTGGACAGTTAGTATGTCAGATATAGGTCAGGTATATAATGAACTAGCCAAACCAATTACACAACCTAATGCATGTTGCCAAGTGTAATAATACATGTAGGGGATATACACCTGCAGTCAATAGGAATGTAGTGTAGACTAAAAGTACTTATAAGATGTTAATTGAGGTTTCTTTCTACACCCTACTGTATGTGCATAAACAATGCAATTCCACACCTCAATGGGTATGTCTAATCTCAAAACATTTGTTGGGACATATGTCCTATTGTTTTATAAATATCTGCATTTACTTTCGTGCATATGCCCTGTTCAAACACCACAATCTTGGTGGCCTGTTGCCACCAATCATCCCTGCATGCTGTTGGAATGTCCACTGTCATTCAATATATGCATGTGTTATGCTTGCTGTTCAACTATTGGAAGCTTGGTGTGTTGGGTTAATGGCAATATTACTGGATGCTGTTATAACTAATTTGGAATGCTGTTGTTTATGTTGTAATTAAACACACCTAATCACAGAACGTATGGGAAGGCCGGTTCCGGCGGACCCACCTGTCCCAGCAGGTCCGGTGTCCAGCCCGGGCTCCCCTCCTCCATTGGTCCTGTGCCACCTTCAGGTGGAAGCGCTGAAGGGGATGGGGCTTGCCCCCCCCATGCAAGCATGGGAAGAGAAGGGCCATCTGTCACCCTCCGAAGGGTCCGGGCTGTGGTGCATAGGGAGATCCAGCGTTCAGTCGCTGATCCCCTATGCCAGCTCAAGGCGAGAGTGGCGTGACTCACGGGTGAGCCTGCCCCTCCTACGCAGCACCCAGCACAGCCACCCTCGGGGCTGTGAAGGTGCAGTGGTGACTGCCCATGGGTGGGGATCTCAGTTCCACTGTTACCATCTGTGGGCTCATGGGCTTGCGATTTCCAAACATCCATCCCCATCAATTGTGTTCACCCACCCCATGTGTCATACTCCGTCCCTGTATGCATCTTGTTTGTTTTGTCTGTTTACCTCCCCAACCTACCTCCCCAAATATACCTACTTCCTCTATCTCACTTTCCACTCTCACCTGAAAAAAAAAAAGGGCAATCTGTTCCCACAAAAAAATTATGCCCCATACATAGCTGCCCATTTCGCACACATGGCCGCTGGACATGTAAACTGATAATTATAATTGGCAGTACAACAAACTTTGTTGTCCTCACCCCTCTCTCAGGGGTGGAAGGTTTCAAATTTCACTCCAAATTTATTGCATATGCACAGCTGTTGCTGGTAAGGAAATGGGCAGCAATAGACCTTCCCTACACCCATCCTGCACATCCCGAGCTTGTTTCCCTACTGTCTTTCCCTCTTTGTGCCCCCTTTTTCACCACTTTCCTATCTCCTCATTTTCTTTTCTTTCAAAGAAATTAGCACGGGGGTTAGCGAGAGTAAACAGTTTTAAGCAGTAGTTAGTGGGTTTAAGTGAGTGTGCGCACGTGTGCGCTTAGCTAGGTATTGCTAAGTGTTGTGCAAACCCGCGCAAACCCGCTTACAACTGCTTAAAACTGCCTTAGTCACTCTGCATAGCAGGGCCCTTGTTCTGCTGAGCAGCAAAATAAATCACCTCTATCAGTCTCAAGCCCTGGACTTTGGACACACTAGACTGCATGAAGTACCACTAGGCCACAGTAGATTTACAGCAAGTTGGTGCTGTAATAAATATATCATGCATTACAATGAGTGAATGTAAAGGGAAAATAGGAAAGTCATAACACAAATCTTGTTCTGTGGATCTTTACCAGCAGTTGTTGTGGAATTGCATGACATGACTGTGAAAAGAGAACCAGCCATTCCAGCAGGAAATAATGTTACAGTAGCACTTTACAAACCCCACACAGTATCAGAGCAGGATAAACACCGGCATATTTGAATAGGGCAGAGGCCATACTTCCCAACTGTGACTGCTTTTCAGGGATGTCCCTGATTCCTAAACAAATGTTAGCTTTGTCCCTCAGAATCCCTCCGAAAAGTACTGACGGTAGGCCGAAGAGTGGGGAATTACACTTAATGAATAATGTCAATAAGTAATAGTACACACTGCATGCACGTCAGAAAAGGTGTATTAATACATATGCTCTGATTCTCTCACAGTCTCAACTTAATGTCTGTAATATATTACCGGTGTACCCCACTTATATGTACCTTTCCCTGAGGCTGTTCAAATATATACCTGAGTGTATCAGAGGCCTGGCAGAGGCAGAAACACACAGGCATTTCAGCTTGTCTGTTGTTACACACTCTACAAATAGCTTTGGAATGAGGTCCACAAGCATACCCTTATGTAGGAGTACAACACAGAAATATCAAAGGATGTAGCCATGTACTGTTAGCAACCAACTGTGACAATACCATTGTTCCAGTGCAGAAAAGACCGGTGTGGTGCACAGACAAAGAATAATAGGCTAACCTCTGGCTACCATCTGGATATGCCCACAAGTGGGAGCTATGCAGACAGACTACTTGCCTTGATAGACTAACAGGTACACAGCAACCCTGTATGTTCAGCAAGATAAACATCACGCAATAATATATAATGCTCTCTGTACTTCTGCACCCCTACCCAGAAGAACAATATACCTGTGTATTCAGGCTCTACCAAGGATGTAGGTAGGCATACTCAGTACTGAAATGTGTCCCGTTGTCTTGAGCAGCCCGTGCTAATGCCAACACAAGTAAACAACAAACTGTTCAGAAGTGAGCTAATTAATATTTACAGTATAGTAGTTCACAAATAGTTCATGTGCCAGAGGAATACATTGCAATAACTACTTTTGTATGGCAGTTAATTGTCTAATTAGAAAAGAAAGTACATACTCCCATGTATCTTGTGTAAGCATGTGGAGGGGTGAATAAAATTCTACACTGACAAGTGTGTACTAGAAGCAGCAACATTCAGGTTTGAGTACAACATGCAAATCACTGGCTACAACCGTAGCTTCAGAGATAAGAAGTATACCAACCTTCTGACTGACACAATGGTGTCCACAGCAAACAAGCATGGGCCCCACTTTGGAAAGATGAAAGGGTTATGCCTACCTAACCTAGCATTTTATAGCAGTGGGCTGCTATGACAGTGAGTACTGCAACTACCACACAGCAAGCTGCATGTGATTAGTAAATGGTGGGCACCAATTGGTGCAGAGGCCATCACATGCACATGTGCAGATACCTAGAAAAGCAGGCTGTACTTGCTGTTTACACATGCAATAATCTCATTGCAGCAAGAGAGAGAGAGAAAGCGAGAGAGAGAGAGAGAGACAGAGACAGAGGCAGAGGCACAGACACAGACAAAGACAGACAGAGAAACACAGAAAAAGAAAGATCAACAGACAGAGAAAAACAAATTTCCTTTAAAAACAAACGGAACACAGCAATACAAATGAAAGTTATGTAACACATATGTATTTGCTGGCATGTAGTAGATGTTTATGAAGAGTACTCTACATACTGTGAATCATCCATATGTGGCAGCAGTACGTATCTCTATGTATCTGTACATGTGCATAGGGCAAGGGACATACATATATAAGTTGCTGAAGGTTGTTATGTGCATATTTCTATGTAGGTTGTAGTGTGTGGAAAAGAAAATAGCATGCAGTGCTGGTATATGACATGTGGTGGTTAAACGCTGTGGGTATGCTTTGTCAGTTTTGCAGTGTTGCAGCCAGTGAGGCCTGCTAAAGCTATATGGGCTGAGGACACCTTCAATGCAGTCTGCACAACACTGTGCAATATTATTACATAACTGTATATCTCACAACTGTCGCATAAGTGATATTCCCACCATGAATAGTGGACTGTATATGTGCCTATATGTACATCTATATGTACAGCAATGGATGTTTATATGTATGTGTGTGTATATATATATATATACAGATAGAGGGAGAGAGACATGGGGCATACTTACTGCGACAGATGCCTGGCGACCAAGGTATGGACTGAAGCTCAGTGTTGACACTGCAGTGCCATCCCTTCTTGCCAGAACACTGTACCCATTAACTACCACATAGGTGGTAGTCTACCTAACACTGAACGTGTAAAAACTGCTTTCAAACAAATCAGACCAAAAAGTACACAATGAGGAACCTTGTTTGCAGACAGAAACGCCTCAAAAAGCTTCTAACGCTTTTATTTTGAACAAACCAAAGCGTTGCCACAGACCACTGCAGCTTCTTCAGAGAAACAAGTTAGACAAAAAACACTCACTTTAAAAATACTACATCAGGAAATGACATATTCCTGTTTCCTGTTACCGAACAGTTGTATTTAAAAACACATACAAAGTGCTAAAAAGTTAAAAGGCATCCCACATTTAAAATCATTTTTAAAAGTAGCACACAACAATAAGAAATGGATTCAATTATATGAAAAAAGATCTCAGTGACTTAACAATAATATGGATGACAAAACAGATGTCATTACTATTTACAATAAACGACTATACAAAATATGTAAGTAGATCTATCTAGAAATATACTCTGATACTCACTTAAAACATTAAAAACAAATTTACCTTATATGTGGTGTGTATAAGGGATAAATACTGCTCATATTTGCTCAGGCTTAGTTTATTAAACATTCTGTTTGTGCTGTAACCATGCAGGACTAAGGAAAAAAAAGAAGAAGGGGGGGGGGGATGGGGGAAAGAAAAGGAAAAGGAGAAGTATCATTTGCCCTTTGGAAAACACGTGCGACCTAAAAGATTCAGCACGTGAGAATCCATTGTGTCTTCCTACTAAGACCACTAAGACTAGGTTATAAACCTGACTGTTAGGTTAAGCAAGCCCTGAATAGTAGACGGTCAAGTCAACTAGCTAGACCCAATGTGTTAGTGCAAGGTGCTAAAAACACACAAGACTGCCAAGTCATCCAATGTGTGTTGCCTGATATACGGGTCAGACCTAAAGTCAGAGAAACCTATATAATAACAGTAGATTTTACCTAAAATAACTTTTTAATTTAAGAACTGGGGCAATGTTGCAGTTGGTGTTAAGGCCAGGAAGGCAGAAAGCCCAAGCAGCAACTGCAATCCAGCTCACAATTTTCTAGTATTAAAGATACAGGGCCCCTCTGATTTTTAAGGGTACATGGTCTATAGCCATAAAGCTAAAACTATGTCCTGGGAACAATGCAATATGTTTGGCCAGTGCGTTGTCATCTTTACATGTCCTAATTGCATACAAGTGCTCATACATCCTATCTCGCAGTCTCCTGTCGGTTTTCCGATGTAGAACCCAGAGCAGCAGTTGCACATAGCAATGTATATAACTGATTTGCTCTCACAATTAAGTGCATGCTTGATGACAAACTTCCTGTCCCTAACAAGGAATGTCTCCTGTTCGACATTGTTACAGAAGTTACAGAATCCACATCTGGACATTCCTTTCCTTTTATAAAAACTATGCTGTTGAATATCCCTTTGTAATAGTTCCTTCAAATTTTAGATTTAAAATAAATCTGGGTTCGCCTCCCAATTTTCCTGCTAATGATGGGTTTGAGGATATCAACCTCCAATTCTACGGATGATGTCCAGAATTGCTTCTGAATTAGTACTAAAAATAGTGACGAAGCTCAAAGATAAATCTGTGTTTGATTCTCTGGTCAACATTGCTACCTATTAGACCACTTATAGGCACCTCATCTGTGAAACTACTAACTACACTGGAGGAGACCTTTTGTTTAGTCAATAAAGGGGTGTAGAAGCCTCTAGTTCTTTTAAGAGTAACTTCCTCAATAAGTTCACAAACCATTTTCTCAGGATAGCCACGGTTAGTGAACATTTCCTTCAGAAATGAACATTCCTTAACAAAATCCACAATGGTGCTGCACATTCTTCCTGCCCTCACCAGCTGTCCCTTCACTATAGATCTTTTCTGTTTGTGAGGGTGAAAGCTGGTGAAGTGCAGGAAAGAATTGCAGTATGTGGCTTTCCTAAAGACGGTGGACCTGAAGCACTGATGACAAATATCCTTCATAAGTTTGACATCTAAATAATCCAGCTCGGTGGTAGAAAATTTAAAAGTGAACTTCAGGAACTCAGTGGAGTTACTGATATTATCCACCAAGTTTTTCGCTTCCAATTCAGACCCCCTGAACAGGAGGAACATATCATCAAGGTAGCGGGTGTAGAAGGTAACAGGGGCCATAATACCAGGGAGATCAGCCAAGATGTTTGCTTCCCAGTACCCCATTACATAGTTTGCCAGACCTGCTCCACATGGGGACCGCATCGCCACCCGTTTCTGTAAATAGAAGTCATCAAATAGGAAGTAGTTACTGGTTAGTACTATTTCAAGTAATTCCATAACCAGTTCGACCTCCAATCTGGGCCTAAAATTTTGTAACATTGACCCTGTCCATTCAACCGCCTCCAAGTGCGGTATGCACGATAGAGGTCAATGACATCAATAGTTAACAAGTTGTCATCTTCATTGAATGGCAGTTTGTTTATGTTGTCCAAAAATGTCCATGAGTCCTTACACACACTTGGAATGTACTTAACGTATTTGTCCAAGATGTGTGTGATTAGTTTGGAACATGGGTAAGTAATAGAGGATCTACTGTCAATTAAAGCTCTCATAGGGGGGTCAGTAACACTTTTATGGATTTTAGGGATCCCAAACATAACGGGGATCTTAGAAGACATGATGTCAATATAATTATATGTCTTGATATCAATTTTCAATAAGAAATTATTGAACTAAAGTGTTTTGTAAGAAAAATGAATCTTAAGTTACTGTTCAATCATGAAACAGAGGCTGTGAATCATGGTGAAGTAAACGCCATCCCCAATGTAGGACTTCCAAAACTGTCCAGTGTTTTTAATCCTCCATTACATTCTACGTTGGAATTGTTTGAGAACATGTGTGAATTTGATTTTAGATTTTTGGGTAACAAATATAATGAATATAATAGGACTACAACTCCCAATATTTCTAAAGAACAACGCCTATTACTGGATGAACTTAGTCAGTTACCTATACGGGTGTTAAAACCGACAAGGGAGGGGCTTGGTGATTTTTCATAATGTCACCTATAAGGAGACAATGACTTCCGTCCCTGATTGTGATGCCTACCCAAAATCATCAAGAAATGAAGTTAACGTACCACACAAAGGAACAGGGATATTTTAGGGACCTTTTCTTAATGGGGAAAATTGATATCAAGACATATAATTATATTGACATCATGTCTTCTAAGATCCCGTTATGTTTGGGATCCCTAAAATCCATAAAAGTGTTACTGACCCCCTATGAGAGCTTTAATTGACAGTAGATCCTCTATTACTTACCCATGTTCCAACTAATCACACACATCTTGGACAAATACGTTAAGTACATTCCAAGTGTGTAAGGACTCATGGACATTTTGGACAACATAAACAAACTGCCATTCAATGAAGATGACAACTTGTTAACTATTGATGTCATTGACCTCTATATGCATACCGCACTTGGAGGCGTTGAATGGACAGGGTCAATGTTACAAAATTTTGGGGGCCCAGATTGGAGGTCGAACTGGTTATGGAATTACTTGAAATAGTACTAACCAGTAACTACTTCCTATTTGACGGTGACTTCTATTTACAGAAACGGGGTGTGGCGATGGGATCCCATGTGGAGCAGGTGTGGCAAACTATGTAATGGGGTACTGGGAAGCAAACATCTTGGCTGATCTCCTGGTATTATGGCCCTGTTACCTTCTACACCCGCTACCTTGACGATATGTTCCTCCTGTTCAGGGGGTCTGAATTGGAAGCGAAAAACTTGGTGGATAATATCAGTAACTCCACTGAGTTCCTGAAGTTCACTTTTAATTTTCTACCACCGAGCTGGATTATTTAGATGTCAAACTTACGAAGGATATTTGTCATCAGTGCTTCAGGTCCACTGCCTTTAGGAAAGCCACATACTGTAATTCTTTCCTGCACTTCACCAGCTTTCACCCTCACAAACAGAAAAGATCTATAGTGAAGGGACAGCTGGTGAGGGCAGGAAGAATGTGCAGCACCATTGTGGATTTTGTTAAGGAATGTTCATTTCTGAAGGAAATGTTCACTAACCGTGGCTATCCTGAGAAAATGGTTTGTGAACTTATTGAGGAAGTTACTCTTAAAAGAACTAGAGGCTTCTACACCCCTTTATTGACTAAACAAAAGGTCTCCTCCAGTGTAGTTAGTAGTTTCACAGATGAGGTGCCTATAAGTGGTCTAATAGGTAGCAATGTTGACCAGAGAATCAAACACAGATTTATCTTTGAGCTTCACTATTTTTAGTACTAATTCAGAAGCAATTCTGGACATCATCCGTAAGAATTGGAGGTTGATATCCTCAAACCCATCATTAGCAGGAAAATTGGGAGACGAACCCAGATTTATTTTAACGATCTAAAATTTGAAGGAACTATTACAAAGGGATATTCAACAGCATAGTTTTATAAAAGGAAAGGAATGTCCAGCTGCGGGTTCTGTAACTTCCGTAACAATGTTCGCACAGGGGAGACATTCCTTGTTAGGGACAGGAAGTTTGTCATCAAGCATGCACTTAATTGTGAGAGCAAATCAGTTATATACATTGCTATGTGCAACTGCTGCTCTGGGTTCTACATCGAAAACCGACAGGAGACTGCGAGATAGGATGTATGAGCACTTGTATGCAATCAGACATGTAAAGATGACAACGCACTGGCCAAACATATTGCATTGTTCCCAGGACATAGTTTTAGCTTTATGGCTATAGACCATGTACCCTTAAAAATCAGAGGGGCCCTGTATCTTTAATACTAGAAAATTGTGAGCTGGATTGGCAGTTGCGCTTGGACGCTTTCTGCCTTCCTGGCCTTAACACCAACTGCAACATTGCCCCAGTTCTTAAATTAAAAAGTTATTTTAGGTAAAATCTACTGTTATTATATAGGTTTCTCTGACTTTAGGTCTGACTCAGATATCAGGCAACACACATTGGATGACTTGGCAGTCTTGTGTGTTTTTAGCACCTTGCACTAACACATTGGGTCTAGCTAGTTGACTTGACCGTCTACTATTCAGGGCTTGCTTAACCTAACAGTCAGGTTTATAACCTAGTCTTAGTGGTCTTAGCAGGAAGACACAATGGATTCTCACGTGCTGAATCTTTAGGTCGCACGTGTTTTCCGAGGGCAAATGATACTTCTCCTTTCTTTCTTCCTTCCCTTTCTTCTCTTTTTTTCCTTAGTCCTGCATGGTTACAGCACAAACAGAATGTTTAATAAACTAAGCCTGAGCAAATATGAGCAGTATTTATCCCTTATACACACCACATATAAGGTAAATTTGTTTTTAATGTTTTAAGTGAGTATGTTAAGTGAGTATCAGAGTATATTTCTAGATAGATCTACTTACATATTTTGTATAGAAGTTTATTGTAAATAGTAATGACATCTGTTTTGTCATCCATATTATTGTTAAGTCACTGAGATCTTTTTTCATACAATTGAATCCATTTCTTATTGTTGTGTGCTACTTTTAAAAATGATTTTAAATGTGGGATGCCTTTAACTTTTTAGCACTTTGTATGTGTTTTTAAATACAACTGTTCGGTAACAGGAAACAGGAATATGTCATTTCCTGATGTAGTATTTTTAAAGTGAGTGTTTTTTGTCTAACTTGTTTCTCTGAAGAAGCTGCAGTGGTCTGTGGCGAAAACGCTCTTTTGGTTTGTTCAAAATAAAAGCGTTAAGAAGCTTTTTGACTCGGAGGCGTTTCTGTCTGCAAACAAGGTTCCTCATTGTGTACTTTTTAACACTGAACGTGTGATAAGAGAACATAGGACACAGGTGGACAGTAGCCTCCCCTTTGATAATCACAGTGCCACACTGGTCATGTACTCTGTCTACGTGGTACACATCATCACAAAAGGTGTGTCATCTAGGGAAATATAGGTCAGTGTTCCCCTCTACTTATCACACTTAAAACCCATTAGAGAGTACAATGCCAACTACAGCAACTGGAAAGGCCACAGACATACCTCACAAAGAGTAATACTGGCCTCAAACAGATGCCCTATGCAGACCGACTCACAAAACCACAGCTACACTGTGTTGCATAGCGCCTACCCAGAGGTGACCTCTGCCTAACATACTGAGCTATGTCACACCCATAGCTGTTGGACATCCTCCACGTAAACATAATACAATCCCTCACAGATACACGCTCTAGGGCCCTACACCTTGTCAGCTCACTAAACAGCACATGTTGGAGGGATAGAGTCCTAACTCAGAGACATGCCATACTCTGGAACAAACCACCTATCAATAGCAAACAAAGCTCCTCATTAGCAATTGTCATAAATACTCCTGATGATTGTTTGGTAGATAGGAAATACACCCCAGGAATCACCTCTGTGGCTCTGGTTGACAGGGGCAAGTGAAATTAAATTACATGTTTGTCAAAGGCCAGGGTAGCATATGGCTAGGCTGCTGTAAGCCCTAGGGCCAATAGCGTATTACCTACCCATGACACGATGCACACACACATGTACTTAGTGCAATAATTGCTATGTGAGGTTGACTGAGTGTGATGGTGAATGTGTTGGTGAATGTGTGCAAGGTCTGTAAAGGTGTGATAGCTTAGTGTGAAATTGTTTTTGTCATGGTAGTTTGTGTCCTAGCTGTGATCCCAGCAAAAGATGTGTATGCTATTGCGAGGCAGAAAAAGTACTATGGCATATGGTGTGACGTAGTCCCTTGTTGTTAACTGTGGTGTCCCATTGTAGGCTAAAGCAATACATGTATGCTTAGTGAGTGGAACTGCTGGTGAATCCAACTCCCATATGAACTGTAGTACTACCTGAAGCTGTAGGCTTAAACAGTACAGTATGGTGTATGTTCACATTGCTTGGAAACACTGTTTTTTGTCTTCCCTGTAGTCCTCACAGATTACATACCTCAGGCATAAGGTTTTGTAAGTAGTGACACACAGTACTGTATGGTACACAGGTAAAGCTCATCTGGGTTGGCATACATTTGTGTGTTGTATGTATGTCTGATGTGTGTGTAATTATGCCTGTACCATGCCCTCAATCATATCTGTGTTACAGGGTATACGTGTGTATCTAGCAACATGTATAGTCTAGTACAGCAGTATGCCACCTATATCAACAACTGTGCACATATGTTAGGCAGGGGTTTGGTGTCAAAGACTTCTGTGGTATACTGGTAATACTGTAACTGTACTTTACATTCATTGCAATGGATGACATCTTTCTTCATCCATTAGCTTGATATATACCTCATGTGGCTAGGTGGTGCATTGTGTCACATGCAGTGTGCCATGTACTGTTGTATAGTCTTACATACTGGTTTCACTTTGTTGCTGGGCAGAACATGGTTTCATATATAGAATGTGCCAGGCACTGTCAGGCAGTTGTGGGCTGAGCACTGATATGTGGTATTAAAAGAGTGTATCTACTGACAGCCAATAGGTTGCTATATATGGCATTTCATTGATGTCTGTACTTTAGAATGTTAAGTGTGCCACATGACTTGCTCACAATTATTGTTTTTTTGTCTTCCAGGGACATGTCTCACAATCGCAAACCTGCGCATTCCCCTGAAGAGGAGGAAACAATCCTAGATGCCCTACTACAACATCACACCCTGCTGTTCTCCAGAACCAGCCAGGACCAGCATGGGCGCACTGCACTGTGGTAAGATGTTGTCCGTCGGGTGAATAACATAGGCATGCATAACCGGACTTATGAGCAGGTACACCATCACTGCAGTGATTTAATTAGACATGTCCGTCAGCATGCCTCTGATGTCCACAGACAACAGCTTGTCACAGGTGGTGGTGCAGCATCACACCTGCCCCTCACCAGAGTGGAAGAGCTGCTCCTCAGCATGGTGGCTCCTGGCCAACCACTACAACAGACATGTGGCATCATGGAGGTCAGAGTCACCCAGCAAGTTGACTCAGAGCATGCAGGTAACATGGCATATCTGTAGACTACTGTTAGCTCGATTGTTAGAACATGCATATGTCAGATGTGTACTGTGTATTTAGAAGATGTGGAGCCTGGTGTTGTAAAATACTGATCATTTGGTACATATTCTGTATGCCTGTGACTGTCACCCATTGTACTACTGTAAAATTGCAAACTCACAGCAGCAATGCCATAGTTATTGACACTGACAAACTGTCTCATATCCTTGTAGGTCCCTCTGGTGTGACAGCAAGACAGCACACCAATGCTGGTGAGTGTTCTACATTTAATATAGCAAATAACATGTGCATGTCATATGAGAATTGTAGGCCATATTCACATGTAAAACACCTACACATAATGCATGCTTTGCATGTTTTCTGTGGGACTATGCACATCCCAGTAACATGAGTAGCTGCCTCAAACACATGCAATACACAGAGCATCCCAACCAATTGTGGTACACTGTAGTGGACATTGTATAAGCAGAGTCAATACACATGCACACAACATACACCACTTTGTCATATGCAGTAAGTGTTAATATGATACACATGGCATATTTAGACACTTGCTGTAAGGTCAGACTCCAGTATCCCAAATGTCATCCACACAGCACACATACTATACCTGAGGGGTAGAGGCCTATCATGGGGTGGTGCAACACTCTTCAACACACAACACATTCATGTTAGGCAATGCTCCCTATTGAACACCTTACATACCCATGTAACAACTGCTTGTGAAATGGTTAATGTAGCCAAAGGGGTGCAGTTCAGGTACAGCAAGATAGTTGCCAGTGTGGCACACATTAGTGGCCTTGAGTGACCACATGATGCTGCCTGATGATGGCTCATGGTACTATACTACATCCAGTTACAGTAACTACAGTACTACACATAGCATTCATTGATATACACCTGACAGTTGTGTGCATATGGCCATGGTATGTATACCTATGAGTGATGGTGCACAGGACATTGGAAAGCATTTAATACTTGCACAGCAATGTTGTGACCATATACACATTGTGTTCCAGGGTGAGGCCAATCATTGAACAACACACATGCATCAAAGACATGTATACTGTTATTAACAAGGACTCTCTACACTCGCACTGCATGCTGACACATGTGATAGAACTCTTTGGCTTGTGATACTGTACTCCACCATCAACCACTAATGAGTATATTCTGGATTGCTGTTGGTGTGTGTGTGTGTGTGTGTGTGTGTGTGTGTGTGTGTGTGTGTGTGTGTGTGTGTGTGTGTGTGTGTGTCAAGTTTACTGAGTAGTGTATTTGTGTGCATGTGTGCATGTGTACATGTGTTCATGTGTGCATGTGTTCATGTGTTCATGCATGCATGTGTTCATGTGCTCATGTGTGCATGTGTGCATGTGTGCATCTGTGCATGTGTTCATGTGTGCATGTGTGCTAACATCATGTACAGATTGTAAAGTGTGTTTCCTGTCTTCCTCTCACTGGTGCTGAGATTGTGTTGGTTGAGTGCAGCAGGGAACCTGAAGTCACTGCCACAAATAGTGGAAATGATGATACATGTGTTGTGGCACAGGCAGATTTGACAGGGTCTGTCGTTGGTCCGCCAATCGACAGTACACAGCTTTCCACCCCATCTATGTGCACATTCATACTGCCAATCCATCCCTCATCACCAATGGCCTTAGCTGAGGGACAACATACAGTAGGCATTGAGCAAGATAGTGTGGTATCTATGGCACATGCATCCCCTCACAGCAGCCATACCCAGACTCCTGGAATGGTACCACATAGGCAGATGTCCAGGGGTTCTCGTGGGAACACTGCTGGTCGTAATGCCCCTGCCAGATGTGCCCCCACAGGTCTTACAACCTCAGGTATGTTCCGGGCTGTAATGAAGGCACAGGCACGTATGGAACGGTACACCAGACAGGGACTAAGGGCGCACAGGGTCCATAACACCACTATCAATGACAGTATGCATGACCTTGCTGGTGCCATCCGTAATTACACTGAGGTATTGACAGATGTTGGAGGGAGACACTAGATGTCCTCCGCAATGTCATGTCCATGTGCCAGGACAGTGCAGGATGGCTGAGACATCGACATGGACGTATGCCAGCAACATCAGCTGGCAGTCATTGCAGATGACACACAAGTCACAGCCGCTCCCATAGTGCAGTACCAGCCCCAGCAATGTTGGGGCTGGGCTGTCAATAGACCATTCTAGAAGACCACGTGCACGTGGCTCTGGCCAGTCCCGGCAGGGACATGGGTCCAGTTGACATCCCTCTGCCTCTGATGATAGTACCCAGTCTGGCTTAGTACCCGATACTGTCCGTGGCACCCCTGCCAGGCACAGGTACTGTGTCCGTGGCCAGAGACAGTGATCTGTACAGCCTGGCAGGTACAGTCTGTGGCTGTCACACAACCTCCCTTATTTGGCAGCACATGGTGGAACTGTGTGCATGCAGACACACACACATAAACCAAACACCTAGGGCTAACACATGCACACACACATTACATCAACATTGACCCATGCTGTACTGTTGTCCATCACACACACACACACACACACACACACACACACACACACACACACACACACACACACACACACACACACACACACATGTTGATTGGATGGGTCATTGGGTCATTGTCGGGCTCTGGCAAACCAACAACACACCCTGTGCATATGATGAAATTGTGCCACCTCCTGTCACCTGTAACATTGATGCAGGAACAGGCTAACATGGTGCTGATGCACAGGGTGACTTAATAGCAGTGTAGCAATGTTAGCATGTTGTCAACAGTAAAGTGTAATGATAACCTAGTAGGTATATCTGTGCAGGCATGATGCATTAAAGCTATGATTATCAATGTAGTATTGTTTACACCAAGGTTAATTCCAAAAATGTTTTGTCCACCCATGTGCCACTTGGCTGACATGTGTAGTTCTGGCAGCATGTGTTGGTGAGTGGACAGTACGTGTGTGATGTGTGCAGTACAGATTTGCAGGTGTACATTTGTGAAAATGGTGGAGGTGCACTGTCTGCATGTACGTGCATAGTGGACACATGGGAAGGGTGACATGCCCTGTATTACACAGTGTTAACACTTCATAGTTTCTATTGGTGGCCAGTATGCATTTTACTACACATATGTTTCAACCTGTGTACACATGTGTGTATGACATGGTTTGATACTATGCTGTGGGTGATACTATTAATATCAGTCATTGGTTTGCATTCTGGTAGTATACACAACCTCAACAGCCTGACTATAACCAATCGTTAGATGTCTTGACAACTGACACACAGATGTAGGATACACAGTAGCATTTGGATCCTTCCGGTACTATACTATACCAGTAATGAGTGGTATTGACAGCTACCCATTCCTGGGACCACTCCTGTTTGGCATGTAGCCCTCTTAGGTACAAGCAAACACACTAGGGATATGTCCATCCACATCTGGTAATGCATACAGTGGCCTACAATGCATTCTCCGGATGAGACACTTATCCTCCACAAGGGTATCATACAGACAGATACCTTTTGACCAACCCATGCTGTAAAGCTATAAGCCATCCACATTTGCTAAACATAGTATCCCGACAGTACCACATAGGTAGTAGCCCACAACATGGAGAAAGGGTACCGATGTGTACATACAGCCACATGTTATGTCATCTGTCCTTTGGTATTCACATTTCCAAAGGTATTCTGAAGTCCCTCGGTGTATCACATAAGCAATAAAGGGTCTGTATGCATATCCACGAAGTTGTTGTACACCTATAGGGAATGTCCATTATTGACAGACTTTGTTATGTTTGAACATGTCTGAAATATACCCCAGGCATGAACCCTCACTCACACTATTCTATAGAAACTGTCATGGGTGTGTGTAATACAGATGACCTAGGCCACAGATCAGTACAGTGGCTGGCCTTGTCACAAACATACATATGTGACCTAAGGTCTGAGAAGCAGCAGCACAATCTGTCAAAGGTAACAGATGTATTCATGTAGAAAGCAGGCTTCACACCTATGAACTAATTGAGGTCACATGTACATATATGTATTTCTCACACAGATACCTGAAGTGTGCAATGCACATACTGTTGTTTTACTGATATGTCATACAGTAGTAAAAGCAAAACCTACAACACATTGACCAACAGTGTCACACACACACTCAGCAATTGCAGGATTTAAACTCCTACCTAATAATGTTATGATACTAGATAGATATGCATTAACACGACACGCTATAGGCCTTACTGGTAGTTTTCATTTCAACTGCTGTATTTGTGGGATGCTGACATCATCAGACTTGCCAAAGAGGAATATACCTCTTTTAAGGTGTTTCCTAGTCTCCAAAAAAGGCACATCTCTCAAGGGAAATCACACACAAGCATACACCAGGATTCAAACCCTGACCTAACTATGTCATGCTACTAGAGAGATATGTATTAACATGACAAGCTGCATGCTTTACTGGAAGCTTGTATTTCTACTGCTGTATTTGTGGGATGCTGACATCATCAGACTTGCCAAAGAGGAATTTACCTCTTTTAATGTGTTTTCCTAGTCTCCAAAAAGGGCACACTCCTCTCAAAGGAAATCACACACAAACATACACCCGCCCCACACACTCAGCAATTGCAGGATTCAAACCCCTACTTACCTATGCTATAATATTAGAGAGACATGCATTACCACGACGTGCTACATGCTTTACTAGGAGTGTTTATTTTCACTGTTGTATTTGTGGGATGCTGACATCATCAGACTTGCCAAAGAGGAATTTACCTCTTCTAATGTGTTTTCCTAGTCTCCAATAAGGGCACTCCTCTCAAAGAAAATCACACCCCCCCACACACATAGTCAGCAATTGCAGGATTCAAACCCCTACCTAATTAGGTTATGATACTAGAGAGATATGCATTAACACAATGCACTATTTACCTTACTCGGTGCTTCGATTTCTCTTGCTATATTTGTAGGATGCTAACATCATCAGACTAGACATGGTAATGTGTGTGCACTTTGTTTTATGCAATCCCAGGACTGAACCATGGGGTACAGCAGGTGTTAACAACTTGAACAGGACTCCACAGTTCTTAGCTTGTGTGATCTATCTGTGGACCAATTGCCAATCCATCATATGACAATACATGTTTATGCACAGATTGCTAATTTTGTGGATACGACATGTGTCTGGGATGTTGGAAAAGGGCTATTCAAAGTCTATGTGGGACGTGTGTAGCTCATTTTAGTGATGTATGCCCTGGGTGGCTGCCTTGCATACAGTCTAGCAGGTTTGGGAACCATGATCTTCCCATGACCAAACCAAAGTTGGTAGGGTTGTGTATTTGTCGGCTTCCAATAGCTCTGTTTATGACTTCAGTCATGATGGACTCCATGGCCTTGCAGATCAGACTTCATAGGCTTATAGGACTATAGTTCCCATGGTCTGTTGTGCATCAACACTTGTGGGGTGTGCCATATGTTGCTGTAACCCATTCAACAGTTTCATATCCTGCAGAGAGGGTGAGGCTCAACAGACTGTTCAGGTGCAGGGTCTGTTTGTTCACTTATGACACATATAGCGAAACAGTGTAATCCAATTGAGGCCATGTTTTCAGCTTTGGAAGGAGCTGTTTACCCATTCTACATGTGATATCTCCTGGTATGATGATAGGGCATTTTGTCAGTGGGAGGTGGGTATGTATGTATGGGCCTGTCTGACAGGAAGTTGGCATTGTCAGTCATTTACAGTTGGCCCTGACTCAGGACATATATGAGTGTACATTGCTATTTATGACATAGCTGAAGGAAGTGTCATGGTTCTGTCCGAACTCCTTCACAGATAATCTTTCCAAAACACCAACAAACTTAAGCACTAAACCCCTGCTATACTCTTTTACACACTTAACATCCTACTGATCCTTTTTGATCAGTCAAAAGAGTATTTCATCATAATATCCTGACATGTCCAAAGGTCAGTTTCTTGTGTACTCTCCAGTCCAGCTGGTGAATATGGGAATTTTGAGGCAATGTTACAACTGCCTTATGTACACAGACAACCCTCTCCTCCTCCCAACAAACTCAGATATATGAGAGAGATGCAACTATATAGACAAACAGGAAGCTGAGCTCTCTCGACCCATGACTGGCACAGTCTATCAGGAGAAGAAGGTAACCACACACACCACAAATCCAGTCTCACATGGACCTATAGCAACAGCAAACCAAACACATAAACACACAAAAACATACTCGGAGGCTTTAAATAAAAATCTGCCTAAGCAGCAGAGACCTCCAAATCAGACACCCAAACAACTGCTACCCCACAACAATACCCACATATCACATAGTTCATAAAGTCAGTGTGCCACACAGTCACTGCCCTTAAGGCTAAACAACACACCTAGTACACTTGTAATAGGTGACTCTATTGTCAGACACACTGACGTCCCACTCACCAGGCTGAACAAGGAGAAGGTCACTGTAAGCTGTCTGTCTGGTGCCAGGATCTGCCACATAGCACATGCACTCAGGTCACTCCAAAGCAAGTACAAATATGGCTCCGTCATTGTCCATGCTGGTGTGAATGACCTGAGACATTCCTCCCTGGACTACATGAAAAGAGACATAGAGGAGCTCTTTGATCATGTTGCCCAGGCCGGTATGACTCTGACTTTGTGTAGCATCTTACCGTCACCAAGAATGATGCCACAGTATAAAGACAAAATTATCAATTTTAATAGTTGGCTAACATATTGGTGTCATTCAAAGGGGATCCAGTGTCTGTCAGCCTGGGATGACATGCTCAACAAGCCACATTGCTTCGCTAGGGATGGCTTGCACCTGTCACCCCTGGGCTTTTGAATACTGGCTAAGGCTCTTGCTACCCCCATAGTGCCTTTTTTAGGCAAGGCTCAAAAGACAAACCCACCTCCATAGACAATACAAGGTAAAAGAAACTAAGGGTAATGCTGCTCAATGCCAGAAGTCTAAACCTCAAAATGCACGCACTCAAGGCTCTCCTCAGTATGGAGAATATCGATATCTGTGCAGTAACATGCACCTGGTTCAAGGCTCCTGAAAGCACCCCAGCACTACCAGGTTATACTTCATACCATGCTTTTCGGCCACAAAACTCGGACCGAACCACAAAAGGAGGGGGAGTACCCATATACATCAATGATACACACATCTCCAGGTTAGTAGCACTGCACGAAACATCGGAGACCATCCATGTGCAACTAACAGTGGGAAAAACTGCCTTTCAGTTTGTAGCTTGCTACAGACCACCCTCTCAAACTCAGGAACCCCACTCGACTTTCCTGAGAACACTGGAGAACATGAAGGTCTCTCCAAACACCATTATATTGGGTGACTTCAACTACCCAAACATTGACTGGGAATACTACTCAAGCCCCAATACCCTCGCCCAATGGTTCCTAGAATTTATAAACTCAAATGCTATGGAACAACTGGTCACCACTCCCACAAGAGGGGAAAACATATTGGACCTGGTCAGCACCAACATGGGGACTCTATGTTCCACACCAGAGGTATACCCCTCATTGGTAAGGTCAGACCATAAATTTATCTCACTGGACCTCCATATCCTGTCCCCACCCCCAGCCAAGGTAATCTCAGTGAAGAACTTCTCAAAAGCAAATGTCACACTTATCAAAATCAAGGTGGTATCCTTCAAAGCCCCTGAGCCAGTGGAAAGTATGGCTCAAACCACAGAATCCTTTACAAACACATTCTATGGACACCTACAAGAATGCATGGATCATGTTATCCCAAATAAAACCAAGACTCACTCCTCCAAAGGCAAGGGACCTGTCTTGTTGACCCTGGCCATAAATAAGCTATACAACAAAAGGAGGAGGCTACTACATGATAGAGCAAAATCCCTAAAAGGGAAGGCATCTCTGATCAGTACTAGCAAGAAGCTACGATCACTCATAAAATCATCTAAGGCCAGCTTTGAAAGAAAAATTGCGCAAGACACTAAAGACAATGACAAGGCCTTCTTCAGCCTTGCTATGTCAGGAACCTGGGTGGCAACTCACAGATATGCTCTGAGTTAGTGCAAAATGAGAAAAAATGCACTGAACCCACAGACATTGCCAACATCCTGGCAGACAGGTTCACTGCAAATTTCTCCCCCCCATCCCCCCAAAAGTGCAAATGTCCATCCCAACAGAGTGTAGCCTCCCTGACATCACAGATGAACAGGTGAGAGCTGCCCTCTCCAAAGCAAAAAACACAGCATCAATGGGACCAGAGGGTATCCCGGGCTGTGTCTTACACAAGCTTCATGAAGAACTTAACCCTCACATAAAGTATCATCATGGAACTCATAAACAAAGACATCAGGAACCTCCAGACACTGGATCCTACCCAATTCGGATTTGTTAAGGGCAGATCTTGCCTCTTGAACCTGGTTGACTTCTTTGAAACAGTTACCAGGGCCATAGACATAGGGAAGGTAGTCCACACAGCATACCTGGACCTCGCAAAAGCCTTCGACACAATACCCCACTCAGGCATCATAAATGAGCTCTCCAGGTTAGATATCAACACATATGTCACAAGATGGATTGCAAACTGGCTCAGGGATAGCACCCACATGGTCGGAATTGCAGGTGCCATGTCAGACTCTACACCAGTTACAAGTGGCGTCCCACAGTGCTCAGTCCTGGGACCTCTCTTGTTCAGTATATATTTCTCTGAGGTACAGGCTAACACGGGAGGACTATGGCTGACCAAGTTTGCAGATGACTGCAAACTGGGTGCCATAATCGACTCTCTGGCTGACACAAGCATCCTCCAAAAGGGTCTCACAGATATGGATAACTGGTGCCAGAGCCATGGCCTAAAGCTAAATGCCATAAAATGCATAGTCATCCCCTTTGGGAAAAGCAAAGTGCCCACAAATTACCACATAGGTGGTAATCCATTAAGTACGGAAGAAGTAATTAGGGATTTGGGGACCCAAATAGATAGTAATCTCTCCTTTGACAATCACATTGCCAAAGTGGATAGAAAGATCTTCTATATAGCCCACCTTATCCCGAAAGGTTTCACATCTAGATCAAGAGAGGTCATTGTGCCCCTCTACTCATCAGGCCCATAATTGAATACAATGCCCCGTTTGGGATGTACCTTACCCGACACCTGCAGCAACTGTAATGACTCCAAAAGTACCTCATCAAATGGATCAAGGGACTCAAACAGATGCCCTACGCAGTTCGGCTAAAGAAACTCCAGCTCTACTCAGTTGCTTACCGCCTACTCAGATGTGATCTGTGCCTGATGTATAAAGCCATGTCCAACTCAGAATTAATGGACATGCTCCACCTCAGGATATCCGAATCCCTTAGATCTACATGCTCCAGGGACTTAAACCTCAGCACAGAAATAAATAGGACATGCTGGAGGGGCAGATTCATATCCCAGAGGCTCCCCTCACTCTGGAACAAAATCCTAGTCCAAGTTAGGCAGAGCCCCTCACTGACCCTCTACAAGAAAAATCTTGATGAGTGGATGGGAGATCGTAAGTTTACCCCTAGGATTTATTCTGGGTCCCTGCTAGACAGATGCACAATAAACTAACCATAAAAGGGCTATCTTGTGTGAGCTACTATTCAAAGGCACAGTCTACTAATCTAAAAGGGTGGCGAAAGCCAAACACACTCTGGCTAGGCTTATAAATACCCTAGGGCAGATAGCCTAGTATCAACCTATAAACCTATGAATTTATGATAATGTTTGGAGTGCACATTGTTTATTGATGATACTGATTGCAGGTTTTTTATCTTCTTTGCTTTCCCACTTTCTATGCACAACCTAAGTATCTGTAGTACATATTTGATTATGACAGGGTTACAATATATTATATATGTGTCTGTTGTCATATAACTGTGTGCACAAGGCAGGGTTGGTGAATAGTGAGAGGTTCCTGGGTTAACACATGCAACTGCCAGATATGTGTGGCCCACTGCAGTACACAGACATTGCCTAAGTGTGTGAGCATGCCCAGTTTGGCCTTTCAGTGTTTTGTTGCCTGACATTTGTCTCATTTATTCAAGTGTGTGAGCATGCCAAATGTGACCTTTCAGTATGTTGTTGTCTGCAGTCTACTACATTTGTTAACGTGTGTGAACATGCCCAATATTAACATTTATACTATATGTGTGTTGAAAATCAAGTTATATTTTTACTGCAGGGCTCACCTTTGTGTCATAACTCAACAGGGATTATGCTGTGCCTGCAGCATTTCCATGAGACACTTTGCATAGACTTATCAACATTTCTTCATACAAACTGACCAGTGAAATGCTGTCATGGTTTAGTGGTTCAGTACTGTGACTATAGTGCACAGTATCCTGGGTTTGAGGCCTGTCACTGCTTTGTATTTTCATACTGGGCAAACCAGACTGCTTAAGGACCAGTAAAGCAACTATGAGCATGTTTACCTGCTTTTGCCCAACTTTGACCAAACTTGCCCAACATTGCTCAATGTTAACCAACATTGCTGAACGTTGCCCAATATTGCTCAACATTGCCCAAAGTTGTGCTAGTTAGTGTGTGCAATTTTGTTTACATATACTAAATAATGGTAAAAGCTGTTTAGCACTGCTTTATATTGCTTAAAACATGGCAATCATGCCTCAGGTGGTGCTGCAGGGCTGCCTATGTTGGATGCACATAGTACACTCCCTATACATGTTTGAAAACAGGTAGTGTCAAGTTAGGCATCCCTTTTACTATATATGCGAGTCAGAGAGAGGTATCATTTCCAGGGTTCATACTGAGCCAGTGTATGTGCTATGCATTGCCTGTTTGCCAAGGCCAAAGCATACTGGGCATGCGTCCTTCTGCCTACTGGGGCAGGCTCAGGTTGTTCCTCCTCCAAGACACGCTCTGCCTGTGATGGCCTTGGCAATGGTGGGGAGCTGTTTGGCCTGGGCCTATGCTGCTCCTGCTGCAGCTGTTTTCACAGGATCATATTATGTAGCATAGCACATACCATGACAATTTGGGTACATGTAGTTGGTGAGTATTGCAAGGCTCCACCAGATGTGTCCAGGCACTGGAACCATGACTTGAGCAGCCCAAACACACACTTGATTACATTTCATGTTTGTGATGGTGCCTCATTATGGCTTTCCTGTTCGGGTGTGTGTGCATTTCTGATGGGTGTCATCAGCCACGGCTCCAGTGCATATCCAGCATCCCCCACTAGGTGACCATGAGGGATGTCCCCATTGGCAAATGTCTGGTACAGCTGTGTCAGATGCCACATATGGGAATCATGGTAGCTTCCAGGGCAGCCAGCACACACATTCAGTATTATGACCTGGGCATCACACATGACCTGGCAGTTGATGGAGGTGAAGCCCTTGCGGTTAAAGTAGGCCCTACCCCGCTCACCGGCTGGTACTTTGATGCTTATATGCATGCAGTCTATTGCACCCACTACCTCAGGGTATTCTGCTATTTGCTGGAAAACATGCATATTGTTGGCCAATACCTCATGGGAATTGGGGAAATATACATGATCACCGACATGTGCTGACATGGCATTCGGGAACTGGTGCAGTACCCTGGATGCTGATGCCTGTGATATCTCCATCATATAACCAGTTGGTCTCTGGAAGGTACCTGTTGCTAGTATTCTTAGGCCAACACATACCTTGGTTTCCACTGGGATGGGTTCCCCTCTGTTGGTTCTGTGTGTGAGGCATGGCCTGCACAGCTCAACAATTTGCTGCATGAGGTCTCTGTCCACTCTATAGCGCTCCAGTATCTCCAGCTCATGTAGCCCCAGGTAGGTTACCCTGGGACTGTACACTCTTCTCCGTCTCCTCACTGTGGGTTGCTCAGCAGCATTCACATTGTCACCACTCTCAGCATATTGCATATGTTGCCTTATAACAGCAATGGCAGCCCCTAACATTTCTTTGTCTCAGTAAAGCTTTTTAAGTTTTCACTTCTCTTAGTTTACTGCAGTGTTGCAGTGTCTCTGAGGAAAACATGGTGGAAAGTGTTTTGCAGAGTTTTAAGTGCTGGGCTGGGCTACTGTACTGCCTGTGTAATTGCCTGATTCTGATTGTTTTCACCTGCTAGCTCTGCTAGTTCTCCCTGGTTAACTTCCTACTGTTTGTTGTGCTTCCTTTTCCCTTTCTGTTTCCACAGGGGGGCAGCGCCGTGCACACAAACACAAACACGCGTACACCAGCTCACACATGCTTATACGGCCTAACACTTGCTAATTCCTGCTTAAACGCGCGCACACAGGTGCAAACGCGCTTACACAAATTTCAACAACCTTACACATTCTTACTCCGGCTTAAACTTGCGCACATGGGTTCACACGCGCGCACACAGTCTTACTGGGATATACAGACGCGCACCCGCATGCAAACATGTTGCAAGCACTTCAACAAGAAACTTTAGTGTTATCCACGGCATACACCTTCTATTTCTTGCCTTTAGCTATGATACCTGTTGATACACCTCTTCCAGTGATGAATAACTGATAGCAAACACATGCTACTCTGCACCAATGAGCTTACATTCTTTCATACATACCTCCCTCGTGATGTCACCTATCTTCTACTCTGATACTCCCCTTATCCTACACATGCACTCCACTGACTGTGCTCATTTGCTATGTAAACTTGGGATTCACTATCCTTACCCTCATTTGCATAGGATTGCCTACTAATGCTTGGTTACATCTCTTAGACTGAGCTTCCCCCCTTAGCATCCTCTACTCGGTAGCCATGTTGTCTTCAGCCTGCCATTCACTTGCATTGAAAATTATGATTTTCTATAAAATCCCTATTTGTGGTTTTTAGTTTTTGGTTTTCTGGTTTTTAAAGTGCAGCACATTTGCGCAGCGCTGCGCTACACTTAAACTTCGGAGATTGAGGTAAAAAATATATATTTTTTTTAAATTTTGCTACGGGGAACTTTGCCAATGGCCGTATATTTGGCCATTGGCATGCTTCCTCAACTGGATGCAGCCTTTATTTGGAGCTGCCACTGCTCCATTTTGCTATTTGCAGAACAGTACTCAGTTGTCAACGGAGTACATTTCTGCAAATAACACTACTCTTACTCGGACAGGTTAGGGTTTCCTGGATCACAAATTTACCTCATTTACATAGCTTTCGGCGACAAATGAGGTAATTTGCATTACCTAGCCCTGTCCGTGTAAGAGTCGTTTTAGGAGCTCTCTTGCACGTCCCTGCCGGCTGTTCCTGGATCGCTCGGCAGACGTGTTGGCTGCATGGATTCTTACTCTACTCTTCGACTCCATGCAAGCTTTCGTGAATCTGGCCCACTGTGTTTATTATAACATACTATCTATTATAAGACTTTGAATGTAGTAATAGTGACCACTTTGTAAACTTGTCTGTGCTGAACAGTTTGATATTCACATTTTCTTATTAAAAATTATGGTTCTAGAGATATGGACATTTGTTTGAACTCTGAGGATATAAATTGTTTTTGTCAAAAGGCTGATGTTGCAACATTAGAAAGTAAGTTTACAAACATCCAGGGCTCCATTGATGGGTATTGCCCACATTACTCTTTTCTGTAACACCTGTTTCATTTGTCTGAGACTATAATACGAAGTAATATGGGGCTGCCTCACCCACAGATACTTTGAGATTAGGTCTAAATTTGGACAGACTGCCCTTAACAGTGTTTATTGTCATCTTGTGTCTTTGCTAGAAATATCCTTTCCAGTAAATGTTGCCAATTTCTTGCATGCAGCTTCAAAGTTTTTGTTAGTCCCTGTAACACAAGATGACACACATGCATTGCTTCATGTTCTATAGCATTGCGTAGGTGAAATGCTTTTTCTAGTACTTTCTTGAATGAGCTATAAAAATATATACCATTAGATCAAATCTTATTATCCTATTAACAGGGTGCATATCTTAAAAAAATATGCATCGCCATGGAAGGAGAGACATAGGCCGGGATTCACTAATCCTCCGTGTAAGACTACGTAAGTCTTACATGGAAACTGCAGCCTAAGGGTATGACGTCAGCGCATCATGTATATTCATGAGGGCATGCTGACTCAACTCTAAGGCTAACACGGAGCATGCATGAGTGCAGGGGCCGTGTCAGACTGCCGAGCAGTCCAAATATCCACGCCCCTGCAAGTGCCTAAACTGCAAATGTCACCAGACATGAGTGAGTCCGTTCAAATGTGTATATCCCCAACACTACATTCCCCCACATTCTAAACCCCTGTACAAATATGATAAAATGTAAAACTTTTTTTTGTTTTATTATTCCTGATGTAGCTGCCCGTATTTGCACGTGTGTGTGTGGGTTTGCCCATTGCTTAGCTACAGTTAGCAGTTTAGACATCGAAGAGGATAATAAACTACTTATATGCAAATTAAGCCAAATAGCAATAGCGTAGTGGTAGAGTCTTTGCACAAAGAGGATGCAGTCCCTGTTCGAGTCCCATCTGTGCATAAAAATAATTCCTGACATTTACCTTTTAAATTTTAGTAAAATGCATTGAAATGGCCTATGTAGTAGTGAACGATATTATATATATATATATATATATATATATATATATATATATATATATATATATATATATATATATATATATATGAAGGTGAAATGGCCATGCATACTGATAAATGCATAAGTAACGTATCTTAAGCAATGTGAAGCACTGCTAAGCAAAGTTTACTAGTATTAAGCGCAGTTAAGTGTAATTGCTCATAGCTTAGCACTGCTTTAACTAGCACAATGGCTTTGCGTGGAGCTGCGCATCGCACCAACTAGCGCAAACAAAACATGTTTGCATGGAGCTGCGTACCACACTAACTAGTGCAATGTAGGGCAAAGTCGGGCAACATAAAGCAACGCAGAGCAACGTCGAGCAACGTTGGGCAAACTTGAGCAAAGTCTGCTAAACACAGCCACACCTCCTAGCCGGTCTGGCCAGTAGTAAAATAAAAAGCAATGACAGGCCTTGAACCTGGGATACTTTGCACCATAATCACAGTACTAAACCACTAAGCCATGACAGCTTTTCATATGAATGCACTTCCAGCACACTCATACATATCAATGGAAGTTTACCCATTGCTAAGCAGGTTTGCTTTTAGATGAGATTTTTCAAAACCGTCCAATCACAAATAAGTGCAGGAAATGAGGCATATTTAAGCTCCATAGGCGGGAATAATTGCCATAACTGGTTGTAGCTCCCATATGCAATCAGCATGGCTGGTGTTGGAGAGGGCTCTCATTTTTGAGCGCAACGGTGGGGTATTGAGGGTTCAAATGTAATGGTTTGGCTCCTCGTCCATCATCATGATGCAAGACTCCTGCAGGGCCAGTTTCAAGGCACTGAGTACAAAGCGGAAGCCTGGAACCATCTAGCACATGATCTCACCAGTGCCACAGGCATCCCTCGGACTGGTGAGCAGGTCAGACACCACTACTCAGACCTGAAGAGACTCAAGGTGGACTGACTGAACCAGTGGATACAGGAGGCCCGTGAAATGTAAAATGCCCCACTACTGAGTATGTGGCCATGGAATGAAGTATGTAAGAATTGCTATTGTAGTCTATATTATGGGTAGGTATGTTTCAATATTCCTTCATTTACTTCACAGCTGCAGGTGTCCGTGCTGCGAATCAGCAAGCCTATGCAAATAGGCTGTTAAGGCTGTGCCACCAGGCAGGTTAATAATTATTCTGCATGTTTTGTTATATAAAAGAAGTGAGAGAGCCTGAAAAAGAGTGTTGTAACCCATTAATAAAGGTATAAGTCTTGAATAACTTCTCTGCATGTACTGTTATATAAAATAAGTGAGACAGCATGAAAAGGTGTTGTAACCCATTAATAAAAGTATAATATGTCTTGAATAAAAGTCCTCTGCATGCACTGATATATCAAATAAATGAGAGAGCCACTAGAAAAGTGTGTAATGTAATAAATAAAGGTATAATTCCTGGAGTGTGTCAGTGTCACTTTCTTTGATATGTTGTTGTACCCTTGCATTATAGAAATAGTACTGTTGTATTAAGCACAGTCAACTCACACATGGGTAGGCCCATATAAAGTGGATGAAGGGAGTGCCAGTAGCTGTTAAGCATATATACAGTCCTCAACTGTTGGTTCATGGCCGGCATGTACAGGTTAATCTGGCACATGAGTAGCTTGTTATTGTGTTCCCTAGAAATGTCAGTGTGCTGCTAGAAATGTAGGGGGCTATAAAAATATACCTGATAATGTCACCTGAACACATCCAGATATGTAGATATATAAATATAAATGAAATATATAAATACGTAGCAGTAACATCTGCATCCTGGACAGTTTGTATGTCAGATACAGGTCAGGTATATAAAGAACTAGCAAAACCCATTTCACAATTTAACGGACATTGTCTAGTGTAATAATACATGTAGGGGATATATAACTCCAGTCAATAGGAATGTAGTGTAAACTATTAAGTATATATAAGTTGTTAATGGAGATATCTTTTTACACCCTAATGTATGTGCATAAACAATGCAATTCCACAGCGCAATGGGTATGTCTAATCTCATAACATTTGTTGGGACATATGTCCTATTGTTTTATAAATATCTGCATTTACTTTGATGCATGTGCCCTGTTCACATACCACAATCTTGGTGGCCTGTTGCCACAAATCAATCCTGCATGCTGTTAGAATGTCCACTGTTGTTCTATATATGCATGTGTTATGCTTGCTGTTCAACTGTTGGAACTCTGGTGTGTTGGGTTAATGGGAATACTACTGCATGCTGTTACAACTAATTTGGAATGCTGTTGGCTATTACTAACACATATTGTCATTAAATTCTCCTAAACATAGAACGTATGGGAAGGCCGGTCCCAGCGGACCCACCTGTCCCACCTCAGTTGGCGATGGCACCTGGCACCAGCAGGTCCAGTGCCCAGCCTGGGACCTCCTCCTCCGTTGGCCCTGTGCCACCTTCAGGTGGAAGCACTGCAGGGGATGGGGCATGTCCCCCGTGTAAGCGTGGCCTGAGGTGGGCCACCTGTCACCCTCCAAATGGTCCAGGCTGTGGTGCATAGGGAGATTGAGCATTCAGTCGCTGATCTTTTACGCCAGCTCAAGGCAAGAGTGGCGTGACTCAGGGGTGAGCCTGCCCCCTCCTACGCAGCCCCCAGCAAAACCACCCTCTGGGCTTTGAAGGTGCAGTGGTGACTGCCCATGGGTGGGGATCTCAGTTCCACTGTTGCCATCTGTGGGCTTATGGGCTTGCAAATTCCAAACATCCTTCCCCATCAATGGTGTTCACCCACCCTATGTGTCATATTCCGCCGCTGTATGCGTCTTGTTTGTCTTGTCTGTTTACCTCCCCAACCTACCTCCCAAAATATACCTACTTCCCCTACCCCACATTCCACTCTCACCTGAAAAAAAATGGGCAGTCTGCTCCCACAAAAAAATTACGCCCCATACATATCTGCCCATTTTCCACACAGTTCGCTGGACACATAAACTGAAATTTAATTGGCATTACAACATACTTCATTGTCCTCACCCCTCTCTCAGGGGTGGAAGGTTTCCAATTTCCCTCCAAATTACTAGTATATGCACAGCTGTTGCTGTTAAAGAAATGGGCAGCTATGGACCTTCCCTACACCCGTCCTGCACATCCCTAGCTGTTTTCCCTACTGTCTTTCCCTCTTTGTGCCCCTTTTTCATCACTGTCCTACCTCCCCATTTTCTTTTCTTTCAAAGAAATGAGCGTGGGGGTTAGCGGGAGTAAGCACTTTTAAGCAGTAGTTAGCGGGTTTGCGCAAGTGTGCGCTTGTGTGCACTTAGCTAAGTATTGCTAAGCATTGCGCAAATCCAAATAAAGCCTCTTACAACTGCTTAAAAGTGCCTTAGTCACCCTGCATGTGAGGGCCCGTGTTCTGCTCAGCAGCAAAATAAAACACCACTGTTAGTCTCGAACCCCCGACCTCGTACCCACTACACTGCATGAAGTACCACTAAGCCACAGTAGATATACTACAGGTTGTTGCTGGAATATATATATATCATGCATCAGAATGAGTGAATGTAAAGGAAAGATAGGAATGCCATAACACAAAACCTGTTCTGTGGAACTTTACCAGCAGTTTTATTGTGGAATTGCATTACATGACTGTAATAACAGAACCAGCCATTTTAGCAGTAAATAATGTTACAGCAGCACTTTACAACCCCCACACAGTATCATCGCAGGACAATCCCCACCCAAATGTACAAAATACCTGTGTGTTCAAGGTCCAGCAAGGATGTAGGTAGGCATACTCAGTACTGGACTTTTCCAGTTTTCATGAGCATCCTGTGCTAATGTCAACAAAAAAAGACACAAACTGTGCAGAAGTGAGTACATTAATATCCACAGTATAGCAGTTCACAAACAGTTCATGTGCCAAATGAAAACATTTCAATAACTACGTATGTATGGCAGCTAATTGTATAAGTAGAAAAGAAACTACATACTCCCATGTATCTTCTGTTAGCTTTTGTAGGGGTGAGTACAATTCTACACTGACAACTGTGTATTGGAAGTGGCAACATTCAGGTCTGAGTACAACATTCAAATCACTGGCTACACCCCTAGCATCAGAAACAAGAAGTATACCAACCTTCTGACTTACACAACAGTGTCCACAACAAACAAGCATGGTCCCCACTTTGGAAAGTTGAAAGGGCTATGCCTACCTGACTTAGCAATTTATAGCATTGGGTTGCTATGACAGTGAGTACTGCAAGTACCAAACAGCAGGCTACATGCAATTGCCAAATGGTGGCCAACAATTGGTGCAGAGGCCATCACATGCACATGTGCATATACCTATAAAAGCAGGCTGTTCTTGCTGTCCACACATGCAATAATTTCATTGCAGGTACAGAGAGAGAGAGAGAGAGAGAGAGAGACACACACACACAGACAACAGCAACAGAAAAAAAAACAAAAGATATAAAAGAAAATATATTGAAAACAAAGATAAAAAAAATATTGAAAAATAAAAAAATATATTGAAAAAATAAGATATAAAAAAAAATTACAAAACACACAGAACTGACTAATAAAAACACATACAAAAGAAAGGTATGTAACAGATATGTATTTACTGGCATGTAGTAGATGTTTTTGAAGAGTACTCTACATAGATTGAATCATCCATATGTGGCGGCAGTACGTATCTATGCACAGATGCTCTGCATAACTACTGCCATGGAGAAATCAGTGTGTAGCTGAGTGCAGTGGGATATGACTGTGACATATGTAGTTCAGCATTAAATGTCAAACATCTGATCCATGTTATCTGTGTTCTGTACAGTAGTGTGTACAATGTCTGTTTGGGAGGAGTAGCGCATACAGTTGTATAAACATGGATGTGACAGAGTAACAAATGCATGATAGTCATATTAACGTATAGCTTAGCATTGGCAACAGCTGTACCAGGCTAGTATGCTAATCTAGCATTTGCAGCTATATATACACCCTCTAATATTACTGTGTGCTCACATGTGGCACCTGTTCATGTTGCAGCAAGGCCTAACAGGTCAGCCGTGAGGTATACGGACTTTCAACAGTGTGGTCCTTGTGTGTGTATGGCACACACATACAGAGAGATCTGTCTGTGTCAGATATATTAGCATCTGTACATGTGCATAGAGCAAGGGACATACTGCAACTGTTTGTGAAAGGTGGACATATATATGTTGTTGAAGGGTGTTATGTGCATATTTCTATGTAGGTTGTAGTGTGTGGCAAACAAGACAGGATACAGTGCTTGTATATGACATGTGGTGGTTAAACCCTGTGGGTATGATTCGTCAGGTTTGCAGTGTTGCAGCCAGTGAGGCCTGCTAAAGCTACATGGTCTGAGAACACCTTCAATGCATTCCGCACAGCACTGTGCAATATTATGACATAACTGTATACCTCACAACCTTCGCATAATTGATATTCCCACCATGAAAGGTGGACTGTATATGTGCCTATATGTATATCTATATGTACACTAATGGATGTTTATATGTATGTGTGTGTGTGTGTGTGTGTGTGTATATATATATATATATATATATATATATATATATATATATATATATATATATATATATATATATTATCGAGAGAGAGACAGAGAGACAGGGTCATATTTACTGCAACAGATGCCCGGTGACAAAGCCATGGACTCAACTCAATGTTGACACTGCATTGGCATCCCTTCTTGCAAAAACTCTGTACCCATTAACTACCACACAGGTGGTAGTCTACTTAACACCGAAGGTGTGATAAGAGACCATGGGACACAGGTGGACAGTAGTCTCCCCTTTGATAATCACAGTGCCACACTAGTCATGTAATCTGTCTATGTGGCACACGTCATCACAAAAGGAGTGTCATCCAGGGAAATATAGGTCAGTGTTCCCCTCTACTCAACACACATAAAACCCATTATAGAGTACAATGCCCCATGTGGTATGTACCTCACAAGACATCTACAGCAACTGGAAAGGACACAGACATACCTCACAAAGAGTAATACCGGCCTCAAACAGATGCCCTATGCAGACCATCTCACAAAACCACAGCTAGATTGTGTCACATACCGTCTACCCAGAGGTGACCTCTGCCTAACATACAAAGCTATGTCAAACCCAGAGCTGTTCGACATGCTCTACATAAACAGATCACAATCCCTACAAGCTACATGCTCTAGGGACCTAAACCTTGTCACCTCAATAAACAGCACATGCTGGAGGGATATATTCTTATCTCAGAGACATCCCATACTCTGGAACAAACCACCTATCAATAGCAAACAAAGCTCCTAATTAGCAGTTGACATAAATAATCCTGATGATTGTATGGGAGATAGGAAATACACCCCAGGAATCACCTCTGTGGCTCTGCTTGAAAGGGCCACATGAAATTAAATTACCTGTGTGACAAAGGCCAGGGTAGCGTATGGCTAGACATCTATAGGCCCTAGGGCCAATAGCCTTTTACCTACCTATGAACCGATACACACCCACATGTACTTGTTGCAATATTTGCTATGTGAGGTTGACTGAGTGTGATGGTGAATGTGTTTGTGAATGTGTCAGAGTTCTGTATATGTGTGATAGCTAAGTGAGAAACTGTTTCTGTCATGGTATTATGTGTCCTAGCTGTGATCCCAGCAAAAGATGTGTATGCTATTGCTATGCAGAAAAAACAGTATGCCATACAGTCTGACGTAGTCCCTTGGTGTCGACTGGGGTTTACCATTGTAGGCTACAGCAGTACATGTATGCTTATTGAGTGTTACTGCTTTTGAATCCAACTCCTGTATGAACTGTAGTACTACCTGAAGCTGTATGCCTAAACAGCACAGTATGGTATATGTCCACATTTCTTGGAACCACTGTTTTGTGTGTTCCCCATAGTCCTCACAGATTACATACCTCAGGCATAAGGTTTTGTAACTACTGACACACAGTACTGTATGGTACACAGGTAAAGGTCATCTGGGTTGCCATACCTTTGTGTCTGGTATGTATGTCTGATGTGTGTGTGGGTATGCCTGTACCATGGCCTCGGTCATATGTGTGTTACAGGATATAAGTGCATATCTAGCAACATGTATAGTCTAGTACAGCAGTATGCCACCTATATTAAAGATGTGCACAAATGTTAGCCAGGGGTGTGCCATCAACGACTAGTGTGTTATACTAGTAATACTGTAACTGGACTTTACAGTCATTGCAATGGATTACATGTTTCTTTATGCATTAGCTTGATATATACCTCCTGTGGCTAGGTGGTACATTGTGTCGCATACAGTGTGCCATGTACTGTTGTATAGTCTTACATACTGGTTTATCTTTGTTGCTGTGCAAAACATGGTTTGATATATAGAGTGTGCCAGGCACTGTCAGGCAGTTGTGGGTTGAGCACTGATATGTAGTATTGAAAGTGTGTATCCTCTGACAGCCAATAGGTTGCTATATATGGCAGTTAATTGATATCTGTACTTTAGAATGTTAAGTGTGCCACATGACTTGCTCACACATATTGTTTCATTGTCTTCCAGGGTCATGGCCCTCCATCGTAATCCCTCATATAGCTCAGCAGAGGAGGAACAGATTACAACCAGCTTGGTTCAGCACTACGCCCTGCTGTTCTCAAGAACCAGCCAGGACCAGCATGAGCGGGCTGCACTGTGGCAAGATCTTGTCCGTAGAGTAAATGACATAGGCATGCATAAATGGACATATGAGCAGGTACGCCATCACTGCAGTGATTTAATTAGACATGTCCGGCAGCGTGCGTCTGATATCCATAGACAACAGCTTGCCACAGGTGGTGGGGTAGCCATCCATCCCCCCCTCACTAGAGTGGAGGAGCTGCTCCTGAGCCAGGTGGCTCCTGGCCAACAACAACAACAACAACTAACATGTATCATCATGGAGGCCGGAGCCACCCAGCAAGTTGACACGGAGCGTGCAGGTAACATGGCATAGCTGTAGACTACTGTTACCTCTATTGGTAGATCATGCTTATGTGAGATGTGTACTGTGTAGTTAGAAGATGTGGTGCCTAGTGTTGTGCAATACTAATAATTAGGAATATAATCTGCAGTCCTGTGACTGTCAGCCATTGTACTACTGTAAGATTGCAAACACACAGTAGCAATGCCACAGTTGTTGCCACTGACAAACTATCTCATATCCTTGTAGGTCCCTCTGGTGTGACAGCAAAGCAGCAGAGCCATGCTGGTGAGTGTGTTCTACATTTAATATTGCTAATTAAATGTGCATGTCATAGGTGAGGTGTAGGCCATATACATGTCACACACCTGTGCATAATGCATGCTGTGCATGTTTGCTGTGAGTCTATGCACATCTCAGTAATGTGAGTAGCTGCCTCAAACACATGCAATACACAGAGCATCCCACACAATTGTGGCAACACTGTAGTGGACATTGGATAGGCAGAGTCGATACACATGCACACAACATACGCAACTGTGTCATACGCAGTACATGTTAACATGCTACACATGGCGTATTCAGACACCCACTGTAAGGTCACACTCCAGTATCCCAAATGTCATCCACACAGCACACATAATATACTTGAGGGGTAGAGGCCTCTCATGTGGCTGTGCGACACTCTTCAATACATAACACATTCATGTTAGGCAATGCCCCCTATTGGGCAGCTTACAAACCCATGTAACAACTGGCTGTGAAATGGTGAATGTAGCCATGGTACTGCAGTTCAGGTACAGCATGCTATGTGCTGTTCTGGCACACATTAGTAGCTTTGAATGACTACATGATGCTGCATGATGATGGCTCATGGTACTACACCCCATCCAGTTACAGTAACCACAGTACTACACATAGCATTAATTGCTCTGCACCTCAATGTTGTGTGTGTGCAAACATATGCACCTATACACAATATGCATAGCAATCACCATTTGTACAAAGTGACACACATATGTCTTGCAATGCTATTGAGTGTATAGGTCACATGACACACATGTATGTGTGATGTTTAATGTTGCAGTTGTGTTATACATGTCATGTCATGGCTGGCACTGGCATGTCCACAATATGTCCTACACTCACCATAACCACTGTATAATGGCTATGTTGAGCAATGGTATTCCATCAAGTATACGTGCTCCACTCATTCTGTGTGTATACATAGCATGCATGTGCTAAACCTGTGTCCACAATTATCCGCTAAAGATTCAGATGCTCTAATCAGAAATGGATATCTATGTGACACACAGATACACATCCAGCCATGGTATGTATACCTGTGAGTGATGGTGTACAGGACATTGCAGAGCTTTTAATACTTGCACAGCAATGTTGTGTCCATGTACACATTGTGTTCCAGGGTGAGGCCAATCACTGAACAACAACACACATGCATCAAAGCCATGTATACTGTTATTAGCAAGGGCTGTCTACACTCGCACTGCATGCTGTTGAGCAACACACGCCCTGCATGCTGACACATGTGATATAAATGTTTGGCTTGTGATACTGTACCCCGCCATCACCCGCTATTGAGTATGTTCTGGATTGCTGGTGGTGTGTGTGTGTGCGTGTGTTTGTTTTAGTGAGGAGTGTATTTGTGTGCATGTGTGCATGTGTTCATGTGTGCATGTGTTCATGTGTGCATGTGTGCATGTGTTCATGTGTGCATGTGTGCATGTGTGCATGTGTTCATGTGTTCATGTGTGCATGTATACATGTGTGCATGTGTGCATGTGTCCATGTGTTCATGTGTGCATGCATGCATGTGTGCATGTGTGCATGTGTTCATGTGTGCATGTGTGCTGACATCATGTACAGGTCGTAAAGTGTGTTTCCTGTCTTCCTCTCACAGGTGCTGAGTTTGGGCTGGTCCACTGCAGTAGGGAAACTGATGTCACTGAGCAAAATAGTGATGATGATAGATGTGTTGAGGCACAGGCATGTTTGCCAGGGTCTGTCGTTGGGCCACCAATCGACAGTACACAAGTGTCCACTCCGTTCATGCACACAGTCATACTGCCAATACATCCATCACCAATGCCCTTAGCTGAGGGACAGCGTACAGTCAGCATTGACCGGGACAGTGTGGTATCTATGGCACATGCATCCCGACACAGCAGCCATACCCAGATGTCTGGAAGGGTACCACATAGGCAGATGTCCAGAGGTTCTCGTCGGAGCACTGTTGCTCATCATGCTACTGGCAGATGTGCCACAGGTCTTACAACCGCATGCATGTTCCAGGCTGTCATGGAGGCACAGGCACATATGGAATGCTACACCAGACAGGGACTAAGGGCACAGAGGGCACATAACACTGCCTTAATTGACAGTATCCGTGACCTAGAAGGTGCCATCCATAATTACAGTGAGGTCACTGATAGACGTTGGGGTGAGACATTAGATGTCCTCCGCAATGTCATGTCCATTTGTCAGGACAGTGCGGGACGGTTGAGTCAATCGACGTGGATGTATGCCAGCAACATCAGCAGCTGGCAGTCACTGTGGATGTCCCTCAAGTCACAGCCGCTCCCGTAGTGCCAGTACCAGCCCCAGCAATGTTGGGGGTGGGCTGTCCATAGAACATCCTAGAAGACCACGTGCACGTGGCTCTGGACAGTCCCAGCAGGAACCTGAGTCCAGTGTACATCCATCTACTTCTGAGGATAGTACCCAGTCTGTCTTAGTACCTGATAGTGTCAGTATCACCCCTGCCAGGCACAGGTACCATATCCGTGGCCAGAGACAGTGATCTGTAAAGCCTGGCAGGTGCAGTCTGTGGCTGTCCCACAAATACCCATATATGGCAGCCACATGGTGGAACTGTGTGCATGCAGACACACACACACACATAAACCAGACACCTAGGGCTATCACATACCTGCACACATTACATCAACATTGGCCCATAGCAGTACTCTTGGCCCACACACACACACACACACACACACACACACACACACACACACACACACACACACACATACATGTCGATTGTATGGCTCACTGTAGGCCTCTGGCAAACCAACAACACACCCTGTGTATATGATGAAACCTGTGCCACCTCCTGTCATCTGTAACATTGCTGCAGGAACAGGCTACCATGGTGCTGATGCACAGGGTGACTTTATAGCAGTATAGCAATGTTAGCATGTTGTCAGCAGTAGAGTGTAATGATATGCTTGAAGGTGTGGCTGAGAAGGCATGATATATTAAAGCTATGATTGTCAATGTAGTATTGTTTACACCAGGGTTAGTTCCAATAGTCTATTGTATGCCCACGTACCACTTGGCTGATATGTGTAGTATTTTCAGCATGTGTTAGAGAGTGGACAGTATGTGTGGGATGTGTGTAGCACAGATTTGCGGGTGTACATTTGTGAACATGGTAGAGGTGCACTGTCTGCATGTACGTGCATAGTGGACATTTGGGCAGGGTGACATGCCCTGTATTACACAGTAACACTCCATAGTTTCTATTGGTGGCCAGTATGCATTGTACTACACACATTTTGGAACTTGACTACACATGTGTGTATGACATGGTTTGACACTGTGCTGTGGGTGATACTGTTACTATCTGTCATTGTTTTGCATTCTGGTAGTATACATAACTTCAACAGCCTGACCATAACCAATCGTTAGATGATGCCTTGACAACTGACACACAGATGTAGGACACACAGTAACATTTGAATCTTTCAGCTACTATACTATGCCAGTAACCAGTGGTATTCACCTGCACCCATTACTGAGACCACTCCTGTTTGGCATATAGCTCTCTTAGGTACAAGCAGTCACAGTAGGGATATGTCCGTCCACATCTGGTAATGCATACTGTGGCCTATAATGCATCCTCCAGATGATACACACATCCTCCACAAGGGTATCATACAGACATATACCTGTAGTCAAACCCATGCTGTAAAGCTATAAGCCAACCAAAGCATAGTCATCCACCTTTACGGAACATAGTATCCCCACAGTACCACATAGGTAGTAGCCAGCAACATGAAGAACAGGTACCGATGTGTACATGCAACCAAGTGTTACATCATCTCTCCTTTGATAATCACATTTCCAAAGGTATTTTGAAATCCCTCGGTGGATCACATAAGCAATAAGGAGTCTGCATGCATATCCACAAAGGTTGTTGTACACCTATAATGAATAGCCATCATTGACAGACTTTGCGGCGTTTGAATAGGTCTGACATATACCTCGGCCATAAACCCTCACTCACACAATTCAATATAAACTGTAATGAGTGTGTGTGACACGGATGACCTAGGCCAGGTATCACTTCAGTGGCTGTCCTTGTCACAAGCATACAGATGTGACCTAAGGTCTGGAAAGCAGCAGCACATGCTGGCAAAGATGACAGATGTGTTCTTGGAGAAAGCAGGGTTCCCACACATGCAATAATTAAGGTCACATGTACGTATATGTATTTGCCATGCAGCTACCTCACATGTGCAATGCACATACTGTTGTCATACTGATATGTCATACAGTAGTAAAAGCAAAACCCACAACACCTTGACAACCAGTGTCACACACACACACTCACCAAGTGTAGGATTCAAACCCCTACCTAACTACTTCATAATACTAGAGAAGTATGCATTAACATGACACACTATACACATTACTATGAGTTTTCATTTCCACAGGTATATTTGTAGGATGGTGACATCATCAGACATGACCAAGATTAGTATACCACTTTTAAGGTGTTTTACTACTCTCCAAAAGGGTTGCTCCTCTTCAAGGAGATCACATACAAACAGACACACACAAACTTGTCAAGTGCAGGATTCTAACCCCTACCTAACTGGTTTATGATACTACAGGAATGCACATTTACACGACACGCTACACACATTAATGTGAGTTCTTTTTTCCACAGGTATATTTGTAGGATGGTGACATCATCAGACCTGACAAAGATTAGTATACCACTTTTAAGGTGTTTGAGTACTCTCCAAAAAGGTTGTTTTTTTCCAAGGAGATCACACACACACACTTGTCAAGTGCAAGATTTAAACCCCTACTTAACTGGTTTATGGTACGACATGAGTACATATTTACACAACGCGCTATGCACATGATTGTGAGTTCTTTTTTCCACAGGTATATTTGTAGGATGGTGACATCATCAGACCTGACAAAGATATGTATACCACTTTTAAGGTGTTTGAGTACTCTCCAAAATGGTTGCTTTTCTCCAAGGAGATCACACACGTGTCAAGTGCAAGATTCAAACCCCTACCTAACTGGTTTATGATACTATAGGCGTATGTATTTATATAACATGCTATACACATTACTGTGAGTTTGATTTTCCACAGGTATATTTGTAGGATGGTGACATCATCAGACTAGACAAAGTGGGTTACATTAGGTGACATTAGGTGGGCTACATAGAAGGAATGTCTAAATACTTTGGCCATGTGATCATCAAAGGAGAGTTTACTACCTACCTGTGTCCCCAGGGCTTTAATGACTTTCTCCGTACATACTGGAGTACCACCTATGTGGTAATTTGTTTGCACTTTGTTTTAGCCAAAGGGGATGACTATGCATTCTTTGGCATTCTGCTTGAGGGCATTGTTTTGACACCAGGTATCTGTCTCTGTAAGCCCCTTCTGGAGGATGTGTGTGTCAGCCATAGAGTCGATTATGGACCACAGTTAGCAGCCATCTGCAAACCTGTTCAGCCATACTCCTCCCATGCTTGCCTGTACCTCTGAGCAGTGTCTACTGAACAGGTGGAATCCCAGGACCAAGGCCTGTGGGATGCCATTTGTGACTGGCTTAGAGTCGGACATGGCACCCGCAACTCTGAACATGTGTGTTTGATCTGTGAGCCACTTGGCCAACCATCCTGTGACATAGCTTTTAATGTTCAAGCTGGTAAGCATGTCCATGATGACAGAGTGGGGAATGGTGTAGAAAGTCCTTAGTGAGGTCCAGGTGGGCTGTGTGGACTACTTTCACCTCCATCTATGTCCTTGGTTACTGTTTGAAATAAGTCAACTATGTTTAGGAGGCAGGATCTGCCTTTAACAAGGCGAGGTTTTGTAGAGTCCAGTGTCTGGAGTTCCCTAATGTCTCTGTTTATGGGTTCCATGACAATTTGCTCAATAGCTTTGTAGACCAGGCTGAGTAGACATATAGGGCAATGGTTTCCAGGTTCTGTTGTGGCACCCCCTTTGTGGAGATGGATGACTGTTATTGTATGCCATTCTTTGGGTACATAGCCTGTGGTACAATTGAGTTTGGACAGTGAATGTAGGTGAGGGTGTAGTTCCTTTTGGGCCAAGTGTAAGACGCAGCCTGGGACACCATCCAGTCCCATTGATGCTGTGTTCTTGGCTTTGGAGAGGGCTATCTTTAACTGCATGTCCATGAAGTCTGGGGCTCTGCATCCTTCTGTGATGGACACAGGCCCTTTTGGGGGTGATGGGGGGATGTTTACACTGAACTTGTCCCCCAGGATGTTGGCAATGAAAGTTGGTTCAGTGTATTTCTTGCCATTTGTCAGTAGATGACAGCATATTTGGAAGTTGACACCTACATGTCTGGTATAGCTACCAAAGGCTTTGTGGTTGTTATTCTTACATTTCTTGGCAATTTGTCTTTAGAAACTGTCCTTGGATTATTTTATGAGTGATCATTGTTTCTTTCTAATAATGATCAGTGATGCCTTTCCTTTAGTGAACTTGGCTCTATCATGTGTTAGTTTCCTCCTTCTGTTGTCTAGCTTATTTATGGGCAATGACCACCAGATTGTTTTCTTATTTTTGGAGGAGTACATCTTGGTTTTATTTGTGATGTCTCAATCCATGCATCCCTGTAGATGCTCATAGGATGCACTTGTAAATGATTCGGCAGATTGTATACCATTATCCTATAGCAAGAGGGCTTTGGAACTTTCCACTTTGGTCTTGGAAAGTGTGCAGTTTGCTTTTGAAAATATCTTCACAGTGGTTTCATTGACTGGGTGGGGGGGGTGGGATGTGGATTTCCAGTGTGATTACTTTATGATCTGAAATTACCAGCGAGGGGTTTATCTCTGTTGTGGAACACTGGTACCCCATGTTGGTGATTATCATGTCCAGTATATTGTCACCTCTAGTGGGCATGGTGAGCAGCTGTTCCAGGGTGTTAGAGTTTTTAAACTCTAGGAAACATTGGGCAAAGGACGTTCTACATGAGTAATTCTCCCACTCAATGTTTGGGTAGTTGTAATCTCCTCATATAATGGTGTTTGATAGGACCTTTATATTTTCCACTGTTCTCAAGAATACTGAGTGAGATTCCTGAGACAAGGTAGGTGATCTGTAGCAAGCTACAATCTGATGAGCAGCTTTGCCCAATGTTAGTTGCACTTGCATGGTCTCCAAGGCCTCATGCTGTGCCACTAACCTGAAGGCGTGGGTATCCATAAGGTAAATGGGTACACCCCTTCCTTTTGTATTTCACTCGTGGTTTTGGGTCCGAAGGTCAGAGGGAGTGTGAGTGTTTTACTGGGAGCATGTCCAACAGCTCTGTGTTTGACATAGCTTTGTATGTTAGGCAGTGAACACCTCTGAGTAGGTGATATGCAAGGGAGTATGGATGGAGCATTTTGAGATGGTCTGTGTATGGCATGTATTTCAGGCCACTAATGCTCTTTGTGAGGTATTGCTGCAGGCTTTCCAGTTGTTGTAGATGCCTTGTGAAGTACATAGCAAAAGTGGCATTGTACTCTATTATAGTTGTAGTGAGTAATGAGTAGAGGGGAACAATGTCCTCTTCTATTCTGCATGAGACACATTTTGTGATGAGGTGTGCCACATAGGAGGGTTTCCTGACTGCTGTGGGGATGTGATTATCACAGTTGTGTCCACTGTCCACCTGTGACCCAAGGTTTCTTGTCACACTTTCAGTGTTAAGTATACTACCGCCTATGTTGTAGTTCTTGGCTGCAGAGTTTTTAACAAAGGGGATGATAATGCACCTTTTAGCATTGAGCTAGAGCCTGTGGCTTTGACAACAGCCATCTGTCTCAGTGAGGCACTTTTGTAGGATTTCCACATCTTTAGTGTTTACAATTATGGCTCCTAGTTTGCAGTCCTCTGGAAACCTCAGTAGCCACAGACCTTCCATGTTAAAGTTTACTTCAGGAAAGTAGATTACTAAACAGGACAAGACACAGGACAGGACCCTGTGGTACTGCACTTATCACTGGTCCAAAGTCATACTTGGAGTCTGCTACTTTCACAGTGTGTGTTCTGTCAGTAAGCCTGTTGGCAACCCATCTTGTGACATAGCAATTTATACCTAGTTTAGTGGGTTTATCCATATTTCTAGAGTGCGGGGTGGTGTTCTAAGCCATGGCAGGATCTACATAGGCTGTGTGAACCACCTTACCCTTGTCTACGGTTCTGGTGACTGCTTCAATGTCATCTATCAGGTTTAGGAGACATGATCTGCATTTTACAAACCCAACATGGTTGTGGTCCAGGGTTTGGGGATTACCAATGTAATTTTTTATAAGTTGTATGATGATACATTCCATGGCCTTGAAGAGTGGGCTCATCAGGCTAATGGGGCGCTAGTTCCTGGGGACCGTGGTGTCTCCACCCTTGTGTAGTGGGATAACCGTCACTGTGCACCATTCAGCAGGCACAAAGCATGAGGTGAGGCTATGACTGCATATGTTACGTCAGTGTGGTGCCTGTTCATTCTGTGGTTTGTGTAGAACACAGCCTGGGAAGTTATCTGGTCCCATGGCTGCTATGATACTGGCTTTGGAGAGTGTTTTTTACCTGTGCAGCTGTGATGACAGAAACTTTGCAATCTTCCATTATAGAGATGTGCTCTTTTATGGGTGAGAGGGGGGTAAAGTTAACACTGATCCTATCTGCCAGGATGTTGGCAATATCAGTTGGGTCTGTATATTTAGTGCCATTGAGCTGTAACTCAGAACAGATCTGAGTGTAGCCATGACATGGACCTGTCTGTTGGGCAGAGATCTCCTGAGCAGACAGTATGCAACAGAGTACAGATTGGGTTACATTCAGTCTTGTTGCATGGGGCAACTGTTTGAGGCCAGTAATCCTCTTGTTAGGGTACTTCAGTGGTCTTTCTGGCTGCTGAACGTGCCTAGTCAGAGTCATCGCAAGTGTGTTGTGGTACTCTCTGATGGGTCTGATGACTGATGAGTAGTGGGAACCTCCTTTGACCTACATGCACAGACCTTGGCAGTTTGTGTGAACACATAGCATGATTTTCTGACAACTTTGTGAATGTGTTTCTGGAAGTAGAGATGTCTATCCACATTTGTCCATAGATCCCTTATTATCACCTCTGTAAGTGTGTGAGCATGCCTAGTATGACCTTTCAGTATGTTGTTGCCTGACATTTGCTTTGTTTATTTAAGTGTGTGAGCATGCCCAGTATGACCTTTCAGTGTGATGCTGAATGAAATCAACTACATTTGTTGGAGTGTGTGAGCACACCCGGTATAGACATTTATACTATATGTGTATGGAAAATCAAGTTGTATTTTTACAGCAGGGCTCACCTTTGTGTCATAGATCAACAGGGATCATGTTGTGCCTGCAGGACTTCCATGAGACAGTTTGCATAGACTTATCAACATTTCTACAAATGGGGGACAGTTATTCTTTGTACATTTCTACCCGGGGGCACACCTGATTGTTACTGTGGGTGTACATAGGATGAGGGGTTCACCTGACACTTATACACATTTGCTATGCCTGCACTGCTATGTACGGTACACCATTTCAGTCTGTACTGTTGTCTATCATACTGGCTTGAGGCATACTACTGTGCTACACATCTTACCGTCCAATGTCACATATATTAGATTGCGGCATCATAGCCTACACAACCCACATCACACCGCCTGGCCTGATGTTCTCTGTCTGCATAGGCCTGTGGGGGAGGTTACCCATATGCCTCTTTAGGGTCATGTTACAGCATTTCTTTGTGTTTGCATTACTGTACAATCATCCTGCTGTGTCTGTGCCACTAAAATGCTATCATGGCTTAGTGGTTCAGCACTGTGACTATAGTCCACAGTATCCTGGGTTCGAGCCCTGTCACTGCTTTTTATTTTCATGCTGGGCAGACCAGACTGCTTAAGGGACAGTAAAGCTAATATGAGCATGTTTACCTGACTTTGCTCAACTTTGCCCAACATTGCTCAACGTTGCCTGATGTTGAGCTAGTTAGCACGGGCAATTTTGTTTACATATACTAAATATTGGTAAAAGCTGCTTAGCACTGCTTTATATTGCTTAAAACATGGCAATCATGCCTCAGGTGGTGCTGCAGGGCTGCTTATGTCGGATGCACATACTACACTCCCTATACATGTTTGGAAACAGGTAGTGTCAAGTTAGGCATCCCTTTTATTTTATGTGTGAGTCAGAGAGAGGTATCATTTCAAGGGTTCCTACTGAGCCAGTGTATGTGCTATGCGTTGCCTCTTTGCCAAGGCCAAAGCATACTGGGCACACCCCCTTCTGCCTACTGGGGCAGGTTCAGGTCGTTCCTCCTCTGAGTCACACTGTGCCTGTGCAGGCCTTGGCAATGGTGGGGGGTTGTTTGGCCCTGCCCCATGCTGTTCCTGCTGCAGCTGTTTTCACAGGATCATATTGTGCAGCATGGCACATACCATGACAATTTGAGTACATGTAGTTGGTAAGTACTGCAAGGCTCCACCAGATGTGTCCAGGCACCAGAACCGTGACTTGAGCATCCCAAACACACGCTCAATTACATTTTGTGTTTGTGCGTGTGCCTCATTATGGAGTTCTTGTTCAGGTGCGTGTGCATTTCTGATAGGTGTCATCAGCCACAGCTCCAGTGCGTATCCAGCATCCCCCACTAGGTGACTGTCAGGGATGTCCCCATTGCCAAATGTCTGGTACAGCTGTGTCAGATGCCAGATATGGGAATCGTGGTAGCTTCCAGGGCAGCCAGCTCACACATTCAGTATTATGCCCTGGGCATCGCACACGAACTGGCAGTTGATGGAGTGGAAGCCCTTGCGGTTGATGTAGGCCCTACCCTGCTCACCGGGTGGTGCTTTGACGTGTATGTGCGTGCAGTCAATTGCACCCACTACCTCTGGGTATTCCGCTATTTGCTGGAAGAGATGCATATTGCTGGCCAATACCTCACGGGAATAGGGGAAATATACATGATCACCGACATGTGCTGACATGGCATTCAGGAACTGGTGCAGTACCCTGGATGCTCATGCCTGTGAAATCCCCATCATATCACCAGTTGGTCTCTGGAAGGTACCTGTTGCTAGTATTCTTAGGCCAACACATACCTTCAACTGGGATGGGTTCCCCTCTGTTGGTTCTGTGTGTGAGGCGTGGCATCCACAGCTCAACAATTTGCTGCAGGAGGTCTCTGTCCACTCTATAGTGCTCCACTATCTCCAGCTCATGTAGCCCCTGGTAGGTTACCCTGGGTCTGTACACTCTTCTCCATCTCCTCACTGAGGGTTTCTCAGCAGCATTCGCAATGGCACCACCCTCAGCATCTTGCACATGTTGCCTTATAAGAGCAATGGCAGCCCCTAACATTTTTTTGTCTCAGTTAAGCTTTTTAAGGTTTCACTTCTCTTTGTAGACTGCAGTGTTGCAGTGTTTCTGAGAAAAACATGGGTGAATGTTGTTTGCAGAGTTTTAAGTGCTGGGCTGGGCTAGGCTAGTGTACTGCCTGTATAATTGGCTGATTCTGATTGATTTCACCTGGCAGCTCTGCTAGTTCTCCTTGGTTAATGTCCTACTACTTCTTTTCCTTCCTTTTCCCTTTCTGTTTCCACAGGGGGCAGCGCCGCACAAAGAAGCGCAAACACGGGAACACAAGCGCACACGTGTGCACACAGGCTTACACAGGCTTAGGCAGGTGCACATGCGTGCACACAGGCTTAGACAGCCTTACACAGGCTTATACGGGCGCACACATGCGCACACAGGCTTAGACTGGTTTACAGATGCGTACACGCGTGCACACAGTATAAGCATCTTTGCAAGAAACTTTAGCAATATCCACTCCGTACACCTTCGGTTTCTGGGTTTCAGTTAAGACAAATGCAGACATGCCTCTTTTAGTCCTGAGTAACTTACAGCAAATACATGCCACTCTGCTGCAATAAGCTTACACTCTTTGATACATTGATACATATCCCCTCATGATGTCACCTATTTCTACTCTGTTGCTCCCCTAATCCTACTCTTACACTCTAGGGACATGGTTCACATGGCAGGGAAAACTGGGATTCACTATCCTTATCCTCATTTGCATAGGATTGCCTACTAATGCTTGGTTACATCTCTCAGACTGAGCTTCCCCCCTTAGCAACCACTACTCAGTAGCCATGTTGTCTTCAGCCTGCCGTTCACCTGCAAGGCAGATGAATATTTTTAATAGAATGTCTACATTTGGCTTTTATTTTTTTTTTTCTGGTTTTTAGAGTGCCACATGTTTGCACGGTGCTGCGTTACGCTTAAACATCAGAGATCGGGGGAAAAAAAATATTTTTTATTATTTTGCAACAGATAAAAATACCAATGGCCTTATATTTGGCCATTGGCATGCTTCCTCAACTGGATGCATCCTTTATTTGGAGCTGTCATAGCTCTGTTTTGCTATTTGCAGAACGGTACTCCATTACCAACAGAGTACATTTCTGCAAATAACGCTACTCTTACTCGAACAGGTTAGGTTTCCTGGATCGCAAAATTATCTCATTTGCATAGCTTTCAGCAGCAAATGAGGTAATTTCCATAACATAACACTGTCCGTGCAAGGGTAGTTTTAGGAGCTTTCATGCATGCCCCTGCCAGCTGTTCCTGGATCGCTCGGCAGACATATTGGCTACCTGGAGTCTTACTCTACTCTTAGACATCATACAAGCCTTCGTGAATCCGGCCCATAGTCTGTCACAACATCATTGCATAATGCCTCCTGTCATATTAACTCAGCATGTCAGAGGGGAATTAGGGCCAAAATAGGTTAAACTAAGCTTCTACGAGTCAGAGTAGTAGCTCCATGATCTCGCTATGCCAGTTTTATGGGGTGTCTGGTAATACTCACTGGCTTGAAGCAAAAATAGCTGTCAAATCAGATTACATATTGGTGTACTGGGATTTAGTAGGGATCCACAGTGCTAGTCTAAGAGAAACTAAGAAATCACCCTGTGACCCCCCCCCCCCCAAAAAAAAAAAATTCATAATGCTATTCCTCTTCTCACTGAACTAATTTTGTCTTGTCTGTGCCTCAGGTATCTGCCACTTTTATGACTTTTGCCACATACCATTCAGACACATACTGTGAAAAGTTGTCACAAACAAAGCTGTTCTCATCTACCATTAAAATTATTTATTTTTGTACGACAATTTATTTTTGTTCTGTCTTTCTGTTTTAAGTATTTACATCTTTTTTACAGTTGCTTCTTGTTGAACCTTTGTAAATATACCTATAAAGAAGTTCAAAACTGTAGTCATAACTATTAGGGTAAACATTTAAAAGTTAAATATTAATCCAAAAAGGCACTTCCTTTGACCATATGCTGTACCTGCTAAGGCAAGAAAAATGAATACCCAGAGAAATGTCACTGTGATTCTAGAATATAGTCTGCTATGACTAATGATTGGAATTAGAGGCTTGACAAGAAACTGATCCAAGGCAGCAGGAGTAGGCAGCTACCAAGAACACTGGTGACCATAGTTAGATAACAGCTATTGCTCTGAAGTCTAGTTGAGATCCTTGGTCATGGATGTTAGCGCTTACATGAAGTCCTTAGAACATGAATTGAGGTAGACCTGCAGTTTCTGCATAGGTTCATAGGTTCATACTAGGCTAACTGCTCTTGTGAGCCATTTTAAGCCAAACCAATTATCCCCTGTGAGATTCAAACCCTGTACCTTGTGTTTGTAAGGCAAACACCTTAACTGTTAGGCCACCCTCCCAACCCTCTGCAGATTAAAAAGTGGTAGGAGTCTTCTAGAAAAGAGTTAAACATCTTTTTCAAGCATGTGCTGGTGTGCCCTTTGATCTAACTAGAGACCACAATGTGAATAAAATCAGCAAGAATATAACAAAAATCCATGTTTCATCCAGCAGAGCTGAAAGCTCATGTTACTTACACCAATGTGGGACTGACTGTACATTGTTGGACAATTGGTAGGTCAGAATAATATAAAACATTTTTGAAAGAGGTATTTGTAATGTCTAATGTGGATTAAATTGTCTTGGTAGCAGATGTGGGATTCAAAATTCTTATATAAAGACACTGAATGGTCACAGTGGCATGCCCAGTGACTGTTGTGCCACAATAAATGTTTTTGTGTCACAATGATTTTAGACTATCTGCGGACGAATTTAATACACAAAAATGCACATTTGCTGATTGAAAACTTTTGAGAAATAGCTGGCTTTAATGAAACAGATCCTAGGGAAATCACCAAAGATGACTGGAAAATCGTCAGACACAGGTAATCTATGTGCACATTCTGAATTTCTTTGAAGATTTATTCATATTTGATACTGCATTTTTTGCAAGTTTCTGATTGTTTCATGAAATTGCTTTAAGACACGCCTATGATACATCTGTAAGGTTCCACTAACAAATAAATGTAGAACATTAATAAGCACTATATACAAAAGAAAAAAGATCAGTTTAATGGGGAAAATAGATCAGTTTAATAGAAATCAGAAAAAAAGATACTTTTGAATTCAGGGTGCTAACTTATACATTTTGTTGACATAATCAGTGAGACAGGATACTAATGTAAGACACTTTAAGACTTGATTTTTAGGGTGGGATCAGGGTATTTAGCTCTGATTTCTCATGGATGCGAACTTAATTCATCCTCAAGTCTTGATGAGTACTTTTGCATAGTGTGCCCTGTTTTTACGAAATCTCACAAGGACAACACTGATACATAGTTTGCATTTTATATATCATGGAGAAAGGTAGGGTAAAAAATAAAAAAAGACTGTGTGCACAGACCCTAGGATAAAAAGTGCCCACTCCTGGCGTACACATTGGTTTGCAGATTAGAAAAAAATGTAGTGTAGATTCCCAGGACATGAACCATTCCTACCACAGGGTTAGACTAGGCAAAAGGGGAACATGACCCTCTTGTGGTAGAAGGAAAGAGTCTACAAAAAATAAAAAACTGACAGGCCAAAAAAAGAGACATAAAGATGACAAAGAACTGTTAAGAATTAGGAACAAATTATTTATTGTTACTATTATGCAAGAAGGCCAGAATTTCTCAGAGGGAAGTTATGTAGAAAGATTAGGAGAGAAATTAGAAGAAAGAAAATACTTTCACATGAAAAACTGTCAAAAGCTACAAAAAAAAATTGTATTCCATAATATAACACATCAGTAAAAAGCATTATATGCACAAAGAAACATTGGTCCACCTGGAAAAAAGTGACAGATTAAGTATGAAAATATAAAGAACAAAATCCAGATATTTTTGAAAGGTATAAAAAAGAAACATAGACGTGTGACAGAAAAAGAGATTTGATATGCTGTGATATTTTTGCAAATGAGAAAGGCAAACTAGTAAATACAAAAAAGCAGCTTCAAAAATACTTGAAAAGAAATACACACAAATGCAGGTAGATATGGAAAATTTCATAATACCAAAAATAAGACTGCACATGGAGAGTGCAGAAAAGAAGATTAGTAAGGTAGTGGTTAAACAAACAGAAACTGAAGTGATGGGCTACCTCTGAACTGAAGGGTTTAATTTGAAAACTCCAACACGGGCAGTGTTGCAACATGATAGACCAGTGGGGCCCCAAATGAAGGAGCAGCAGGGGGAGTAGGATGCATCTGGGGAAGACAGACCACAGAGTGATGTTTTGGAGTCTACTGTAGGAGACTTGCATGAAAGTTCAGTTGAAGATACACAACAAGGGAAGAGGCAGAAGTCAGTGTCAAGCCTGGTATGATGAGTCAATGGGTACAAATATGGAGGGGCATCAGATGAAACAGGATGCATCTGAAGAGAATATGTCATGTGTCAATCTTCTGGAGCCTGTTTTGGAAGACTCACATAAAATAAAGAACAAAGAAGATGCTACCAGTCCAGAAGCAAATTATCTAAGGTAAGACCTACTTGACTTAATAGACATGGATAGACATATTAAGATTTATGAAAGAAGTTCATTACAGAAAATAAATATGCTCCAAAATATTAGAAGAATGGTAAAACAGATGCACACTCTTAACTATTAAGGAAAATTCATGTGATGCAACAGACATAAAGAAGATATACTATTGTGCTAGCAAATTAAATATCAGAACTGGTGGAATTTAAGCATTAGGAATGTGGATTAGCGGAATATATAAGACAGTAGTCATAAAGACAAATGTAGCATTGATCACCAAAACTGCTACACCCAGTGATTAAAGTGTATTACGTACAGAGAGAGACAAAGTAATAAAACATAAGGATTTACAAGCAGAAATGAGAGCAATGTGGAAGAAAGATATCTAGACAGTTCCAATAGTAGAAAGAATTTACAATTGTACTTAAATATGCTAGCAATACATGTAACCTCATATTAATTACAGAAGAAGGCAAATATGGGCGCATGCCAGGTGCTGCGAAAAGCACTCCTGATTAACATGAAAGACTAAAACAATACTAATTTCATGATCTGTAGCCATTACTTAGGGATGGGGTTGATTCCTGTCATGGCACTAGAATCCCAAAAGACTTGGAGAAATTAAACCTGAGAAAGCAATGACCTTTCAAGTTGTGAGACTGCTAATACAGTACACTGTAATTACATGTCTGACTATTTTAAAGTATATATGATTGTTGTTTAAGGAATCCAGCTGGATCTTGTGGGAATTCTGAGTGCTGCTGTTGCATAACAACATCCTCTGAAATTCCATGCAGGTACTTTTTAAGGTCAGTTGTTTTGTTAGAGAGGCACATGTCAGTTGTACCCATCAGGTGAAAAGAGATTTTTTAGATCACTTTTGCAGAGCATGCATTTACCTTTGTCATTCTAGGAAAATAAATATCTGGTAATGTGCTGGCACAATTATAATTTTATATGGTTTCATGTACTTGTATTAGAGGTTCTGAATCTACAGACTGTGATATCATGACAGTAGTGGGGGGCACAGATCCACAAGAGCTCCAGAGATCTCATTTACTTGTATTAGAGGTTCTGAAGCTACAGACTGTTTGTTTGTGTCTTTTGGCTTTTCCCGGTTAGGGGTCGCCACAGCGGAACTCTGGTCCGCTAATGATTGGCAGTTGATTTTTTACGTACCGGCTTGCCAGGCCTGACGCACAACCTTCAATGAAGGTATGCCCATTCACGCATATCTCCACGCAGAAGATGCTCAAGATGAGAATCGAACCGGACAGCGTCTTACTGTGAGGTGACAATGCTACCGCAGCACCACCACCGTGGGTCTGAAGCTACAGACTGTGATATCATAAAAGTTGTGTGGGGAACAGATTCACAAGACATGATGAAGCCAACTGATGTACTATCAAATAAGTAAGGTATGATACATGTTATTATGAAGAATTTCAATTTTCCCAGAATTGCTTTGGACAAGTACCCAAGCATCCCCGCCTGGTATCTTGAGTGCAGTGCAAGCTATCACTTAAACAGGGTAGCAGAGTATGATACCCTAGCAGTGCTGTACAATATTGCTGTAAATAACTTCAAAAAGTTGGATCATTTACTAATAAGATCCATGTTTCATGTCTTTTGAATTAATTTGAGATTATCCTTGATTTCACAGGGAAGCAATTAATCATTCTAAACCTGCCATCATGGAAGCAGTGCAGGATGTTCCTCAACAGTGAAGTGATTCATAGGCCAGTTTTTCATAATCAGTCATGTCAAGGGTACCTGTGAGAAAAAAATGGTTTCTGTGGTGTACTACTAGAAGACTGCTTCACATTTCATTGGCGTAAATGCAAAATGTTGATGATCCACTACAGAGATATTTTGGGATAAAGAGTTGTACATGTTCCAGAACTGCAGCTTTAGGGCAAGCTGTTTGCTTTTTTACTATGTGTTTTGTGTTATATTCATCTATAACAACATAGTACCAAAATGTTCTCAGTACTGCTAAAGGCTTGAAATGTTTTTCAACACAGTCCTAGCTGAGAAACACTGTAGAAAACTATGTTTTACAGCATAACATTCCATTTATTTGCATTGACACTATGAGATAAACAGTCTGCTGCACTACAAGTAATTGGAGTTTGTGAACAAGAATATAAAATAATATTGATGGAAAGTCCAGGCAACATATGTTAATAGTGCATTCACTAATCAGTTGTTTAGTTTCAACATGAGTATCACATACAGCTACACCTGAAATTTACAGAGACATGGCAGCACAGTGATGCAGCAGTTAGAGGTTTTGCCTCACAGCAAGAGGTTTTTTTGGTTCGCTTCTTGACTGAGGTACCTTTTATATGGAGTCTGCATGTCCTCTCTGTGTTTGCGTGGGTTTCTTCTAGGTGCTCCAGTCTCCTACCACATTCCAAAGACATGCATCTGAAGCATTTCTCCTCGGGCCTCCGCTGAAAATGGGCTCTATCCCAGGTGGACTTTTACAGCAAACAAATGTTAAATGAATAAATAAATAAAACAAATAAGATATCAAAAATAATTGTTACGTTATTCTGAACAATACAGACCTGTCACATATACTGAGTGTCAGATCAATTTTTATCAATAGCAAGCATTATAGTTAAAACAATTATTGGAAAGAGATCATAAGAGCCATAATCATTTTCTAATTAACAAGTATGGATTGGGACACTGCTCAAAATGTAGGTTTATTAATAAAAGTTCCATTAGGCAAAAGTGGCTCAGGAGACCACAGAAGTGTAAAAGTAAATGTTATGGCCCTCAGACATTTTCTTACACTTCTAACAATGGCCCCTCTGCCATTTCCATGAAGAAACAAGTCCCATGAAAATTAGGAGGAGGTTGAAGGGGCAGAAGTTGAAGTTGTCATGGCCTGCAGACTAGAAACAGGACAAGGACTTAAATAAGGTAGACGCATGAATATCATGCATGACATTTCTTCATACACATTGAATGAATATGAATTGCGCTTATTACAGAAGGGCCTTACATTTGTCCCTTCAAAAACCGCACACTTAACAAACTGTCCGACTGCCATTAGAATGTTTACTACACCAGTAAATTTTAAAATATTTCCTAGTAAAGAGTACGACACTAATAATCTTAGGAAACCATGTGTGTTTATACCAATAATTCATAATTTTTCTTTTTCTTTCAAAACATATGTGAAAATTAAATTTATGATAGCAAAGTAATTTGAGTAATGTTAGTAATATGAGACAAATAGAGGAGGACACATATTAGCTGCAGAGCAACAAAAACATAGTAATTAAATCTGTTGATAAAGGAAGCACTTTTGTCATTATTGATGCTTTCTGCGAGCATTTGTTAGATGAATATGAATATCATGTATTCCAGCATCATCATATATGTAGTATGCATTTGAATGGATACTGTGTTGTAGAACAATTGCAATTTTTTCATGTATCTAACTCATCTAAACATCCCTGCAGTTTTGGCTTACCTAAAATATACAAGGATAAACTAAACCCTCTGTATAGGCAAATAGTTTCTGCACAAGTAAGGTTACTGAATTGATAAAAATGATGTTGGAAGAGTAGTCAAAAAAATCCTGTTGGAGGAGACTAGTTTTGTAAAAGATCGTACTGATTTCTTAAACAAATTAGCCATATGATATTGTGACAATGTGGAAGACAGAGAGAGTGAGTGTGAGAGAAGTATTTATACCAAAAAATCTAGAATCCATGCTGTCTCCCACTCAAAACAGTAAACGGGGAAGGATGTCAACTCACCCAGCACTACATATTCATATAGTACGACTACTAATACACATATGAGTACTCATACACATAGTACGCATGTTGTGTCTTTCGGCTTATCCCGGTTAGGGGTCGCCACAGCTGAACTCCAGTCTGCTAATGTTTGGTACTGGATTTTTACATGCCGAGTTACCAGCCCTGATGCACAACCTTCAATGAAGGCATGCCCATTCACGCATGCCTCCACACAGAAGACGGTCTAGCTGAGAATCGAACGCGACAACGTCTTGCTTTGATGCAACAATGCTCCCGCAGCACCACGCATCAAACACGTAAATCCACATATGCAGAAGTTCTCATGAAAAACATATAGAAACACCAGAGACCCCCCAAACACATGTCTGCTACAGTTAACACAGTCTCCACAGCACCCATGATACATACCAACACTGGTGTCTCACCCACCAAGCCCATAAGGCATAGCACTCAAAAACTAAGTTTTCTTGTCATTGGAGACTCAGAGTGACACAAGGATGTCCCACTCACCAGGTTGGACAAGAAAAAAGTCACAGTCAGCTGCTTGCCTGGTGCCAGGATTCCCCAAATCACGCATGCACTCAGGGCACTCAGCAACAAGAACTGTTATGATTGTGTCATAGTTCATGTTGGTGTGAATGACCTGAGATGTACCTGTCTAGACTATATGAAGAGAGACATGGTCAAGATCTCTGAGTATGTGTCCCAGGCCCGTATGTCCCTAGCCTTGAGGTGCATACTACTCTCACCTAGAATGATGCTACAGTATAAACAAAGAATGACTGATTTCAATAATTGGCTTAGTTTTTGGTGTCATTCCAAGGAGATCCATTTTCTGTCTGTCTGGGAAGCCATGGTTGACAAACCTTGCTGCTTTGCCAGAGATGGTTTGCACCTGGCAGTCCTAAGCTTTCTCCTGCTGGCAAAGGCTCTTGCCTCCCCATAGTGCTTTTTTTAGGCAAGGTCTCAAAAATAACATTATCAACTTGAAATTAACCAAACTGAATAAAATAAGGGTCATGTTGCTAAATGCTAGGAGCTTACATCAAAAACAGCACTCCCTGGAAGCACTTCTATCACTAGAAGATGTTGGTGTCTGTGCAGTCACAAAAACTTGGTTTAAGGCCTCAGAGAGCTTCTCGGCCCTGCAAGGTTACAATGCCTTCCACACCTTTAAACTGCAAAATGAATGTGTGAAAACCAAAGGAGACAGTGTTTCAATCTAAATTAAAGATAACATTCACCTCTTCTAGTTAGACTGGATAACTCCATGGAGTTGCTCCAGTTCCAGGTTACAGTGGGTAAGACCCCCATTCAAGTCTTAACCAGTTATAGATCTCCCTCCATGGGTCACGACACCCACAAAGCCTACTTAACCAAACTGAAGACAATACGAATTTTAACAAACACACTGGTTATGTGGGATTCCAATTATCCCACGACCAACTGTGAAATGTACTGTAGCTCAAAATCACTAGCACAAAAGTTCCTTGGCTTTGTGAATTCAAATGCCTTCGAGCAAATTGTCCATACCCTGACAAGAGTAACAAACATTCTAGATCTGGTCCTCATCAACATGTCAAGAAAGTGCACTGTTGGACTTAAAACTGACCACAAATCATTCATCTTCCAATTGACACTAACACTTGAACTCAAAAAGGGTGAACTCAAACTAAAAAACTTCACCAAGGTAAACTATACCCTCCTAGGTGAAAGAATAAATGCATTCCAAGCCCCAACCCAAACAGAAAGTGGTAACTTTTCTGAAGCTTACGCGAAAGCCTGTACAATCACTTACATTAGTGTATAAACTCGGCTCTACCAGATAGAATCAAAGCCAGAGCCCCAAGTAAAATCAAGTTGTCATGGTGGACTTCCAGCATCAATAAACTCTACAATAAATACAGAAAGTTTCTGCCCAAGAAAACAAAAGCAAGGACCCCAGAATGGAAAAGCACCCTTCTCAGCCTTAACAAGTAAATAAGACAAGCTATCAAATCCTCCAGGAGCTCCTTTCAGAGAAACCTAGCAAGTGCTTCCAAGGATAACTATAAGGCCTTTTACAGCTAGGTACATAACCTAAAGGGTAGGACCCAAGCATACACAGAACTGGTGGTCAATGGTATCACACACACTGACCCAACAGAGTTAGCGAACCTGCTAGTGGACAGATTTGGTGAAAGTTTCATCCCCTCATCCCCTCCTAACTTACAACAAACCCTTCCCCAAACACCCCCCACCTTAAGTATTTGAAAAACAGGTCCTCAAAGCCCTGTTCAAGGCAAAGAACATGACCTCTGTGGGTCCAGATAGCATCCAGGGCTGTCTTCTAAGCAAACAAAAACATGAATTAGCATAATGTACCATTTTCAATCATAGCCTAACCACAGGCTTTGTTCTTGCAGAATGGAGAACAGCAACATTTATTCCCCTTCACAAAAGTGGCCTAGCAACAGACTAAGGGAATTGCAGACTCATAAGCCTGACCAGCCTCATCTGTAAGGCAACGAAATGTATCATTATGGACGTCATAAATAAAGATGTAGGCGACCTCCAAACCCTGGATCCTCTGCAGTTTGGTTTCGTGAAGGGCAGATCCTGCCTATTAATGAGGCGAATCAATACACACAGCATACCTTGACTTGACAAAGGCTTTTGACACAATCTCACATTCAGGTATTATCAATAAACTTAGCAAACTGAATGCAACTGCCTTTGTTGTAGGATGGGTTGACAACTGGCTCACAAACCTGACACACACTATCATAGTGGGTGACTCCACATCAACAAGCAGACCTGTTACCAGCGGGGAGCCACAGGAGTCAGTGCTGGGCCCCCTACTGTTTGGTATATATTTATCAGAAGTTCAAGTCAAAACTAAAGAGTTGTGGCTGACCAAGTTTGCAGACAACTGTAAACTAGGTGCAATCGTTGAATCCAGAAATTATGTCAGTATACTCCAGGAGGATCTCACACAGACAAAAGACTGGTGTATTAGTCGCAGTGTCAAAATTAATGCAAAGAAGTGCATCATCATTCCCTTCAGCACAAACAATGTTGCTTCACACTATCACATCAACAACAATACCCTAAGTACCCATGAAGTGGTAAGGGAATTGGATCACAGGTTGACTGTGGCCTTACTTTTGACAGTCATTCATAGATTCTGTTAGATTCAAACCCTGTACCTTGTGTTTGTAAGGCAAACACCTTAACCATTAGGCCACCCTCCCAACCCTTGTGTCTACTGTTGTAAGGAAAGCTTTCCATGTAGCCCACTTGATTAGTTGAGGCATTGCCTTGAGAGCAAATGAAGTCATAACCCCGCCAATACTCAGCATTTATCCATCCCATAACTGAGTATAACATCCCATTCGGTATGTACCATACTAAGCACTTGCAGCAATTAGAGAGACCTCAGAGGTTTCTAACAAAGAAGATCAAGGGGCTCCAGAATGTACCTTACACAGATTGACTAAAGTCCCTGTCACTATACTCCGTATTGTATAGACTTCTTAGGGGAATCTTATGCCTGGAGTACAGAGCAACCCAAGACCCAAACCTAATGAGCTTACTGCATATATCTGTAAATCAAAAGGGTCAAGGGCTACCTGTTCCATGGGCTTAAATGTGACCTGTGACAGATTTATCTCCCAGCAACTGCCACGTCTTTGGAACAGGCTACCAATTCATATGAAACAGAGCATCTGTATGACACTGTTCAAGAGGAACCTGAATGAGTGGATAAGGCACTGTAAATTCTGACTGGGAATAGTGCCCCACAACCCTACTAGACATGGGCAGTCATCACTAAATGCAATCTTGGATATTGACTAGTATTTCTACAGTATTAGATTGGGTTGAAATGGCTAGGCTAGAAATTACCTCCAGTTCGATAGCCTAGTAAGCTCCTATTTATGGATACATGTCCATTTTAAACAGTTAAAATAAATTTACATCAAAGAAATACATGTTTAAAATGCAAATACATTTGATAAAGAAAAATTATAACTGGTCACATATTAATAAAGTATAAAAATGCAGTATATTAGACTTGATTAGAAGTAGCAGTTATGTAATACATCTAGTAGTAAAATATATATATATATATATATATATATATATATATATATATATATATATATATATATATAATGCTATGATGGAGAAATAGATCATTAGATGTTAAGATCCACTGTGTTTTGAGGAAGAGCTTATCCTATGATCTTATATCTATTTATGTGTGACAGATGTAAGACTTACTATGTACAGGGGTAACAAATGAATGAGGAATAGAATTGATTAGGAGGTATTTATTCTTTAAGAAAAAAATTATGAATGTAGAAATTGCATGTTTATGTGAGCTGCTGTAGCTAGCATTAGAGAACAATGTGTTCCTTTTTAATAATGTTTATTATTTGCAAAAGAAAGGATTATCTATGGGCACTCCTGTTGCAAATACCTAACCAAAGGAGTAATTTTAAAAACAGGATTCTTTTGTGGGTGATATTTCTGTTATATGGAAAGGAAATGCAGATGAACTGGATGCCTTTCTAATGTATTTGACTAAATCAAGTAATTTATTTGAGCTTTAAAAAAGACTGTCTGTGATTGCACCATATGTTTTTTTAGATATATAGACATAAATCAAATAGGTTACTTGGATTGCATGGTGTATGGGAGACCTATTAAAAATGCATATTTACATCACTATAGTATGTGGCCTTTATTCATTTTCAGGAATATTTTAAAAGGTTAGACTTATCACTGCTGTAGACTACATATGAATTAAAAGGTTTTTCAAGAACAAGTTAACAATGTAACACATATTTTTTTAAGAGAGGTTACAACTTAGATGAAATAGAAAAAAGTGAAGGATGTTGTAACAGAATAATGTACTAGAACAGTGAGACCTGTCTTCAGTACTGAACAATCCAGAACTAAAAATAGTAATTGAAAAACGGGTATATATTAGATTATAATAAATACACTTATACAGCTGAGAAAATTATAAATTGGTATATTCATAGAAACATAGATGGTATTAAGAGCAGTATTCCTAAATCTCTTACATAAATGTTATAAAGAAAATGAAAAAAATGTTCAAATACAGTCATAAAAATTGAAAGAAAATGAACAATGCCTTGTTCTAAATGTCATTTTTGTCATTATATTTATAGAGAAGGTAAATTTATTCGTCCAAGAATGGAGAATGTTTGTTTGAACAAATATACCAACCGTGATGCAAAGAATGTTTATATATATATCTATATATATAAAACAACAAAAACTAAAGACTTGTAAAGAAGTGGCAGGAAACAAACAAAAAAACAAAAACCCTTGCAGTAGCTACAGTTTATTAATAAAATAAACCACAATTGGAATATTTTTAGTGTTGACTTGGAATTTTCTAAAAAAGGTAGGCCTGAACCCCATTATTGTAGGTATATACTAGAAGGGATGGAGATTAAGAACTAGACTTGTGGCTTAATTAAACTTTATCACAAGTTTTATTGTTATAGTGCAGACATTGTTTACATAGCTATTTGTCAAGACTGCAAAGATTTTTATATAGACAAGACTAAGGGCAAGTTCAGGAAAAGGATTTATCAACACTAATATGATATTCTTAGGGGGGATGAGATAAATGCCTTAGCAAGACACATTAAAAACATTCCTAGCCCTAAATTCAGGTTCACAGTCATAGATAAGGTTGACTTTGAACCAAGAGGGGGAACTGCTGACTTGTACTTAGTATATAAAGAAATGAGGTGGCAACTGAAATGTAATGCAGCAGCCCCCCCCCCCCTCCCAGGTCTATATGAAACCATTTCTATTAACATTGTCCTGAAATTAAAGGCTGAATTGGTTTTATAAATTAAATGGGAAACATATTTCTTAACAACTTATTTATGCTTTTTCATTGTTTAAAGTTTTGTGACATCATCGTGTAAGTCAAGGCGTTTTCTGAGAGTTTTTGAGTAGCTTGTTATTAGCTTATCTCTTTTCTGTATTTTTTATTTAATTAATTCATTAATTAATTTAATAATAGTTATTCAGTTGATCATATGATTCATTTTCACTATTTAAACATTGAATAAGAATTTGTCATTCTGATGAAGTCAGAGTTATCACTGATGAAAGCACTTCATTTCATTAATAAACATAGCTACTGCGAGGGTTTTCAGTTTTCATTTTTTGTTTGTTTCCTAACACTTCTCTACACACACACACACACACACACACACACACACACACACACACACACATATATATATATATATATATATATGCAGCTATACATATAATATATATATATATATATATATATATATATATATATATATATATATATGTGTGTGTGTGTGTGTGTGTGTGTGTGTGTGTGTGTGTGTGTGTGTGTGTGTGTGTGTGTGTGTGTGTGTGTGTGTGTGTGTGTGTGTGTGTGTGTGTGTGTGCATGTATATATATATATATATATATATATATATATATATATATATATATATATATATATATATACACACACACACACATAGCATGTCAAGTATTTTATATTGATAAAATGAAAGAACATATGGCAGATCACTTATCTGATATAAAAAGAAAGGTAACCACAAATTTATTATCTAATGGGTAGCAATCACTTCTTTAGGTTTTCTGTTTTATACGTTTTATATTTGGACAATAGAGGGGGGTGATTTATATGGGAAAATGAAAATGCTGAATATAACTGGATAAGTGACCGAATGCAAAATTCTGTCAATCTCTGAGGAGAACAGAAAGATGCTTTATAGAGACACAAGGTGGTATGCACAAGTCATTGTATGTGCAAATTAGGAATACTAGAAAATGTTCCCAGGGACCCCAGAGGTGGGTTTGGGGTAATTTGTAGAACTTAGAGAATTAAAATTGCAATTATGATTAAATGCAACTGATCCACCTGGCTTGAATGACATGACATAAATTCACTCAGTACTAAAAATTAAAATGTGAAATTATTAAAAGCAGTCAGTACTGCATTTATTAGACATTTATTAATGAATTACTCAGAGAAATTTTAAATGTTTTAAATAATCCAATGTCCCAATTTTGCATTACTGTTTATTATTTATTATTCCTTATGGTGCACACATATTGTTCACCTTATTTTAGGGACATGCCACAGCATGTTTTTTCTAACAGTCTATTGAAAGAGGTTTTAAAGTTTATTTTCTTTATTTATATTAACTTTTATACAAGCAACAACAGTAGACTATCATCCAATGTAGACATGTTTTGTGAGCAGTCTTTGTTTTTGTACACTTGCTTTTGTATTTGTTCACTTATGTATTTATCACAGTGAACCTTTAAGGAGGCCTGTATATACGGAAGTGATGTATGTGGCCCTTTTAGAGTCTGATGAAGTTCCAGATAAAAATGAAAGTGCTAAATCCTGAATAAAGTATCTGGTTTTTACAGGTCTATATCACTTTGTCGAAAGCTTAATTGAGCAAATCACTATTTAGCAAATCCAACAATCAAGCGAACTATCATCAGTCATCTTGGTCTCCCTCAGAGGTTAACAGCATCTTGCATTTGGTTGCTGGTCCTTTACTCCGTCCATTGTCCTTTTGCAGTTTTAATCTCCATAACTAGATAAGTACCTTTCAGGTCTGGATGGCTAATGTGGTACTAAACCTGCTTTAAAAATGCATTTTATTAGATAATGAGAGCATTGCTTTTATTGGCCTGTATGGATCACATGATCTGTATTATAGGTATTTAACTATTGTATGAAGCATTATTGTCTTTTAACCTGATGAAGCTTTTTGGTGAAAGTGAGTGTTATTTGTATAAAATATTTGTGTTTACACTTCTGGGGTTTCTTGAGCCACTTCTTGCCTTTTTGAACTTTTGTACCTTTTTTGCCTGTGCTTAGAGTTTCCTTAGTTCAGCTACCTTTTTGGATAATTACTATTAAAAGTTCTTATGTTTCATTTCATAATCATGATAGTGATACGCACTGCTATTTGTTCTGCATGTCAAGATTTTTTTATATAAGTAAAACTATATGGAGATTAAATAGGAGAATGTATGAAATACACCTATGGTTTGTGTATTAAAACAAGAATAATACTAAACACACCTTGATTTGTATGTCAGATATGATTTTTTTTTTTTGGTTTGTAGTTTTAGATATTTTCCAGTAGAAATCAAGAGGAGGGTGATTATGATACATTAGATGAAAAGAAAATATTTTTGATACTACAAACCCCCTTGTGTTAAATAAGAACTTGAGTATACAAAGCATATTGAAATGTTATTCTCTGATAAATTTCTTAGTTTTAATTATTTGCAAAATATTCTAAACGTTTCTCATGTGCTTACTGTTTTATGAATTTTTGTTGATCATGATCATGTTTTTTAAAAAAATTATGTAAAAGACCCTAGGCTTGTTGCCAAAAACTAGTGATTAACACTTGTCTGTGTGATCATTATTTTGTGATACACCAGCTTTGCTCTGGAATGACAAATGGCTTGTAAACTGGCATTTCCCTTTTTTTCTGTAATAGTGCAATAGTGAAAATTGTATTTCTAAGTAGAGGGGAATGTTGGTGGACAGGCTGCTATATCAGTGATGCGGGGTGGGGGAGGGTGGCATGTCAACCTGCATTTTTGTGGATATTTATTCCCAAATTTCATTTTCATTGAGTATGATTTCCTAACGTGTGATCACTGTCCTTTGAGATGATCATACATGACTCAAACATTTATCAGGGAACCAAATAACAGTGTTTTAGTGTGAAGGCATCTGTGTAATTTTCAAGACAAAAGTGCTCAACGTCTAGAATAAGTTGCTTAAAAGTCTGCCATCCAGTTTAATTTTTTTTTATTTTTTCTGTATTCATTTGCCCCTTTAAAGATGAAGAATATGTGTACATACACTTTTCAAATGGTGGGAATGAGAACTGAACAGCTGAACCTGTGATTTACATGACACACATCAATTATTTTGACATTAGTACAGTTATTTTTGATCACTGTTACATAACATCCATCCTCATTGAAAATAGATCTCATGAAGCAACCTCATGTTGACCAAGATCTGAGAATGGTATGGTTAAAGAGAGTTGAACTGAAACCAAGGAGGGAAGGCTAATAATTGTGTCACAGGATAGTGGACTGCATACACATTGGTTTACAAAGTCCATTGAAATGTAGAGCAAAAGACAAATGCAGAGTCTGTAAAAAAAGAACTGGAAGCAGTCACACATCTTTTTGTTGGGTGTAATACAAGAGGCCTATATACTGAAAGGCACAATGATGTGGCAAGACTGTTACATAGGGGATTGTGCAAATACAATATGGAATCAGTCAGCTGAGAAGCACTGGAAACACAAACTACAAAGCATTATAGAAAATGATAAAATGTATACTTCACGGGATTACCCTTTAGCAACAGTTCAAGAAATAGATACGAGAAAACCACATCTAATAGTCCATGAAAAGAAGACAAAAGTAGCAGTGATCATTGAAATTGCTACATCCAGTGATTATAGTATATTATGTACAGAGAAACACAAAGTCATTAAATATCTGGATTTACAAGCATAAACCACAGCAATGTGGGAAAAAGATAGTCAGACTGTTCTAATAGTAATAGGAGCAATGGGCCTAAAAAATAATTGGTAGTCATACTTAGATATGCTACCCATACATGTAATCCTTTATGAATTAAAGAAGAGGGCAATTCTGGGCACATTGCATGTGCTCAAAATAACAGTCTTGGCTAACATCAAAGTCTGAAACAATACTAATTTAATGAACATTAGTTGCACCCTGACTTAGGACTGGGGTTCATTCTTGTCATGGTATTAGAAGTGCAAAAGAGTTATAGATTCATAGACTCATAGACTTTTACTAGGTCGTGACCCAGGGGGCCTTTCTAAGCCTAGACTACTTTTCCCAAAATAATAATGATGTCCTGTATCCAAATAAGACATTTAGGGCCAGGCATTTATAAGCTACATCTGTACATAAGGGACATGGGTGCAAAACCTGGTATAAATTTCCTATTCCCCATCAACTTGATCTAGGTTACACTTAAACTGGTAATAGACAAACTCAGCTTCACATGGCTGGGAAGACTGTGGTCACATTGTGGTCAAAGGTAAATCTAGTGTCTATATGTTGACCCAGATCCCAGACCACTGGGTCAGCTCTTAGGGAAGTATTATCATCATGGTAATTAGCCATGATGGTTGACTTCCCAAAGGGTACAATTATGCATTTCTTAGCATTTGGCTTTGGCACCATTTGTTAGTCAGTGATAGACCTTCTTGAGGAATACTAGTGTCTGCAGAGGAGTAGATGATAACTCCCAGCTTGCAAACATCTGCAAACTTAGTCAGCCATAAATCTTCAACATTTGCTTCCATTTCAGAGAAATACATCCCAAATAGAAGTGGGCCCAGTACCGAGCCCTGCACACTCCACTATTGACTTACTTCTTGGTAGAGGTGGCCTGACCTATTTTTGACCTGCTGGGTCATGTAATTGAGCCAGCTGGCTATCCAGTGGCTGATAAAAGGGTTTATACCTAAATTAGTGAGCTTGACTATAATACCTGAATGGAGAAATTAAACCAAGGGAATGGTCAAAGTGAAGAAGAAAATTGAAGACTTCCATGCCTAACAATACTCTGCCCTAGTAAGGAATTCATCTTAACAATGCTAACTGTGCTGATAGGTTTGTGTCCTTTATAGGAATTGTTAGCTACAAGCTACATGTCCTTGTACTTTGTACACACTAGTTACAATGTTCTACTGGTTATACATTTGAGAAGTTTGTTATTTGATGTAGTTCATTCATTGAAGCACCACTTAGCAGTTACCAGCTTTTGTAAGTACATAAATGTAAACCCTTATGCAGTGGCATTAGGACATGACAAAACCACATACGCAAAAAAAAAAAAAAAAAAAAAAAAAAAAGATTTCTACTGTTTATCTTGATGAGTGGTTTATTTAGAAAGCACTGATGCATTCAAAGCATTTTCTATGACAAGACTGAGCGAAGGTTACTGCAAAGAATTCATCAACATTGATATGCCATTAAGAAAAAAACACTGAAAAAGGTGTGTACAGCCACATCATATGCAGAAATTAAAACAAAAAGTCATTTGCCGTAAACACTGTGAAATTAAATTTCTGAAGTGCTGAGTGTGAGCCATTGCTTAAGAAATGTTAATTAGAGGGGTGGATAGTATCAAATGCCACTGTAATTCCTGGTTTACATGTTTCTGTGTCTGGTAGAAGCAGGGTTTTCCATTTTTCAGAAAAAAAATACCAGTAGGAATAATATTTGGACTATATGAGCTTTGTAAAAAAAACAAGGATTTTAACAGAATGTGGCATTTTAGACCAGAGTGCAAATTTGTTAGTGCCTTTGTTTCTTCTCTTATGTATTACTTATTATACAAGTGGAATTGACAGCTCTGTATCTGTAATCTGTTTTAAGTTTGCATGTATATAAATGCAGTTGAAAATTATAATGAAATCATGATGCAAAATGGAAATTGCATTTAAAAATGCCAGGAAAAAAAAAAAGACCGGGTTTCATCTCATGAAAACGAATTTCATTTTTTGAGAATTTTAAATCATGTGGAATCATTCTAAAATTACGATTACAGAAGAAGAGTTAAAGCTGAGTTAAACAGTAGCAGTTTTATGTTTGTTATTCTAAATTAGTCTCATATGTATGTGAAGATGAAAGTGCTCAATATTAATCAACTCATTTTCATGGTTTTGTTATCTTTGTGAACTCTTGTTGTGGTATTTTTTGTGTAATTTTATCACAAAGTGGGAAAACAGTGTTTTATAGACAGGAGAATTTCAACATGAAGTAATGCATAGGCTCAAATGAACAAAAATAATTTATGTGGAGGTCAAGGTCTCCATGACTCCATGCAAGGGACTTTGCCTCCTGTACCTCCTTAGCTGATGCATATCCTTGACTCTGTTACTAAATATATATTTCATCCTAACAACTTCATTTGATCAATATTAAATATATTGATAATGTTTACTGACCTTAACATTCAATCCATTTTAACAATTCTTGTATCTCTAACTCCATGACCCTAAATCTAAACCTGGTGAGTATGTAAGGATGTGGCTACATTTTTTTTGTTACAGGTTAACATTAAATTTTGTCACCTTTGTTAACTAGAAATTAACTGTGTTTCACTCAGAAACCACTAAAAAAACACTTTGTGTTTATTTATTCATTTATTTTCTAGCCTTTGATTACAATAAATATCTGACTGGGCAATGCCCCTTTATATTGAAGGTCTGTGGAGAAAACCTCCACATTGCCTTCATTTGTATAGGAAGTTAACATGAGCTAACAGTGAAAATAAACAATATAACACCAATTCACATATAATTTAACAGGCAATCACAATGTTACATGCACAATATAGTACATACATACAGTGTATAAGCTCACTCAAAACTATAGACCATTCACTATTATTTTACAATACATGCATATAGTCACATTGTATTTGTACTATATAAACAGAAAATACAATATATGCATATTTTATCCAAATAGTTAAAATTCAGTTGAGAACTATAACCAGCAGAAAAAAAGTGTAAGTATTGTTATGGTATAAGCTGGGTTGACAGTATAAAGAGGGGAATACTAAGGTTGTTACAAGTGCAGGACTTTTGTTGTTAGACATGTTTTAAAGAGATTTTAACTTGTAGATGGGATGAGATATTTTGGTTATCTTTTGTAATGAAGTCCCTCAGTTTAGCAACATCTGCAGAGTATACACAGTGATTGCTATGATTTTTAGATTTATGAGTAAACACTGTCTGTTGTTTCAGTGAGAAAATTTCTCTGTGTTATATGTACCAGTTTAATATTTACTAGTGGCAGGACATCTGTTTGGGGTATAGATGATGTTCTGGGCACTGTTGAAGTGAGTGAAAGCTGGTAGATTAGGTAGCTCAAACTAGTTAAAGGACTAAAACATAACATGGTGATTTGTTTGATTAATGTGGATTCTTGGTTAACTGACATGACTACAAGTTAATGAAAACTATTGAGGCATATAAGCAATTATGGAGTAGTTAGGTCTTAGCTATGGTCTTACATGCATATTTTACTAAAGAAAGGTTTTATAAAGTCTTAAATTGTGGTTAGCTTCTTTGAAATCCATGTTGGATGTGCTAACTGAACCTTAAAATATGGTCAGTTATTATTTCCAGTAGTTTTGTAGTTTGTACTAGTTCAACTCTAGTGTTACTGACTGATAATATCATTAAGTTAAAAAAAAAACTGCTGAGATTCACTAGTGACAGCGGTGGAATTCCAGTTTAATTTTATTGAAAGTTAAGGCTTTCACTCCTTAATCAGTGCAGGAAAGTCATCAGAACTAAACGTTTAAAATTAAAACCAATTTATATACACTTCAATTAAAAATCATGTGATGTTAAAATCCAACAGAAACAAAAACAAACAAACAAAAAAATTACATAATTAAAACCTTAACAAGCATCAAAAAAATTCAACTTTAACATTGAATTAATGGAACAGTCTTCATTTAACCCTGGGTAACTCATGGCATCTGACATAAGCTGATATTTTAATTCACATTTTATCAAATACTCATTTATTATATACCCCGGGTATCACTCATTATCTGTTGAATAACCAAAAATACAAAATAATAAGTATTTAAAATACTGACATGTTTGTATAATGCATTTGTAACCTTACCTTTCCTAATATCTAATGCATGCTTATATTTTTAATTTTCTAGATGTCTTACCTATATAGAACGCTGAACAAACTAGTCACTTAGCCAGATACACTATTGGATTAGAACTGCAGGAGAACTGACCATTAATTTTAAATATTTCACTTTTAATACTAAAGCTGTCACATGTAATCATCTCACGGCATTTGGGAGCAGCACCCACACTTATACATCTCTAATTCCATTCATTTTTCTTTCCGCTAAACTCTTATTCCATTCTAAATAGGTTTTGAATTCCTTATCCTTTTTAAAAACAATACAGAATTCTTCCATTATTTTCTATATAACAGATCTGTCTGATGTGAAAATACCCTGATTTTTATAGATACAGTTCGCAATTGTTCTATTATCAAGAGTATACATAGTAACAAAAAGTTTATTACTCTAAAAGCTAGTATTTCTATTGGAGAAAACAACAATGCTAGTATTATTCATATTTGTACTCAGTATAGGTAAATAGGTACCATTCCATCTCTTAGAAAAAACATTATCTCTAATATCCAACACAAAACCCACGGGGTATCCTGTCTTACAAAACATATCAAACCAGCTATTAAAATGCAAATATGAACTTGAAAATGTGGGTTTCCTACAAATGTTGGAACAAAATCTTTGATGTTCTCCATCCTTCCTCAACTCAATGTCCAAATAAACAATTTTTTTATCATCAAATTTATATGTAAATCTAAGAAATTCAACCATGTTTTAATATAAATAATGAATTATTTTACTTTATTAAGGGAATCTACCCACAAAATAAATATATCATCCAAAAACCTTGTGTATAGTGCCATTACATAATTGGCAAAAATTGGGGCACATGCTTCTCCCGTAGCTACCCAAGTCTCTTGCCTAAAATATTGGCCTTCAAAGTACACATAATTATTTTTCAAAACTATTTCCATGAGCACCATGATAGCATTAGCTTTATCTGTGTATAAACCCACATTTCTGAAATATGTTCTTCAAACCATTATAAATTAACATAATGTGGAATCACCGAGTACAAATTTTGAACATCAATGGTAAAAAAGTTGCATTAGCTGAAAAATCCACCTCTTTCAACATACTTAAAAAATTGCCATGAATCCTTACAAATATATTTCAAATTGTCGATATCTTTCTTTAATGTTTCTGTGAATTTTGGAATGTTTCTATGTGATACGGAATGAGTTATGATCACTAATTGTGTCTGAAATAAATAATACATGGCTAATTTTGCTGATGTCTGTTGCTAGCATCCATCCTAGGATAGTCTCCTTTGCAGTAACAGTATTTATCCATTTAGACAAATGCACTCCATACAACTAAGCATTCATAATCTCAAATATGTTTAACACTAGCAGGAGTGATTGAAGCTCATTTGATTGTTGTTAAGTCTATGCAAGATTGTGCACAGTAGAGTAATAACGATAATTAGCTGGGGGGGATCACCCCCCCGAAAAAGCGTAAGTGTTTTGTTACTTTTGTTTTTGTTTTTAATCCATGTTTCAAAGTACACCTGTTTTGTCATATGTATAAGGTGTGTTAATCCATATAGACTGATACAACTAAGAGGATTCTTATCAATACTCTTAGGTCTATCAGTACTAAGGTCACCCTAGGTTTATTGTTTCAAGAGATATATTTTAGTTTTTCAGAGTAATATGTTCTTAGAGGTCGACATGTCTGCACTAGGAGGTTCATAGATTGTCACTATATAGATACAGTTTTGTGTGTTTAAGTGTAAGTTCATTTAAGGGTTTTAAGTATAACCACTAAGATTTCAGCATTACTGATGTTTGTTACTTTCTGGGGCATATGGCCAGATTAGCTGCTTTTTGAATATTTAATGGTTTCCTCATCAACTCTTTTACTAGTGACATCATTACTCGTTGTTACCCCCCACTAAGACTAAGCATTATTAATGCTAGATAACAAAGCTTACTTGGTAGACATTGCCAAGATCTTAGCAAATACATTTAGTGTATATTTCACTCCTCTGACTATCCAAACTATAATCTCTGTAACTATCACCTCCCATCACCACTAAAGAACATATTCTGAAAGTGCTGTCCAAGATTAAAAAGATTTCCTACATGGGACTAGATAGCATAGCCAGCTGCTTATAGGTTCATAGGTTTATAGGTAAGCACTAGGCAAGCTGCACTTGTGAGCCATTTTAAGCCTAGCCAAATTCTCTTTTTGTGCTCAAAATAACGTACCCCATTTGGTTATAGATTAGCCTTTCCCATCCCAGTATTGATATTTATATATTACCCATAATGGGAAAGAATAATTGGGATCATACCATGGATAATATGAGGAGCCCAAACATAGGAAAAAGCATTTAGGAGCTGCAACTGTCCATTAGTAGTACAAGAGCAGTCCTGGGGCAAATTTTGTTTCCCATCCATAGATCAAAGTTGTGTTTGAAAATGGGCAGGGATGAACTTTATTTTATGTGGCTAGGGTGTTGGTTCTCCAGCTCTGTTTGATAAAAAGTACCAAGCATGCCCTGGCTGGACCTCTCTATAAGCTGGTTAACCTTGCTACAAGCTGAGCTCCAGAAGTATGGCATACAGCACTGGTGATTTCACTCTGTCCTACTTCTGACCTTGGAAACTATAGGCCCATCAGAGTGACAAGTTTCATCTGTAAGGCCATGGAACACATTATAACATATTTAACATTGACATTATAAATATTATCAGGCTAGATCCACAGCAATTTGATTTTGTAAAACATAGATCATGTCTAATGAACCCGCTTAACTTCTTTGAGAAAGTGACACAAGTTGTTGTCAATACTTATACTGTACATATGGCTTACCTTGATTTGTCACCATCACCCAAGCTAGCATAAGTAATAAAGTAAATGCATTAAAAATTAGATCCTTGTGTGGTAAGATAGATAGAAAATAGTCTAAAAGACAGAACTCACATGGTGTTAGATGGTAGGGGTAGCATCTGAGAACATGAAGATGACCAGTGGTATCCCACAGGTCTCAGTACTAGGACCACTTTCATTCACTATTTACTTGTCTGCCATGTAGGCTAAAAAACTAGACCTGCTATTCACGTTTACAGGTGTCTGCAAACTGGGAGCCATTGTCAAATGTCCCTCTGACATAGAAGCCCTCTATCATGAACTTACACTTAGAAATGCTGGTATATTATAATGGGCTTAAATTAAATACTAAAAAGTGCAATAATGTCACATCTGGCAGGCAAACCATTCTTCTCAGCATATAGCATTGAAAATACACCACTTCAAAAATGAAGATGTCATTAGCGACTTAGGAACCTGGGTTGATAATTCCTTGTTCTTCGACCACCATAGAACAGCATTTGTTAGTAAATCCTTTTACTTGATGCAAGGCAATATTACCCAATATCTGAAGAGGTTATTGTCTCCTTGTATTCAGCAGTGATCAGAACAGTTGGAAAATACAATGTCGCCTTTAGCATGTACCTCATCACACATATTCATGCACAGATGCACAGGGAAGACCCCAGCAGTTCCTAACAAGAGGGTCCTAGGCTTAAAATCCATAAGCTACCAAGCTCCTAGAAAAGCTTTTTTTGTGTGTTGTAGGCTCCTTAGAGAATATACATGCCTTACCTTCTTAGCAATTAGGGATCTAGTAGTCCAGAATCTCGTGTACCTTCTTAAATCAAACAGTGCAACAAATACCTGAACAAGAGATCTAAACTTGCTTCAGCAGGACAAAACAAAAGGTGGAAAGAAAATTCATTACTTAGCATCTCAGTAACCTCTGGAGTTGCCTCCCCATGCAGATACATCAGTCTGGTATAGTATCTTCCTTCAAACAGGGCCTGGATAATTGGATGGGTATTCATAGATTTATGCCAGCCATGAGTATGGGGAAGGCATGCCTGAAGGCAGGAAGAGAGGAGGAAGGTTAAGAGTGTGGTAGTGAGGGTAGGAACTTTGAATGTTGGCAGTATGACTGGTATAGGGAGAGAGCTAGCTGATATGATGGAGAGAAGGAAGGTTGATATATTGTGCGTGCAAGAGACTAGATGGAAAGGAAGTAAGGCCAGGTGTATAGGAGGCAGGTTCAGATTGTTCTATCATGGTGTGGATGGCAGGAGAAATAGGGTAGGTGTTATCCTAAAGGAACAGTATGCCAAGAGTGTTTTGGAGGTGAAGAGAGTGTCTGATAGAGTGATATTTATGAAGTTAGAAATTGATGGTATAATGATGAATGTTGTTAGTGCATATGCTCCACAAGTTGGGTGTGCGATGGATGAGAAAGAAAACATTTTGGAGTGAGTTGGATGAAGTTGTGGTGAGTGTACCCAAGGGTGAGAGAATAGTGATTGGAGTGGACCTCAATGGGCATGTTGGTGAAGTGAACGGAGGGGATGAGGAAGTGATGGGTAGGCATGGTGTTAAACAAAGGAATGCAGAAGGTCAGATGGTAGTGGATTTTGTGAAAAAGATGGACATGGCTGTGGTGAATATGTATTTTAAGAAGAGGGAGGAGCATAGGGTGACCTGCAAGAGTGGAGGAAGATGCACACAGGTGGATTATATCCTATGTAGGAGGGCCAGTCTGAAGGAGGTTGGAAACTGTAAAGTGGTGACAGGGGAAAGTGCAGTAAAGCAGCATAGAATGGTGGTCTGTAGGATGACGTTGGTGATCAACAAGAGGAGGAGGAGTGTGAAAGCAGTGCCAATGATTAAATGGTGGAAGTTAAAAAAGGGTGATTGTGAGGTGGAGTTCAGGGAAGAGTTAAGATAGGTACTGGGAGGCAGTGAAGAGTTGCCGAATAGCTGGGTAGCTGCAGCAGAGCTAGTAAGGGAGACTGCTAGAAAGGTGCTTGGTGTGACATCTGGACAGAGGAATGAGGACAAGGAGTCCTGGTGGTGGAATGAGGAAGTACAGGAGAGAATACAGAGGAAGAGGCTGGTGAAGAAGAAGTGGGATTGTCAAAGAGATGACGAAAATAGACATGAGTATAAGGAGATCAGATGCATGGCAAAAAGAGAGGTGGCGAAGGCTAAGGATAAGGCATATGAAGAGTTGTATGAGAGATTGGACACTAAAGAGGGAGAAAAGGACCTGTACCAACTGGCTAGACAGAGGGACAGAGCTGGGAAAGATGTGCAGCAGGTAAGGGTGATAAAGGATAGTGAGGGAAACGTACTCACAAGTGAGGAGAGTGTGCTGAGTAGGTGGAAAGAGTACTTCGAAGGGATGATGAATGAAGAGAATGAGAGAGAGAGAGAAGCTTGGATGATATGGGGATAGTGAATCAGGAAGTGAAACAGATTAGCAAGGAGGAGGTAAGGACAGCTATGAAGAGGATGAAGAATGGAAAGGCTGTTGGCCCAGATGACATACCAGTGGAAGCATGGAGGTGCTTAGGTGAAATGGCAATGGAATTTTTAGCCAGATTGTTTAATGAAATTTTGGAAAGTCAGAGGATGCCTAAGGAGTGGAGAAAAAGTGTTTTGGTGCCTATCTTTAAGAATAAGGGTGATGTGCAGAGCTGCAGTAACTAAAGAGGAATAAAATTGATCAGTCGCAGCTTGAAGTTATGGGAAAGAGTAGTAGAAGCTAGGTTAAGAAGGGAGGTGATGATTAGTGATCAGCAGTATGGTTTCCTGCCAGGAAAGAGCACTACAGATGCAATATTTGCATTGTGTCTTTTGTGGACTTAGAGAAAGCATATGACAGGGTGCCTAGAGAGGAGTTGTGGTATTGTATGAGGAAGTCGGGAGTGGCAGAGAAGTATGTAAGAGTGGTACAGGATATGTACGAGGGTAGTGTGACATTGGTTAAGACTGCGGTGGGAGTGACAGATACGTTTAAGGTGGAGGTGGGATTACATCAAGGATCAGCTCTGAGCCCTTTCTTATTTGCAGTGGTGATGGACAGGTTGACAGATGAGATCAGACAGGAGACTCCATGGACTATGATGTTTGCAGATGACATTGTGATATGTAGTGAGAGAAGGGACCAAATTGAGGAGACCCTGGAGAGGTGGAGATATGCTTTAGAGAGGAGAGGAATGAAGGTCAACAGGGCTAAAACAGAATATATGTGTGTAAATGTGAGGGAGGCTAGAAGAATGGTGAGGATGTAGGGAGTAGAGTTGGTAAAGGTGGATGAGTTTAAGTACTTGGGATCAACAGTTCTGACTAATGGTGAGTGTGGAAGAGAGGTGAAGAAGAGAGTACAGGCAGGGTGGAATGGGTGGGGAAGAGTGTCAGGAGTGATCTGTGACAGATGGGTACCAGTAAGAGTGAAAGGGAAGGTCTACAAGAGGGTAGTGAGACCAGCTATGTTATATGGGTTGGAGACGGTGGCATTGATGAAAAGGCAGGAGTCAGAGCTGGATGTGGCAGAGTTAAAGATGTTAAGATTTGCACTAGGTGTGACTAGGATGGATAGGCTTAAGAATCAGTATATTAGAGGGTCAGCTCAGGTTGGACAGTTTGGAGACAAAGCAAGATAGGCGAGATTGCGTTGATTTGGACATGTGCTGAGGAGGGATGCTGGGTATATTGGGAAAAGGATGCTAAGGATGGAGCTGCCAGGTAAGAGGAAAAGAGGAAGGCCTAAGATAAGGTTTATGGATGTGGTGAGAGGGGACATGCAGGCGGTTGGTGTGAAAGAGCATAATGCAGAGGACAGGAAGAAATGGAAACAGATGATCCGCTGTGGCGACCCCTAATGGGAACAGCCAAAAGAGGATGATGATGCCAGCCATGACTCATAGCCCTGCTCGATAAGGGAAGTACAGTCTAGGGGAGGAATTGGCAAGGCATCATGTTTACTAGGTTCAGTAGCCTTGGACATCATATGATTCCTATGATGATTATGTTTTAGCCAGGAGGCAGTACTTTTTCATCTTCTGTGTGAGACTTAAGCCAGATTTCTGTTCTTGTGATTATGACAGTTGTACAAAAAGATATCCAGCTATGCAGCTCTGTTACTTTTTCTGAATAGTATGAGCATTTATAAGGCATACCTTTAGTCTAGTAGGACTAATCAGAAAGGGATATCATGATTTTATGATAGTATCATGCAAGATAGCTCCTGGATTAGGGTGAATATCTGTTCAGAATTATGCTGGTGCTCAGAATTCAGCAATACGTTTCTTTTATATTTGCTCCATGTGATTGTAGATCTGTTTTTTTGGTAGATATTTTAAAACAAACAGGTCAATTGTGTTATGCATAGCTCTCAACCTTTTAGCAGGTCATGGTTAACTCATCCCTTTTTAGGTTAACAGAAGGCGATTCTCAAAGCATTACTGATGTTTGTTAGTTTGTGGTGTTTTATAGAGATTAATGCCATGCACAGTCTTAACTCACACATGTTACTTGCCTCTGATTAATGCAGGATGTTCATGCTTCAATACAGTGCTGATACCCGTGCACTTCTATGGGTACCTGTTGGTAGATATTTGGCACAGAATATGTAGTCGGTTAACTAGGATCATAGAAACCAGCAGCTGAGATATTTAAATCATCACTTAAGGTTGAAGACTAAATCCCCTTGCCATTAGTTCACACAGCAACACACTCACCTTTACCCTGCACACCAACACACATGCACACACATGCACGTGCGTGCGCATGCTCACACACACACACACACACACACACACACACACACACACACACACACACACACACACACACACACACACACACACACACACACACACACACACAGTGCACATACCTCAAGAGGTAAGATGGGCACAGATTCCAAACTCCCAAGGCCCAGCAAGACAGTGTCTCCAGATGGTAATGTTTTACTAATAGGTGACCCTATTGACAGGCATATGGACACCACCTTCACCAGGTTAGATAAGTATCTGGTAACAATTAGCTCTCTTTCCACAGCCAGGATGAGGAATGTAAGATCTCTTAGGAGCTTTGAAATACCTAGGTGCTGTACTCAGAGGGACCTGCAGAAGTATAGAATTGAACCTGCTATACATGTGTCTGAGGAAGAAGAGTCACTGGCCTTCAGTGGTATTTTGTTTTCACCCAAAATGATGCTGAGATTCAAAGACAAGATAATTGGCTATGTATCTGATGGCATTCGCAGTGTTATGCTACGAGACAGAAATACCACAACCCATCTGAAGTGCCCTTGTAATTGATTTCAACATTCAGCACCACAAATACCTCATTAGAACAAGTTATATTTTGCAAGGCACTGAGGATGTTTATTGACCAAACGTATGCTAAATGACACACTTGAATATTTCCTTGCCTCTGCATTCCACAGTGCTCACCAGTGTTACTCATGCTTCCTATTGGTTCCGAGATTAATTTAAAACAATCAAATATTTGAAATAAAAAAAATGCCAAAGGATCTCTTCCTAGCCCTGTTTGTGAGACCATTGACCCAGAACCAATACCAGGCTATGGTGCTGGATGATTAGCTGGAACAGGAATGACTAAATTCCTCTACCATGTCTCTATCCGAAGAAGGAAAACTAAGTAGCTCTTGGATGGAACTGGGAGTTTTTTTACCTGTGTACAATATTTATTGAGGTTTGGGATAAAAATTCAGGACATTGCATGTGTCATTTTTCTCCCTTCAGATGATAAAAAGAAAGTGACATTATAAGATCTTTGCTGGGCTTTCTGCACCTACACTGCTTTATTAGTCATCTACTGAAGTGACAGTACTACACTGCTTTATTTGTCATCAGCTGAAGTGACAATACTACACTACTCCCACACTAGCCTTTTAAAAGCTGTTCTATCACTTAAGTACTTTCTGTTTGCTCCCCTTCCTCCAAAGTACTCTGTTTCAGACCAGCTTGCAGTTACTATTTTATGCTACAACAGGGTTATAGGATATTAGCATGCTGATGATTAGATAGTTAATATGGAGTCTAGCCACAAAAAAAAATCCACCACTTGTTCTCTTTCTATAAGGGGTAGAGGGGCCAGTCCTGGGGTGAATTGACTGCTACCAATCATTTCACCTGTGTTGTGTTTAAGGGTTAGGAGCTACTTTGATTAATAAAAATGAGCACTCTTTTTTCAGGGAAGAGCATTTCTTTGAAAGAGGCATCTATCTTACTAGAAAGTTTATGTTATAGTGGTAGTCCACCTCTTCTGAATGGTTGTTCATGGTGCAACAGGCTATGTAATTGTGTAGGAGGTCATTCATGGTGGTATCATTTAAAACCTTGTAGGCAAGCCTTAGGAGTTTATTTGAGACAGAGAAAGGAGACAGCATCAAAAAGCAATCTGTGTAGTTCATGCAAATCACACCCTTGATTTTCTTTGTAAATAAGTTTTGGTGTTTTCTCAGCTTTCTAGGTCATTCTTCTGCAAGTTTGTGTGTGTGTGTGTGTGTGTGTGTGTGTGTGTGTGTGTGTGTGTGTGTGTGTGTGTGTGTGTGTGTGTTTACATGCATAACAAGTACCAGCTAGACTAACTGTCAAGTACAGTGGGATCAAATTGTATATTAGGACTAGTTACAAGAAGTCTGTGATATAAGGTAAGCACCTTAACCGTTTTACCAACCCCCAACCCATATATGCCCCAAATGGATCTGTGATTGGCTAACATCCTACGAAGGCTTTCCATTACATAAGTTAAACTAGAAATGATCAAAGCATTGCGAATGTATTCAATATGAATTTAAATGTATTATTTATACAGAAGCAGGAAGAAAATCCTAAGATTTATAGGTGCGCTGGAGAGTGTGGAATGGCATGCCTTCCTAAGGTTTATGGCAAAAAGAATGCATATTAGACTATATTATCAGAGAAATAAGTAAAACTGAAACACACACATCGGTTATTTGTTCTATGGTCTTCTTGGCAGTGGTTTTCTGGACCCAGTTTAAGCCATTTACAGTCTTTTGCTCCAAAACAGTGAATACTTGCTGCAACTTGATTCACTACCAAATAAAAGTGTTTTGATTCTAGGGTGTTTTGCGACCATGATTTATCTGCAGAAATGTCTAAGCACAGATTAGTGTTTACGCCAGTGAATAAAATCTGCAACCAATAGAGCTGGACCATGTAATGAAGTTATCCAGACCAGCCTCAAATATTTTTCCATCTGGTCTAGCCACGTTTTTGATCCCAGAAGTGGTTAGGGTCAGGATCAAGCAATTACTTCTATCAGAGTGCATGCAGACAGGTGATATGTTCTAGACGATTCAAAAAGGAAAGAAAAGAAGTCATGGGCTAGTAAATGTATTACTTTGGTAGTGTGATGACGTGGTGCCCAGAGTGGCAGAATCATGTGACTTTTTTATTCTTCGATTCAGGTTTGGGTTCTGCATAATTAGTCCATATCTATGCCTTGATTATAAGTTTATTTTACATAAGGAGAGCATTAAGATCAAGCCAATGGACAGGATGGTTTCATTGTCCACAACATGTGAGTAATGGTGAAAGTCAGCAATATAAAACAATCACATAATATTATTTAGAATTAATGTTACACAGGTCCATAGATTCATAGGTGAGTACTAGGCTAAATGCCCTTGCAGGCCATTTTAAGCTTAGCCAGTTTCTATTTTTATGCTTGAATTAACCTATCCCATTTTTCTAGAGAGTAGCCTAATCCATCCCATGAGTGATAATTAAAAATTACCCCTAATAAGAATAAACAGGATTATGCCATAGATAATCTGAGGGGACCCATGTATGGGATAAAGCATTTAGCAGCTGCCTCTGTTCATTAGTGGTACATAAAAAAAGCTTTAATAGTTGAATGAGATGAGACCGATTGAGACTAACTGTTATGTGCTTTATCAGCTCCCTACCCCTTTTTTGGTATTATTGAGTGAGGGGCTTCCGAGACAAATGTTTAATGTGCAAATCTAATGAGGTTGGAAGCAGCAACTGTACTCTAAAATGAGTCATATAAGGATCATAGTTGAGAGTTTTATGCTTTTTACAAACGACAAATGTTAATTGAAGACTCAGTGGTGCCAGAATGAAAGACAACCTTCAGCAAAAACTGGGATGACGATAACCCGTGGTCGACACTCTGAATAAAGAGGAAACCTGATTGTTTTCAAAATGCAGTTAGGCCATTAGATACGTTATAGGAAGGATCCAGTAAAACACAGAATTAGAATATGATTTGGTTAATGGTATCTCGAGGTTATAAAAGGGGTAGATACAACTTTAAGGAAGTTCTCAAGGAATGCAACTATACTGTGTAAATTTATTTCTTTTTCCATGCACTTTTACTTTCTACTAATAAGGAATGGGGATGTGAAGGAGGGATGATTTCATAAAGCATTCAATGATAAACTTATGTTGTGAACTGATGGGTTTCCTCTTACTTCTTTTGGCTTGTCAAGCTGGCTATTTGCAAAAAAGATGCTGGCCTTAGTAAAGGCCTTTAGCTAAAATGTTATTTGATAGGGAAGGATGTTGTCTGAGTTAACTAAGTCACAGAAGTTGTGAAATAATGTTATATACAGTACCAAGTTTATGTTCTATAAAAGTGATAAAAGTTTTATTGAGAAAAGACTGGGTTCAGAAAGGTTGTATAAGAGAGATAACATTCAGTAATATACCTGTTGAAGTTAAGTGTGAAAGTTACTTTATGGAATGTAAGTGGGTCTGTGCACCTGGTTAAAAGAGCTAAGTTATTTGCATACCTACATAGGTACAGACTGGATGTTGTTTTGCTTGAGGAAAACACATTTGAAAGATAGCAAATATTTAAGGCTGACCAAGACAGGTTTTAAGAAACTAGGTTTTTCTCCATATAATATGAAAGTGTGTGTGTGGGGGGTGGGGGTGGGGGTGGGGTAAGAATGATATAAAAATACCTTGTGTTTTAATCTTAATGAATTAAAAAAATATGTGGTGTTTTACAGGCAGGCTAGAGAACTCAATAACAATGGTCAGTGTTTCTATTTCTCTGGACATTGCAGTAAACAATCTCGGTCAGCTGGTTAGGCAATATACTGTATGAATAACATTTTAAGAAGAGTTTTCCTTCAGTAATGAATGGAGATGGAGATTGACTGATACCTAAACACTGATACCCAGAGACTTCTCATCTAAAATTAATATTTAGCTATGATTACAAAATGTTTGCTATTGTATTGGCAAAAAGATTAACTGTATTCCTTTCCTTTCTCATTCACCCAGAACAAATCATTCTAGAGGCAGCAGTACATTGGATAATCCTTTTAAGACCATGAAGGTTTTTGAAGGTGTCATGAAAAAGTGGGGAAGCATTACCCCTATTAAGCTTTGAGGCAGAGATGGTGTTTAACAGGAGGGTTGGGACTTTCTTACATACTGTTGGATTTGATAGGCTTTCCACAGTTATTTCAGAATATTTTACAATCACTATATGGGGGCTCATCTACAAGGGTTAAGACTGAATCTGGGCTGTAGGAATCTTTTTATATTGAAAGGGGAACATGACTCATGGCTGTGTTGCACACAAGGATGGAGTCCTAACTATGACTCAGGTGACTGGGGTTTGATAATGATCAAAGCATTGGAGAAGCTAAGGAGCAAGGGGGTAAGAGTTTGGAGCATGGCCTGCTCACCTTTCCTTTGGGTAGAGTAGAATTTGTCCCCCCTCAGAGGCACACAAAACAGTGCAGTCTCCCTGATGGAAACAGAGAAAGACCTCCACTCATGCTTTAAGAGGAGGGACATCCCTTTTGGAAGTGAGAGGATGCCCTCTGCAGTCAGCCAACTACGCATCCCCTGATGGCTGACTTAACTACTGTGAACATTTAGGTCCAGGGAGAAAAATGAAGAAACTGTGAATCAACCCCTTATAGCGACCTGGACTATAACCCCTAAAGTGGTGGGGTGGGGGGCTCATGACCTGTAGGGAATGAATATGCTCAAAGATTGAGAAATGATATGATAATCATCAAACAGTGGATGAAAAAGGGCATAAAAAAGAAAAAAAAGACAAGGAACACATCAGAGTTGTGCACACTCCCCTCATTCCTTTTTTACATTATACTTTGAATTGTTAGCTAAATCTATCAGAAATGCTCCTTTTGATAGTATTATGGTTTGGAATAAACAATGTAAGATGGATTTGTATGCAGCAACATGCTATTCTTCTTGACTGCAATGTACATACTTTTGGATCCCACATTCAGAGTGCTTGAAACTTTCAGGTAAGTGTTGGGTATAAAATCAATGCCAATAAAACAAACAGCATAGAAATTGGTTATTTCTACATCTGGTCTTTTGAAGTCAAGTTACTGTTTTTTTTTCTGAGACATGGTTTATTTACATTTTCAGGGATTTAGATAGGATCCTCTGTGAGACATATCATAGATGGTACTTAGAGGCAGATTTTACATAGGTGAATGAAATGTTTGGTAAATTGATAAAATATGGTCCATGACATCTGTCAGAGAGTTTAGGCTTTGGTGTGGCATGTTTTATTGCATACTAGTTATGCAGTAGCTGTGATTCTGCTTTCTCTCCAACACAATTTATTAGAAGCATAGAGAAAGTGTGAATTTGTTGTGGGGAAAAAAACTGGATCTCATGAGATATTCTTATGTTACCAATTTGTGGAGGAGAACAACCCTTATGCCAATGATAATTTTTAATTACGTCTTCTAAATTTATTAAATCACATTATTAGATAATATGAAAAGGTACATATTCTGATTATTTTGAAAGAAATGCTAGAGCTATGTGGATGAGTGTTAGACAACAGGGATATGGAGGGATTGCAGTTAAGCTTCACTAAAGATCTAATAGGACTGGTGAGGGAAACTGTAAGGATGCAGCATTATAAGTTGAGTTAGCTACAATTATACAACATTTTAATTGGAGCCCTGTACCAGTGACACCTTGCAAAATGGGAAAAACATAGACAGCATCAAGTATTTTTGGAACCAGCTTTTTCAGGATGCTAATTTTATTTGAGGCTCCATATGTTTAGTGCAAAATGTGGACATGAATTTTTTGGTAAAATTAGTTTAAGAATGTTCCAGGATTATTGACATTGTCTAAAGTCGTATGCCAAGAATGATCAGAGGCTGCAGACATGATCTGGGACAGCTGGAGCTAAACGTTTGGTAAGTAAGGGGTATTGAATATTGATAGATTGTGGAATAAATGTAACAAATAAATATAGAATTGTTTGGGAAGAAGAATGTGCCAATGGAGTGAAAGAGATAGCGTGATGGCAAAAGCTGTGAGACAAATTTGCCCAAACTACTTTGGCAATAGTAGGTTTACTCACATTTTATTGAAGTGCACTCAGTCGAATGAGAGTATCATTGACTCACTTCTGTGAAAGTCACATTGCTGAATTCTGATATAGAAAAAATACATACCGAATTCCACCCAGGAACAAGCGTTAACATGGGTCGAGATAGGGGTGAAATTTGTACATCATAAATATCGGAGTTCAGCATTTTCAATGTTTGAGTTTCAGACTTTGCACAAAGTGGATTCAACCAAGTGCACTTCAGTAAAATGATAGTAAACCCAATGGTAAATTTTTAATTTATTTTCACTATTGTGGAGGTGGTATATATATATATATATATATATATATATATATATATATATATATATATATATATATAAATTTGTAGGGCATAGGTGGCTTACCCCTGCAAAAAAGGGTTTCCTTCAAGGTTCACTGAGAATAGTTTTGGCTATTTTTTGTGTTGTTTTTGTCATTACTGAGATTGTTGTTGATTGGTGGGCATGAATCCATTTGGAAGTAGACCACCTAAGCTGTTAAATAGCTTTTTAATACTGATCAGGATGCTTACAGCTGCATTTATCTGCTACTATATCAAGATGCTTCAGATTTTTTGCCTGGCAGTGCCTGTTTAAATATCTTACACCCTGTCTAGACTGATACAAATATACCCAGTGTCTCATAGTATGTCCTGGTGATGTAAAGAAGGGAAATATCCAAATGGGTACATATTTTTGGGGAATGTGAGGGTTTAGGGCAATATAAAAATATACAAAATTTCAAAGCAGTAATGCAGTGGTGATGGAGGGGGGCAAGTTAAATTCTCACCTGTACTGATTTTAACTTCTTGAACAGGGAAGTCTGATGAGAACAGTATAAAGCAACCACAGAGTGATGATGCACTAATGTACTAAAAATGCTCTTCATTTGATGATAGAGATAATGCTAGCACCCAAACATGAAGCTGTTTAACTGAAAGCACTTTTCCTTAAGCATAGTGATATGAGTTTAAGAAACTGACAACCGTGTTTTGTTTTTGTTATAATGCAGTTTTGAATAAAGTTGTTATATTAAAAAAGAAAGAAAGAAAATCAAAACTCCTAAACTATAAACAAAAAGAACACAATGGATGGTACAATTGTACACTGGTTAGGATTTGCTGCCTTTCAACACTTAGTTTCCTAGATGCTTTTTGTACAGCATCTACATGTTGTCTCTGTGACTGCCTGGGGTTTTGCTCTAGTCTCCGCTTTCTCTCAGGAAACATACTTTTTGTCAATGACAGTCATAACTGAAAGAATAAAGTGGGTATCAGGGAATTAAGGAAACTGAATATTTTCCCTTCATTAAGGTTGAACAATCAACGTTCCTGAGTTTATTTGCACTGATTCATTTTTTCACCCATAAAGAAACATGTCAATTGAATTACTAGTGCTAAATTACACAGATTTACACAGACTTTCTTTGGAACCTTGAATTCATTGTTGGTACAACACTGTGGGCAGTTTTAATAATGGATATCTCATTCATGGTTGCAGACAAGGTTACTATATTACACAACACAATCTAATTCTTATGTTTCTTTCTTCCTGTACATAGCTCTCTCTGTTCATATTATTATGGCTAATTATTTAGACATAAGCCAACACTATTATTTAATCTTTCTTGTCATATAAAAATCTGACCAGAATAAATATACGACTCCTGCATGATGTGTTCCAGTGTCCAATTTATGATCAAATAAAGGGTCAACAATCAGGTATCAATAATAAAAAAAAAAAAAAAAAAAAAAAAGTATTCTTGTGTGGGTAGAGTCAGTCTCATTGTTTGTGCATGGAGGTTTGCTCGGATCATCCTTAAGTTATTTATTCCAGCTCCAATGTTGCTATATTATGGGGAAGGTGAAAGACTTAGCCACGGCAATGATAAACATTTAGATTGTGCGTTTCAGCCCTGCTGGCATAATTGAACTGGGTATCAGAATAACAGTCTTCCGTGGATGCAATGCATTTGTACAGTGTTGTGAATAAATAAAATCTCTATGACAGATACTTCTAAAAAAAGAAACAAGTGGAATAAGTACATCTCTGTTTATTTTTTTTTAAATATTATAAAACTTCATTTTAATTAGCTGCAACAGTCTGGTCAATCCAGGAGCGCAGAGCAGTAACACGAGCATAGACTCCAGGTGTTGTTCTGGAACATGAGCTACTTCCCCACGAAACGATACCCACGAGGTACCAGGCACTTCCCTGCTGGCAGACAAGAGGGCCTCCAGAATCACCCTATGAAAGAAGCAAAATAACCTTTTATTTATGCAGTCTTTTAATAATCTCTGTTTCATTTCCTGTAGGCCTTACAAGTACACAGCTGGGCCTGTGTGTAGACTAACTTATTGTGCTTCCAATCCAGCCTTCATTGGTCAGTTATGTCTACCTGCCTTGCCTGCCAGGATGCTGAAAAGCCTAATCAACAGAGGTTTGCCATGTTAATCATGGGATGATTCCTGCTAATATGCCTCAGAAAATACTTCCTAAAGGCCAGCCAAGTTAGTGCACTCAGACATGGAACTCCGAAGTTGATGGTAACAAACGTACATTGGCTCATGCTGTTTGTGAAGGACAGAGGAGCAATCAACATTATTTGACTTAATGGAACCTGCAAATACTCAGCTTTTCTTTTATACCCAGTAAGCCCAGAGCTAGGTATACCTACATCAGCCATAACACAGATTTGCCTTTACATCTCAGAAATTACGAGTTGAGAGTAACACCTAAAAATGTTCAAAGAAATTAAAATCAGGGAGCCTTTTAAAAAACATTCTATTATTCACTCTCAGGACTGACTCATAATGGTGATTTTTGTTAAGATATATTTAGGAGAAGGAGGAAAGATGTACTATTTCAAATCCAATATGAATTTTAATAATTGGGGTTCTGTAACAAAATGTTCAGCAACACAGTGAGTAGACAGAGGAAATTTCTTGATAATATATAGCACATTTTGACAATCTGATACCTTTTCTACATTATAGTATCCTCCACTACCAGTTGCATGATCACTATACTTTTATGAATGGTGTTCTGTTGTTCCAGAAGTGATAGCTACATGATGGTTTTACTCTACCAGAATAATAAGATATGCTGATAGAGGGGCACAAACTATCCTCTTCTTTTAACACTTTCCTTTTTACCAGTGATAGGATAATTTATCAGTAATTAAGTGAGTCAACTCAAAGACTGAAAGTACACCATAATAGAGCCACATTTCTTTGTAATTCTGTGTTTAGAAATGGACTACCCACAATTAAAATAAAATTAGGATGAATACTGGATAATTGTTGGATAGTAAAAAACAGTATACAAGTATTTTTTCCTTATTTTTCTCAAAAAGAATTTCAAAGATTCACAATGCCGTGTGCTTCTACATCAGTGACAGAAAAAGCCATGTGAAACCGTTTGATCAGCCTTTAGTGGTAGCCAGGACTTTCAGTAGAACTTATACTGAATTGCAAGTATACAGTGAGGGAAAAATGTTTTATTGTATTTACTTTATTATATTATATACTCAGTGTCTGAATAATGTTAAAGCCTGAAGTCAGACATATCTCTGAAAATGCCAAAATGTGTCTCTTGCATTAGAACGTTGTTTAAATGTGAACATTCTATCTACCTACTGTGCATGATGGTGTTTTTATGTTCAGTATATATTGTCTTTTCCATAATGATTATATTTCCAGTATATATATTGTCTTTTCCATAGTGTTTTTATGTCTAATATATATTTTCTTTCCTCTTACTTTCCAGGCAACAAGATGGCAGTTTAAATACTTCCCAGTGCAGCGTACTATTCCATTATCAAGTGAAAAAGCACTGTACATTTGCAATAAAACAACATGAAACAAGTACATTATTTTATGTTAAAAAGGGCTGCTGCTACATACTTGTTCTATGGACATTGCTGATAAAAATTATACTCATAGATATTCACTCCCCATTAAACCAAAGATGTCTGATCCAAGAGCATTAATAATTCCATATCTCATTTTCAAAATGTGTTAAAGGCCTGTTTTTATGTCCAGTATGTTTGCTTACATTTTACATGAAATATAAAAATATCTTCATTCTTTTGATAACTAGGAAACATTTATTAGGTAAAATGTATGCTTTCTTATGAAAATGGCATGACCGCATGCTTAAGCAATTTGGAAATCACAAAATCTTCACGTGAAAATCATGCAAATGTAACCCAAGTATGTCAGCAAGTGTTTTGCATGTAATCATCTTCCCCACAGTACCAGGTTTGTCTCATTCATGTTGTATTATTTGCAGTCCTGAACATTTTGATAGGATATCATATTATTTAAAAGGACATGGGGACTGCCTTATGTTTAATGCATTTTATGCTTATTCTGTGTTTGCCTGTAAAATACAATGTAAGGTCCTGTGCAGTGAATGTATATGTTGCTAACGCCACAATATTTTTATATACATAAAGCATCCCTTAAACTTAATCATCCTTTCTTGTCTTAGTTTCACATTTGATATCTTTCCTTTACTGGAGGTGTTACATAATATTAACTTTTTCTGTACAGAGAAACTAACTGAAATGGCTTTGTGCCTCAAATATTCTTATCCTCCTCCTCCTCCTTAAATTCATTCTAACCATTGTAGTAATTTTAGTTAATCATTCTGAGTGCGGTTGAGTAGCGTTCGAAAAGACAAACGTGCATAAATGGGCGTGCCTTCATTGAAGGTTGGGCATCAAGCTGGCACCTCGGCGTTTCGTAAAAAAATCTACTGCCAATCATTAGCAGACCGGAGTTCCGCTGTGGTGACCCCTTACGGGGAAAAAGCCGAAAGACAAACAAACATTCTGAGTGCTGTATTACTTCCTTTGTCCAAGGGCTATTCTGAGATAAAATAATTTACTATAATGTTATCTAAATAATACCATGTAAAGTAATGTGATAAATGCAAACAAAAGTGTATGTTCTGCAACAAATAAAAGCCATTACACTTTAAAGGAGTATGTTTAAGTTTCAGCCAGGCTAGAACTGTGCACGTGTCAAATAACAGCCCTCTAACACCCATTCATATTTCTACCTTCCAACATTTCTTAAATGCACAAATGAAATAAAATTGAGACTGCCCCTGAAGTCTGCATGATAACTGGCATTACAAAATGAATCATGAGCAGTTTTGCATCCATATCCTTTCAGCAAAGGGAATAGGGGCATGTACCTCCCCTTTGATGTAAATGATTATTCAGGTGGTACCAGTCTGTCACTTGGGAATGACTTGCAATGAAAACGTACTAACAATGCAGAAAACTTTCCTTCTATACCACATGAATTTATGCGACTGACCTTCTCTTCAGTGCAAACGATCTTGGCATCTATTGTTAAGATATCCTGAGAAAATTGTGATGGGGTGGAAACCCTAGTCCTTTATATAAAAATATGCAACTATCTGCCCAACTATTTATCTATTACATATGAAAATCAGTGGAACTATATGGTCTTCAGTGGTTGACTTACTCAGCCACAAAGTCTATTGGCAATCCATAAATTTAAATAAGACTAAAAGACTAGTTTTGCTACCATCTTACATGGCCCCAGCATGGGTCTATATTATAAGATCGAAATGTCAAAACTTTGAATGTTATAACATCGAACTCAAAACCACGAAAGCTGAAAATCCCGAAGACTGAGAACAGCGATTTTTTTCCCTGGGAAAAAAAAATCACTGTTCCAGTACAAAACACGAAACACACAAACACTACATACTATTTATAATGTGGGGGGGCTTCACCCCCCCACCCCCCTACTTAAATATACCAACTCCGAGATCGCACCACAGTGGAGGAAATAGCAAAGCCGCGGAAACGGCCCAACAAATTCTTTCCCTAGGAAAAAATTCTATGTTCCGCGGCTTTGATATTGTCAGTCTTCGAGGTTTCAAGTTCGATGTTATAACATTCTAAGTTTTGACACTTCAGTGTTATGACATAACCCCCCCCCAGCATACAGCATTGTCAGTTTGCATGAACCGCATAAATGTTAATACTAAAGGTATACTATATTTCTCATTTTACACATATTAATAATTGTGTATGAAGTTTATCTTAAGTGCCTATGTAAGTATTCATCATTGTCATATCTATATCATTGTACTTACTCATTCTCCAGTTGCTAATATTGTACAACAATGCAATTCTTGTTTGCCCACCCACCCACTTGACTTCTAGCCTGCCAAAGCACCATGTAAGATTCAGTGTTGGCATTGCTCTCCCTGCCAGGGGCACCATCCATTTCCAAACTAGTACTGTCGGGTGCAGTGTGCCACATACCTTAGTGCACAGTTATCACACAATCGGTAGTGAACTAATGCACATATGAGATAATATATACTAAATTTCAAAAGATCAGAAAAATGTGACTCACAATGACTAAAATTAAACTAAATGTAGAGGAAACATATATAACAGTAAAACATCAATCTCTGAGAAATAGCAATGACTTACCATGCAGGAAGAAGCCCCAGCTGCCCCGGCACAGATCATCAGGTCAGTAATGTTGGTGCCCCAGTAACTCTTGCACTGAGTATTTGTAAGGAGGGGAAGAGCTACCTGCTGCAGTCGGCTCGGAGTATTAGATGCTGGAATTCATAAAAAACACCCATGAGTTTTTTTTTCATCATGGCTTAGCTAACACTTGGCACAGCATATTAGAAATAAGCCTAGATTTTCAGATCAAGCATTTATTGTTTTTTTATCTTCTATTTGCTCATTTCTAGTAACACTGTATACTACAAACCATTTAACTGGGTCTGCTTAATACAGTTTTCAATAGGTACATTCTTCAGAAACAAGTATACAGTAACCCTCTTTAGTGGATGATATACACAAACTATCTTTTTAAACTTCTGCCAGATAAAAAAAATGTATTTATATAATCATCTACATCTTTGCAAAGATCTGGTTGCCTGAATGAGGTGAGAATACATTCCATATTTTGTCTTTAAGAAATAGGAAGACAACACATGGAAAGATTCCTCATAGTTTTTTACAACTGCAATTGCTTAAATTTTAGTAATTTGCATACTATACTCCCTTCATTATCAAATAGCTCATGTAGGAATAGATTGGATTTCTTAGAAATCAATGAGTCATTTTCAGAAAAGTGACATTGTATAAATAAGTACACACCAAAATGGTATTTCACTAAACTGTTAGGAGAATCACATTTTATCAGAAACATTTTTATCAAACTGGCATTTCACTAAATTGCTTAATGGCAGCACTTAAAAGCAGTAGTGGTGCATCGTTATAATAGCTTAGAATATGTGTTACTTTGTGGAAGAAGGCTTTATGCTCTTTCTTATGGTTTTGTGACCTTGAAATTGTAATATTTATTAAAAGTGGTGTGGGGGTCTTGCTTTTCCTGCAAAAGCATTATGGCACTGTTGTTTATAAATGCAATTTCTCAGATCAGCAAAATGTTGATTTCAGGGATACTCTTTGTTGAACTGTGTTTCATAAACCATCATGAATGGAACAACTTCTGACATTATTACAAGCCATCATTAGTGTATCTTTTTGCCTGCCTGCCTCTCAGCGTCTTCCTTGTTCCCCTCAGATCAGACATTTGAGTGGTAGTGAATAGACAAATCTTTTATGCTATGGAAATGTCATTCTTTCTAGAAAAACTGATTAGGGCCATGGACAGATAAGAGGCAAAGGTTAAATGTGATGCATCCTTTATGGACTGTTGAGATATTAACTAAGAAAACACTATGCCACAGGCTACATATCTGCTGCTCATCTAATACCCATTGCTGGCTCTACAGCCATATTAATTGCCTGAAACATCAGCATGACATTGTTGCTTGATTATAGTAACCAGTGGTACCCATTATGGGACAAGTTGTTTTTGCTGAGTAGAACTGACTTGGCAGAAATATTTGTCTTTAAATATTTCAATATAATATGACAAACGTATTTATGTGAAAACAGTCTTCTTTTGTTGGTGGAGGTTTTGCTCCCACATCAGACAATTGTCTTTTTTGGTACAGCACCATTCTGACAAATTGTGATCATCAAAATGATTTGTTTTTTAGTCTTTTGATCACAGCCCCCGATAATAATACCTAAAATACTGCAAATGTCCCTACCAATGTTATCTCAAAACTCCGAGTCAAAGTTTTGCTGTTGTCAAGTGAGATCCCACTGCATGGGCCATCAGTGCCTCTGTTTTGTACTTAAGTCAAACTTAAAATCAAAAGTTCTAAGTCTTCTGTGGACTATGCTGGCTTATGCTCTGTCCACACATTTACATCTATTTTTAAAGAAATGTTTCACATTGAAGACATTTATTAAGACACCTGCTAATGTGTATATGTCCACATAATCAGTACCACAAATATTACTAAAAACTATGACCTAAAGAACATGCCAGAATACGTGATAACACAAGATTCAGAACAGATTCATCTTAGACCATGTCAGAATGGCACTGTACCAAAAAGACAATATTCTAATGAGTGTGCAAAGCCTCAACCAGCTACAGAAGATTGATCATCAAAAAGTAAACTGCCCTAGGCATTATGCAATACTAACTTGGCACACCAATGCATCTGACGATAAAGAGTTTGCTGATTTGTTATCTGAGCCCCCAGTAAATAGATTCTTAGCCTTTGTAGTTCTCTGCTTTGCTAATTAACTCTCTAGCTTTTCTCTGCTGACACAGAGTAATGGAGTAAAATTAATAGTCTTCATTAACTCATTAGCATCCAAAAGGATCAACATTTCTGTTCTTAATGTTCGTGTGTGTGTGTGTGTGTGTGTGTGTGTGTGGTTGACAATATATGAGTTGGGAATCTTGCTTCCAACTAAGCAAGATTCCCAACTCACATTTATCAAACACACACACACACACACACACACACACACACACACACACACACACACACACACACACACACACACACACACACACACACACACACACACACACACACACACACACACACACACACACACACACACACACACACACACACACACACACACACACACACACACACACACCCACACACAAACACTTACTTGCCTGGTTTCCTACTTATCTATCTGTCAGACCTATCTGTGTATGTTGCTTGTTTTGCTGTGTAGCCATATAAATGTATGCATGTGTGTACACGTGTGTGTGTGTGTGTGTGTGTGTGTGTGTGTGTGTGTGTGTGTGTGTGTATGTGTGTGAGTGTTTATTTTTATAAACATTTAGACAGATAATGCTTTTTGCAGTGTTGATGTGAACCCAGATATTTTAGCAGGCATGTGTTTCTCCCTCTAACCCATGTGTACCCTGATCACCGCTATCATACCAATAGTGAAGAAAGATGGTAGTAAAACCCTTTGAAAGAAGCCCTCAGTCTTTCCTTAAAAATGTTTTTGATTATTTTAAGAATTGTTTGTTAAAGTTTAGTTACTACACCAAACACAATGCACAAGCTATATGACGTTAAAAACAGGCAGGTATTTTCTGCAGGTAATTCTCCCATCACTACCAAATTACATTACTTTAAATGATCTGTTTCTCTATCACTATGTTTTTGAGGAATAAAAATATTTGTGATTTTCCTTTTTGCAGCACTCTGAATGAAGGTGTGTGTTTTTGCCTAAATAAACTCTTGCTTGTTTTTGATGCACACCATTTGGCAAACAGCATTTAGGGACTCAACAAGAAGGCACTGTAGAAGGGAAGAAGCAGTTTAAAAAAGAAATGAGTTATGCTTCTCATTCAGAAATAAATACAACAATGTTCAGTAAAGCATCGACCAATACAGAAAAGACTATTGTTTTCTGTTTTGCACATTTACTATTAATAGAGCAAATTTATATGATTCCAGTATAACAAGTTATTATTATTAATAAAATACTTTTTCTAGTATTGAATATCATTGATTATTTAGTTTACAATTATTTTAATTCAACATTGGACATTGCTATATGTATTTTTGCATTGTTTTTGTTTTTTTTTATTCATTTTGTGGTGTAAGACTGAACCTGTTGCTTCTTTTTTTGCTGTTGTTTGTCTTTTCAACCTAAACTGTATAAAGCTTTTAAAGGAAATGAATCTCCCTTGGAATTAATATGACTTAAATCTCTTTTGACTGCATGCTAAAAGGAGTTCAACATTGCTTCTCTTGCATGTCTGCTAAGGCTATTCAAAAATATACATATGCAAAAAATGCATTAGTGATCAAAAGCTCATACCCATCTGAATGCCAACATCTTGGTGCTGATATTATTTTTTGTAGTTCATTATTATTTTTTTTTAATTGAGAAACAAGAAAAAAAATTATACACTCTTCAAGATTCTCACAAATGTGGTTATTTATCTGGGAGTTAAATATCTTAAGACAAAAAACAAATCTTACAGCTGGCATTAGTTAGTCCCCATCCTGAAGTCACGCAGGTCATTCCTCCAGGGAAGTTAGCAGTTGAAGGTGGAAGGCATACTGTCGAAATGCGATTGTTAAAACTAATACGGGTAGACAGCTTCACAAGTGTGATGTCATTGTTGATTGTATAGGAGTTATAGTTGGGATGGCGAATCACCTGTGTTACAAAAGAAAAAAAAAGAGACAACAGCATGTTTATCTCACTTTTAATATTATGCATTCAAAATGTAGGTTTGTATTTCTTACAGCACAATAATATTCTAAACTTTTATTGGTTTTCTGCCTTAAAAATGTAATTATTTTTTAAATATGTGATGCCCGTGCCCTGCCCCAGCAATCAAGGAGCCTCAATCCTCACCACTAACACCAGTGAGGGGCATCTCATATAGGAGGAAAGGATAACAAATGCACACAGTAAAGTGCAATTTCTCTTAAGAGCACATGGAGATCACAGTCAGTCCAGGGCTGGTCGCTCCCTTGCTCTCCAGGTCCCCAATTAAACTCCCCACTGGCACTGCTATAGGGTCCAGATCTCAGCCTAGTGGGCAAGCTAAAATCTCCAGCACCATCTCTGTCCAACCAGTGCTTTGTGTCCCTGCCCAAGTAGCTGACATACACACACACACACACACACACACACACACACACACACACACACACACACACACACACACACACACACAGACACACTTTGAGAAGAGTTTATATAACCACACAAACACTCCTGGGAAAGGCTGGCACAGGTTCTTCAGCTGTGCCCCCTTTTCCCAAACTATACGTTAGTACCAGCTGCCACCACTCACTAATATTTATCAGCTACTCAAAGGCCCTTAAAAGGGTGTCCAGTTATTACTGTGCAATATTATTATCCAATTGGTAGTATAGCCTAGGGCTAAAGCTATTAGAGTGGCTTTGTACAATTTACCAGAGTAATGCAAGTACTCTAAAGAGCTTAAATTATCTCTACAAAAACAGCCACAGTTAAAAGGGTTTAAAATATTTAATAATAAATAGTCTAAACACAAGACAATACTTTTTACTACACAGTGCTAGTCAATAGTTCAGAGATCACAGAAAAATACTTAAAATAATTCAGTAGTACAGTACTGACATCACAGAAAAACACAATCTAATCTTTCTAGTTTCTAGCCATTTCTAAGAGAAAACACAAGTCTAAGATAAACTTACATATAGAGCAAGACAGTGCTGGTGAGTTGGATGGTCAAGACAAAAATGCTTAATGCTCTCTGATTCTCTCTGTTTATAAAATCACATTCCTGGTTCACATTACATCATTCTTCACACTTATTTGGGTTCCCAGGCTAACAGAAACTACATTTACATTTTTCACCTCTGGGCAGAAACCAGAGCAATAAAGGACATTTATGCATGCAAATTCTGGCCATTAACTCTGGACTTACAACAATAGGCAGGATGCTTCCCTCTAGATTTACTGACTCTGAGTTTTAACATCAAAGGGTCACAACATGCTTTACTTGGTCAGTAGAGTGCACTGTTGTTATTTTCAGTTCTGCGTGTAACACTATTTTTACCATTTAAGACAACAAGCATGTGGTTTACATTAATATTTACAGATGACAGAATTTTCTCCAAAATTATATCTGGATAGGCTGGCAGCCTTCATCTATCTTCACCCAATCTTCACAAAATATATAACTGTTATTTTGAAAAAAGTTTGGTAAAAGAAGCAGGACCATTCTTATCAGAGAGAAAATCTTAAGTTTGATTAACCATGAGCAGAAGACATATTGGAAAGTTAAACTGAAAGAGTGTTCATCACAAAAGTAGTAATATCTGACTTTTAAAATGTACACCATTTTATGAATGTTCTAAAATAATTATAAAATAACAAGTGTAGCATTACATAAACAACTATAACACAAAGAGATAATGCTAGCAGCCAGGAACAGAAGATTCAGCACCTCAACCCCCTCATAAATACTTTATTTAATTTCAATTCAAGTTAAAACATAGATTAAGAGCTTTCATTGTAAAAAAAAACAAACAAAAAAAAAACAGGACTTCATCAGAATACTGAATTACACAAATCCTTCCCTTTATATAATCTAATGTTGCACCAAATTGATCTCATTAACTAATTGAACTAGAAAGACTGTTTTAAAGAAACAGTTCCAATGTCTCATATAAAAGTTCATTAAAAACACAATAAATATTTTGGTTAGAATATTGCTATGTATAAAGTGTGAATGTGTAAAAAATATGGTAATTATTAAATTGAACATAAAAATTATTCTTTTTTAAAAAATATATAAATACCAAAATGCATACTTAAAGAACAACTTATCTTGAATTTACCGAACGTAGTAAAGAAATATATTAATTTAAGCCAGGATCCTGTGAGGCATGCACCCTAAATTGCCACTTAACTTCTTTGTTTTAAAGTAATACCTTCACCCCCCCCCGGGTTTAACTTTTACTTTTTCCAGTATTACAAACTGAAACCTGGTAAACCATGAGCAAACATTTGACTGCTTAAAAAGAGCATTACTTTCATCATGTCTCCCTGTATCATAATTGTGTTCATATATCCTTTTTTGGAGACCCCTCTGTCTTACCCATATAAAAATAAGTGCATCCCAAACACTTGGCAAGGTAAAAGACAGCTTTTGCCTGCCAATTTACTTTCTCAAAGGTTGCCAGGGAACAAATGTAATTCTCTAACTTTAAACTTCTCACCTCTAAAATGTATGAACATTGAGCACATGTTTCACACTTCACCGTCCCCTTTCTTTGGGGATAGTGGCAGTTGGGGTGCAATAAACACCCCTAAAAACATTCCATTAAATGTTGTCCTATTTTGTAGGTGAATAAAGGCTTGGCTCCTAATAACCAAAATATATCATCGTTGACTTTAAGAATATTCAATTCCTTTTTATTATACTCTTAAGTTCACCCTCTTGGGGGTCAATATTCAACCACCAATGCTCTATCAAAATTCTTCTCTTCATCCTTCTGTTTTTTATGTGGTAGACCTACTCCTAAAAGTGGTTTATATTTATTGCTCCATTGAGATTTGACATACCCATGGATGTCATTGAGTAAATGGGGTGGGTATCCTCTAACTAAAAACATATTAGCAACAGTATCCAACTCTTGGGAACATCTTCTCAATGAGATGTCATCCCTGCAACTTGTGTGCACTGCACATTGACCAAACTTTTCTTTTGGCTAAGTGGGTGACAGCTGGAAAAATCTAAGTAGGAATTACTAAAAGTGGACTTCCTATAAATGGAAGATTTAAAACAATTATCAGAGTGCATAATGAGTGTATCTAAATAATTTATCTTCTTGTTGTTAAAATTATATATAAACTTAAGAAAACTTGAAGACTTGTTAAGGTAATTAACAAAATTGGAAATTTGGTTTCCAGTCCCATCCCAAAGACAAAAAATATTAGTTGAAAATCTAACATATAGCTTGACAAATCCAAATTATTTGGAACCAAATATGACATCCAATTCCCAATCTAATAAAACCAAGCTAAGATATATTGGGGCACAAGAGGCCCCCATAGCTACCCCTTTGTTATGTTTGAAAGATTCCCCTTTGAAATAAATATAATGATAATATGGAACCAGGGACATTACCTCAACTATCAAATATATATCTTCATTGGTAAAGTTAGTGGCCCTCATCATACTGTTATGAAAATGTTCCAACCTTTTTCACTAGGAATTAATGCAAATAAATCAACCACGTCAATGGTTAAAAATATCAAATTCTTTCCCCAGTGTTCTTTCTTTAGTCTTCCTAAAAAATTCCAGAAATCATGGATCAAATGGAGCACCACTTAGTAAACAGGTTTTTAACCATAGATCAATAAATACTCCAATGGGGTGAGCTTTGGATCCCTGGGCTGCTACAATGAGGCTGAAGGGGGATTTCTTGTTTTTTATGAATCTTGGGAATATTTTAAACAAAACATTTATTGTCTTTTAGTGAACTTTTGTATTTGGCATTGGAACTGTTTCTTTAAAACTTATTTCTAGTTTCTAGTTCATAGATTTGTAGATGTGTACTAGGCTAATGGCCCTAGAGCCTTTACAAGCCTAGCCCATAGGATTACCCTGGCATCATGCCACAATACCTTAGTTCCCAGTACCTCTGTCGAGTAGAGCCACTGGAGTGATCCCCGGGGTAAAGTTTCTATTTCCCATCCACTCATCAAGATTTCTCTTGAAGAGGGCCAGTGATGTGCTCAGTTTGACATGTATGGGAAGTCTATTCCATAGCATGGGCAGTCTCTGGGTTATGAACCTGTCCCTCCAGCATGTTCTGTTGATTGTGGTAATGAGGTTGAGGTCGCTGAAGCATGTAGTGCAGAGGTATTGGGATTTCTTTAGATGTAGCATTTCTAACAGAGCTGGGTCAGACATGGCTTTGTAAGTCAAGCAGAGATCACCTCTAAGTAGGCGATATGAGACAGAGAATAGTTGGAGATTTTGAGTCAATCCATATAGGACAAGTTTTTAAGGTCTAGGATCCTCTTTGTGAGGTAGTTTTGCAGCCTCTCCAGTTGTTGCAGGTGTCTAGTGAGGTACATGCCAAATGGGGCATTGTACTTGATGATTGGCCTAATGAGGGAAGAGTAGAGGGAGACAATGACCTCTTTCTTCCTGGATGCAAAACCCTTAGTAATGAGATGTGCCACATAGAAGGACTTTCTGACCACAGTGGCAATGTGGTGGTCAAAAGAGAGGTTGCTGTCATCCTGTGTTCCCAGATCTCTTATAACGCCTTCTGTGTTCAGTGGACTACCATCAATGTGGTAATTCATGGGAACTGGGTTTTTCCCAAAGGGGATGATGACACAATTTTTGGCATTGAGCTTAAGGTCATGGTTCTGACACCAGTCATTGGTCTTGGTCAGGCCTTTCTGTAGGATGTCAACATCACTTAGGGAGTTAATAATGGCTCCCAACTTGCAATTGTCTGCAAACTTTGTCAGCCAGAGTCTCTTCATGTTGGTCTGGACTTCTGAGAAGTAGATACCAAACAGGAGAGGACCCAGGACTGATCCCTGTGGGACTCCACTTGTGACTGGTCAGCAGTCTGTCTTGGAGTCAGCTACTTTCACACTTTGGTTCTATCTGTGAGCTAGTTTGCAACCCACCTAGTGATATAGGGGTTGATGCCTAGCTTAGTGAGTTTTTCTATGATTTCTGAGTGGAGAATAGTATCAAAGGCCTTGGCCAGATCAAGGTAGGCTGCATGAACCACCTTGCCTTCATCCACAGCTCTGGTGACTCACTCAAAGAAGTCGACCAAGACAAGCAGGCATGATATACCCTTCACAAAACCAAACTGTGTAGGATCCAGAGATGGAGATTCCCTATATCCTTGTTTATTAGATACATGATGATGCGTTTCATAGCTTTGCATATCAGACTTGTCAGGCTAATGGGGCGATAGTTCTCAGGGTCTGTAGTCACTCCTCCTTTGTGGAGAGGGATGACTGTAGCAGTGAGCCATTTGGTATGGGCAAAGCTTTAGGTGAGGCTGTGACTGAACAGTGCACACAGGTGAGGTGCCAGTTCACTCTGTAGTTCATATAGAACACAGCCAGGGATATTGTCAGTTCCCATATAAGCTGTATTCTTGGCCTTGGACAGTGCTGTTTTAACCTGTGCAGCAGTAATACTGGATGCCTGGCAATCTACTGGTATTGTGATTGGTCCTTTGGGAGGCGAGAGAGGGGTAGAGTTAGCACTGAATCTGTTGGTCAGTATATTGGCAATATCTGTTGGCTCGGTATAAGAGGTACCATTGTGCAGTAGCTCAGCGCAAATCTGGATATTGCCGAGGACATTCTTTACATAACTATAGAAGACCTTGTTGCTGTCTTTACTACTTGCTGCAATTCTGTTTACATAGCTAGCTTTAGAAGATTTGATGAGGGATCTCAACTTTTTGTTGAGGCTGATAAGGGAGTTTTTCCAGTCATGGGACTTCACCTTATTCTGCATCAGTTTCCTCCTTCTGTTGTAATGTTTGTTTATGGCAGGGAACCACCAGATTGACTTCCTTTTTTTGGAGGAGAGCGTCTTGGTTCTATTGGGTATGATGAGATCCATGTATTTATGCACGTGTTCGTACAGTGCATTGGTGTATGATTTGGTAGTCATGCAACTATTCTTCATTTGCATGGGTGCCATGAAGTTATCCACTTCTGTTTTTAGGAGCCCAAAGTTAGCTTAGGAGAAGTTTTTCATGGTGGTTACCTTTGTGGGGGGTGGGGTGGAGGGTGGGAGGGATGTGGATTTCCAAGGTGATTAGTTTATAGTTGGATCTAATCAGGGAGGAGTTGACTATTGGTGTAGAGCAATGGTCACCCATGTTAGTAATGACCAGGTCAAGGATGTTGCTACCTCTAATGGGGGTAAGAATGAGCTGGTCCAGGGCTTTGGAATTAATGAATTCCAGGAAACGTTGGGCAAGTTTAGTGGTACATGAGTAGTTTTCCCATTTAATGGAGAGGTAGTTGAAGTCACCCAGTATGAGAGTGTTAGGTTGTACCCTAATATTCTCCAGGGTGCTTAAGGAACGTGGAGTGTGAGTCTTGGGACATGTTTTGGGACCTATAACAGGCTACGACCTGAATCGCTGTCTTACCCAATGTTAGCTACACCTGAAGTATCTCTGATGGATTATGTTGGGCTGCCAGTCTGGAGGTGTGCACATCCTTTATGAATATGAAAACACCACCGCCTTTGGAGCTTCGGTCCATGTTTTGGGGCTGAAAGGTGTGGAATGTGTTATAGCCTGGTAGTGCAGGGGTGCTTTCTGCTGCTTGAACCAGGTCTCTGTTACAGCACAAATGTCAATGTTCTCCATTTTAAGGAGTACTTCAAGTGAGTGCATTTTGAGATTTAGACTTCTAGCACTGAGCAGCATGACCCTCAGATCATATTTGTTTGTAGCTGTTACAGTGGTAATTTGGCCTTTGGAACACCACCTAAAAAAGGCACTATAGGGGTGGCAAGAGCCTTGGCCAGTATCCGGAACCCCAGTGGTGACAGATGCAGGCCATCTCTGGCAAAGCATTGAGGTCTGTCAGTCATCTCATCCCAGGCAGAAAGACACTTGATCCCCTTAGAGTGATACCAGAAACTTAGCCAATTGTTGAAATCAATAATTTTCTGCTTGTGCAACGATATCATTCTGGGTGATGGTAGGATGCTAATCAAGGCTAGGGTCATATTCGCCTGGGCTACATAATCTGAGAGCTCCTCCATGTCTCTTTTCATGTAGTCCAGGGAGGTATGTCCCAGGTCATTCACACCCACATGTACAATGATAGAGTCATATTTGTACCTGTTGTTGAGGGACCTGAGTGCATGCGTTATGTGGTGGATCCTGGCACCTGACAGGCAGCTGACTGTTACTTTCTCCTTATTCAATCTAGTGAGTGGGACATCAGTGTGTCTCACTATTGAGTCACCTATGACTAGTGTGCTGGGCATGCTGTTTTGCCTTAGGGGCTTTGGTTGAGTGGCACACTGTTTAGGAGAGTTATGTGAATCTTGATTAGTGTTGTGTTGTGATGATAGAGTGCGTTTCTGCCTTGGAGCTCTCTGCTGTTTGAGTAGATTTTTATTGAGAGCCTCCGCAAAGGTGGGTGTGTGGTTTGTGTTTTTTTGTGAAGGCAGTGCTGGTGTGTGTTCTGGAGGGCTATGTGTTCCATGTGGTGTGGTGCAAGTGTTGACCTTCTCCTCTTGACCAGCTATTCCGCTCTTGGCTGGAGAGTGTGTGGCTTCCAATTTGGATATATAAGTGCATCTCTCACAAGTCTGAGTGTTGAGAGGTAAGAGGAGAGGGTTGTCAGTGTACATGAGGCAGTTGCTACATTACCTCAGGATGCCCGAGTTCATCAGGTTAATAGGAGAATGCACAGGGAACTGACCTTTAGACATGCCTGGAGGAGTGGGCATTAATAATAAGTACTGGAGCTGTTTCCTTGTAGAACGTTTAGTGCTGGTAGCACTTTTGTGTGCTACAATAATTGCTACAAAAAGTCTGGTATGGTAAAGTGCTAGACTAATATGCTAGTAAAAGTGCAGGAGAGGAGAGAACTAGCCAATCTAAGGGAAAAATTGAAGAGCAGACTTTGGCACCTCCCAGAAACTTACATACAGTCCTGGATACAGCAAATCTGTATCTGGATTAGACTAATTATAGGAAAGTTGGGAAAAGCCTAAACATGGGCTTTTAGATGAGAAAGTTGAAAGAGATGGAAAAAAACTGCTCAAATAGCCAATAAACTACAATTTATGGGCCAGAAACCACTCCTCTTGTGGTAGATAGGCTGCCTAGTGCTTACCACTCCCACTGACAAGCTAGAAGGCTTCCCTCCAACACAGAAAGGCTTGGGGGGCTCAGAGTATTACACAGTGTTTATTGAAAGCTTAAATAAGAAACATTATACAAGGAAGTAAAAAAGCACATAAATCACAAAAGACAATCTAAACTTACAAACAGTCCTGAATACAGAAAATCTGTATCTGGACTACACTAGTTATAGGAAAGGTGGGAAACAAGTGCAAATGTGGGCTTTTAAACCAGAAAGTTGAAAGAGATGGAAAAAAACTGCCCAAATGCCCAATAAACTACAATTTCTGGGCCAGAAATCACTCCTCTTGTGGTAGATAGGCTACCTAGTATTTACCACTCCCACTGATAAGCTAGAAGGGTTCACTCAACACAGAAAAGCTTGGGGGGCTCAGAAGCTTACAAACTGTCCTGGATACAGCAAAACTGTATCTGGACTAGACTAGCTACAGGAAAGGTTTGAAACAAGCACAAAATGGGCTTTTAGACCAGAAAGTTGAAAGAGATGGAAAATTGCCCAAGCGGTCAATAAACTACAATTTCTGGGCCAGAAACCACTCTTGTGGTAAATAGGCTACCTACCGTTTACCAGTCCCACTGATAAGCTAGAAGGCTTCCCTCCAACACAGAAAGGCTTGGGGGGCTCAGAAGCTTGAAAACAGTCCTGGATACAGCAACTCTGTATCTGGACTAGACTAGTTACAGGAAAGGCAGGAAACAAGCTTAGAATTTTAGTTAATGAGATCAATTTGGTGCAACAGTAGACTTTATAAAGGGATGGATTTATGTAATTCAGATTTTTAGGATGAAAGCACTCAATCTATGTTTTAATGTGAAATGGAATGAATTAAAGTATTTATGTGGGATTTGTGGCACTGAATAAACTGTTCCTGGCTGCTAGCATTACCTCTTTATGTTCTAAAATACTAATGAACTAGAAGGAAAGCAATGCAGCCTAAAATTAGCCAAGGTGAACAGCCATGTCTGATAAATAATGACAAATGCATGGAGTACTTTGGGGGCCAACATTATGTTACCTATAGTGTCGTAGGCAAATTTCCAGATATGTATAGTGAGTATGAAATCAAGGTGAGGGTGACAGTTAAGAAAACAAAGTTAAGCTGCTCCTACTGGTGGACCATCAGTGCCTCTGGTTTGCACTTCATGTCAGTCATAAAATCAAAAGTGACAAGTTCGGTTAAATGTTACAAACTTAATATTTTATTTTTACCTCTTTAACCCTGGATATCATTTCCTTATTAATAATACCCATTTGTGACAAGGCAATACAATTTTAATTATGGCTACATTTCTGAAAATGGAAATGCCTGAATCATGAGTTGTATACCTCAGTGACAATTCTTGGCAGAAATCAATGAAACCCCACGCATGGACACTTTAACATGTGCATGAGCCAACCAAAATGAAACAAATCCACAAATGATCAGTGCAACATCTATCAGCGATTAATTCAGACAGACATGTATCTGACTGTAAAGTTCCCATAAATGTTTGAATAATGTTTACAAACAGGTTTAGTGCCATAGGTATGACCCTATCAAATGCTAAAGGTAAGTCTGTATAAATTACATAACAGCACAATTTTTCATTTATAGTTTTTATTATATTGTTATTGGACATCATGTTATAAGTGGTTATTGAGCTGCTTTCAATATATGCATACTGATATATCATTTCAAGTTTTTCCCTTTCCAATTTTGACAATAATTTATCCAAAATAACCTTCTCTATTGTTTTTCCATAACATAAAAATAAACGTTTTGGTCATGTGACTGTGGGTTTGTCCTACTCCCCATTGTTCTTAAAGATAGGTTTAGCAAGTGCATGTCTCCAGCCTTGAGGAATCTCCCCATATTTAAATGAGCTAGTGAATAACAGACATAATGGTACTATATGTTCATGTTGAGGTGTTCTTAGATCATTATTACTAATTCTGTCACCTCCCTGTGCTTTGTTTGCATTCAGTTTGTGTAGTTCTTCTTCAATACAATTTAATTTTATTTCAGTACCTGAGGTTACCTGCTTGTTACTAGAACAATTTATCACACATTTTGTGCAGCCAGACTGCTTTGCATTTGTAAATATATCTATAATCCCTTGTCTCTGAGAATACATTTTAGAATATGCACATAATTTATCAATTTGTATGACTTTAATGCTACCTCACCTGATATATCTATGCAATGGAATTGTGATCTGGGCATGCAGATAATAATGTGTGGTGGATGGTAGCTGGTAGCAAAAAGGTAAAGAAGTTTTATGGAATGGTTTCCTATATAATTTAGTCTCAATTGAACCATTCCTTAACTTAGTAACCCACACAGAAAGAAATGGAAAACAGTACCCACACTGTTAAGGTCTTTTTTGATGAATTACCACTAGAATAAATGCTAATTTCTACAGTTATACAATGTTGGGCTGACTTTGTATGTTTTTGGATTTGTGTTATCTTGTCAGAACTACCTCATTAGCACACACATTAGAACTAACAGAGGAAACTTTTACATCTGTCTAAAATCTTTACTTTACATAAGAACAGCACTATAATTCCTTGCAGATTTAAAACATATATTGCCAAGAATTGTGAATAAGTGTAAGTTAACCTCAAAGAAAATTCCAGCCAGGGCAGTAAAGTAAACAGTACTGACTTGGTCAAAGCTTCTCACAACTCAAAGACTAAATATAGCAATAGAGACCCATATCAGAATAAATTCTATTTTTTTGTAGAAAACACTTTTGTTACACCTAGAGTAGCTTGGATTTTATGAGCAAATAAATTTTTTTAGTACTTCGGTTTGCACTCAGTCAACAAATTATAACAAAACTGGTTCCTAATTTTCAAGTCCTCGGACTTTTATTATTATTCATACAATGTTATCAGAATATTTATGTAAAATTGTTTGATACAAAATTATTTGTTAGTTGGTATATCAACAAGCTAATGGAAAATAATTGCATTTAGTCCTTTTTGAATGTGACACAAAACTCAACTTCCATTTATGAATAGAAATAATGGAAATGATTTTCAGTTTTCTTTAATTTTACTTTTTTTTGTAGATAATTCTTGCCATACTTATTCATAACAAATATGACTTAAATTTGAAGGTTTCTTGGCATATTTTACTCTCTTTTGTTTGAGTTACTTTATTATTATTATTATTTTACATTGAATTAGTTTTAACATATTAGATTAAAGTGTGTTTCTGTTTAGAGGGCTTGGCAAGGCTGAATGAGTATGTAGCTGAAGCAAGTTACAGGAAGTTGTTGATATACATATATAAAAAAAATCAAGAATGTGACACAGATATCTAACAGCACAATCCAGAGAATAATTCTCTGATGAAGCACCAACAACACCTTACATCAGGTCCAGTGGTGTAAAGATAGGTTTGAAAAATAGTGAAGGGTGTTATATGTACCAGGTCCACCTGCAAGTGGTGCAGCTACCTCAGCAGTCAAGCAGAAAAGATAATCCCATTCTGGTGTGATACAATGGCTGCATTTCCAAAAGACTTGCTCTCAGTGTAAGTGACCACTTGCACTGAGAGCAGGCTGAGAGTAGATATTTTGGAATCTGGTCCTCATAGTAGGCCTGTTTTTAGATAGCCCTTACATGGAAGTAAGTCACTTAAACTGAGAACTGGTCATTTGGAATCAAGGCAGACAATGATGGCAACTCTTTTGGAATCTGGCCCAATGTGCCAGACATATACTTTGGATATGATGCTGCCTGATCAGATGTGTGAGATTCAATGCTACATGTATTGAAATGCTGAAGATGTAAATGTGAGTCTTAGAAAAGGGAAAGAAAGTCATAGGTTCATAGGGTCATAGGTAGGTACTAGGGTATCAGCCCTAGGGCCTATATAAGCCTAGCCAAAAAGGTTCTCTGACTTTCGCCACCCAAGAAAATTATTTTCCCGTGCCCCTGTCAAACAGTGCCCGAGAAGTGATCCCCGTGGTGAATTTTCTATTTCTTATCCAGTCATCTAAATTTTCCTTAAAGAGGGCCAATGAGGAGCTTTGCTTGACATGAATGGGTAGTTTGTTCCAGAGTATGGGAAGGCTCTGGGACAGGAATCTATCCCTCCAGCATGTTCTGTTTATTGTGGTGACAAGGTATAGGTCCCTGGAGTGTATGGGTCAGAGAGATTGGAATTTTTTTAAGTGTAGCATTCCAACAGCTCTGGGTTTGACATAGCTTTGTATGTTAGGCAGAGATTGCCTCTGAGTAGGCGATATGCGACGGAATAGAACTGGAGTTGTTTTGAGACGGCCTGCGTATAGCATCTGTTTGAGGCTGGTAATCCTCTTAGTGAGGTATTTCTGTGGTCTTTCCAATTGTTGTAGGTGTCTTGTGAGATACATGTCAAATGGGGCATTGTAGTCTATGATGGGTCTGAAGAGGGATGAGTAGAGAGGAACAATGACCTCCTTTTTTTCTAGAGGAGACACCCTTTTGTGATGAGGTATGCCACCTAAAAGGATTTCCCGACTACCATGGCAATGTGGTTATCAAATGAGAGACTACTGTCCACCTGTGTCCCGAGGTCTCTTATCACACTATCAGTGTTTAGTGAGTTACCACCTATGTGGTAGTTCATGGGTACAGAGTTTTTTCCAAAGGGGATAACAATGCACTTCTTGGCATTGAGCTTGAGGCCATGACTTTGACACCAAGCATCTGTCTCTGTGAGGTCCTTTTGTAGAATGTCTACATCATTAAGTGATTCTATTATGGCTCCCAGTTTGCAGTCATCTGTGAACTTTGTTAGCCAAAGACCTTCTGTGTTGGCCTGCACTTCAGTGAAGTAGATGCTGAACAAGAGAGGATCCAGGACCCAACCATGTGGTACTCCATTCATCACTGGTCTGAAGTCGGACTTGGAGTCGGCTACTTTTACTGTGTGGGTTCTGTCAGTGAGCCAGTTGGCCACTCATCTTGTGACATTTGGATTTATGCCAAGTTTAGTGAGTTTATCTATAATTCCAGAGTGGGGGATGGTATCGAAAGCCTTGGCAAGGTCAAGATAGGCTGTGTGCACTACCTTGCCCTCGTCTCCGGCTCTAATGACTGCTTCAAAGAAGCCAATCAGGTTTAGTAGATATGCTCTACCTTTTACAATCCCAAAATGAGTGGGGTCCAGGGTTTGGAGGTTACCTATGTCTTTGTTTATAAGCTGCAAGATGGTATGTTCCATGGCCTTGCAGACCAGGCTCGTCAGCCTAATAGGGCAGTAGTTTACGGGGTCCATGGTGGCACCCTCTTTGTGGAGTGGGATAACTGTCACTGTGCACCATTCAGTAGGCACATATCCTGAGGTGAGGCTATAATTGAACATGGCACTTAGGCAAGGTGCTAGTTTGTTCTGTAGTCCATGCAGTACGCAGCCTGGGAAGTTGTCTGGTCCCATGGATGCTGTGTTCTTGGCTTTGGAGACTGCAGTCTTTACTTGTTCATCCATGATTACAGAGGCTTTGCATTCTTCCAGTATTAAGATGGGCCCTTTGGAGGGTGAGAGGGGGGTAAAGTTAGCACTTACCCTATCTACTAGGATTGGTAATATTGGTTGGTTCTGTATATTTAGTGCCATTGTGCTGTAGCTAAGATCTGAGTGTTGCCATTGAGATTCTTGACATAGCTGTAGAATGCTTTGTGGTTGTCTTTGGAATCAGTGGTGATTTTATTTTCATAACTGGCTTTGGAGGATTTTATGATGGATCTCAGCTTCTTCCTGAAGCTAACCAGGAAGTTCCTCCAGTCTTGGGATTTTACTATTTTTTGAAACAGCTTCTTCCTTCTATTGTGGAGTTTGTTTATGGCAGGGGACCATCAGATTGGCTTCCTTTTTTTGGAAGATAACATCTTGATTCTGTTGGGGATGGCATGATCCATGCACTTGTGTATGTGCTTATACAGTGCATTTGTGTAAGATTCAGCAATCGTTCCTCTATTTTCCATCTACATGGGTGTCATGAAGTTTGCCACCTCTTTGTTAAGAAGCATAAAGTTGGATTTGGAGTAGTTTTTAATGGTGGTTTCCTTAATGGGGGTGGGGTGGGGATGGGATATGGATGTCTCGGTTGATTAGCTTGTGGTTGGATCTGACCAGCGAGGAGTTGACCTCTGGCATGGTTACCCATATTGGTAATGACCAGGTCCAGGATATTGCTGCCACTGCTGGGGGTGTGGACAAGCTGATCCAAGGCATTGGAATTTATGAATTCCAGAAAACATTGAGTGAATGAGTTGGTACATGAGTAGTTTTCCCAGTTGATGGTGGGGTAGTTGAAATTGCCCATAATTCAGGTATTGGGTTGTACCTTAATATTTTCCAGTACCTTAATATTTTCCAGTATCTTAATATTTTCCAGTATCTTAAGAACATAGTGTGCAACTCATCCTTACACATTCAAATAATGTTTGTGGTGGGGTGGGCAAGACCCCATCACCTCCCACAACACAGCTGTTTATATCTGCTAAGTCCAAGACTGGGGCCTCTTGGAGAAGGGGGGATCTGAGGTACAACAAATTCAAGCTTACTGTACATTTTCTCCTAATTACTTTTACATTTTTGTTATTCAACGAAGAGACATTAGCTTCGTTGAGCTTTCAGTGGTAATCTGTGTCTGATTCCCATGAATCTAGGCATGCCCAATATCCCTGGTTGTTTATTGTGCCACCCCTACAGCATACATGCTGTTCCAGATCCCATTAAAGTATAAAAATCCATCCATACATACATTGCCAAGCAGAAAATGGTAGCATTTTCACATGTGAGTGTATGCAACTCATGCTATTTTTATTATTTATTTTACATTTGTTAACCGGGGGTGTCTGACTGAGCCGAAAAGGCCCTTTTTCAGCAGAGGCCCGGGGAGAAAAGCTCCACAAAGAAAAATTACAGACACATTTAGTTATTTAGACATAATCAGTATACACACAAATTACAAGAGACATGTTTTTACAGTGGTATGCGGCACAAACAGTTACAGTGGAGAGAACAATCAAAAAAGATATTGATTTTAAAAATAAAGGTAAGTAATAGATTTGTGGTGTACAGCTGAACTTTGGAATGTAGGTAGAATACATACATAGTACACAGGTACAGTACATACATTGTAAATTAGCCAGTGTTTGTGAGTAAGATTGAAAAACTATTATCAATTGCTCTAGATTTAGTATGCATATGTTATCCGCTTTCACTAGCCTGGGGAGCAATCATGGCACTGCCAACTTTGCTTGAGATGTTGCCTGATGAGGTCTTTAAAGGAGGCTTTGGATGATGTGTTTTGAATGCTAGTAGGGACAGAGTTCCATTTTGGAACTACTATATAGTGCATCTCCAAAGCTATTGTAGCTGTTGGTGACTTCTAGTAGTAGTTTGCTTGATTATCTAAGAGGCCTTTTGGCTGAGTGATGTTGTACTAGGTTTTTGAGAGCAGGACACTTATTGGGGAGGTAATAGATAGAATGACAGAGGCAGAGCTGATTGTAGGTTAGGAGGTTGGGCAGTTCAAGCCAGTGGAGCTGTCTCAAAGCAGTACAGTGATGAGTTCTATATGAGCAATTTGCAGCAAAACGGGCAATTCTGTTATAGCAGGCTTCCATTTTACTTAGTTCAGTTTTGTTGAGATTAGTCAGAAAGGGAGATGCATACAGTAGGGTGGATAGAAGTTGGGAGCGAGCAATGGCTGATTTTGTGTTGTTGGTAAGAAATGGTTTGATACGGTAGAGTGACCCCAGTTTGGCATGTACTTTTTTAATAGTTAAGTTCAGATGACTATCAAATTTTAGGTGGGAGTCTATGGTTATTCCCAATAGCTTAGCCTGTGCCACTGGAGCAATTGGACTAGCATTTGTGGAGTAGATAGTGAATTGACTGTTAGTGTTTTTGTTAGAACTGGTTATAATCATAAGCTGAGTTTTCTTTGGATTGAGGATAAGTTGGGCTTTGGTAAGGTAGTTTTCAACATCAGAGAATGCTAGTTGAGTTGTTTGCAGGAGGGTGGGAATGTTTTGTGCAGCACAGATTAATGTAGTGTCATCTGCATACTGAATTATAGATGCATGCTGTGTGGAGGTGTGGAGGTCATTTGTGAAGACTGTGAATAGTAGTGGTCCTAAGATAGAACCCTGTGGGACTCCTATAGTTATGGGCAGCTGAGGAGAGAGAATTTTCCCATTTCGCAGCTTGGTACCTGTCAGTTAAGTAGCTTTGGAACCAGGTAAGAGTGGAATTAGATAGATGATATTGGTTTAGTTTGTTTAGCAGGATTTGGTGAGACTGTGTCAAATGCTTTGGACATATCCAAAAAGAGTTGACACTTGCAGGCCTTCATTTTGAGACGGTTTACTGTGTCTGTGAAGCAGAGGAGAGCTGTAGTGGTACTATGGGCAGGTCTGAAACCATGCTGAGTAGGTGACAGGATGTTGCAGTCCAGGAGATAGTTTAGCATCTGGGTATGGATGCATTTTTCTAGGATTCTGGCCAGGGAGAGTAAAGCAATGGGTCTGTAGTTATTAAGTTCAGTGGAGGTCCTGCCTTTATGTATGGGTGTAACATAGGATATTTTCCAGAGTTTGGGCACATAGTTTTCAACAATTGATCTGTTTAGGAGAGTGGAGACTGGGATAGCAATAGCATCTGCTGTAAGTTTCAAGAAATAGCTGGGGAGTAGGTCGGCTGCTGTTGATGAGGTTTTTAGTTTGGAGAGCATGCCTTTGATTGAAGTGGTGGAAACTGTTTTGAGGGTAAAGCTTGTATGAGTGTTATTTGTTTTGGGGGGGATAGTGAGGAAGGAACTGTCCTGTGATACTAAGGATAGAATTGAGTTCACAAAGTGGGAGTTGAATTGTGTTTCGATGGGAAATTTAGTGTCAGGGGTGGTTGGTTTGGGGGTAGCCTTTTGGGTGGATTTTAGTAGCTGGTTTACATTTTGCCAAAATTTTTGCGGGTTGTGTTGGTATTTAGTTTGTAATGTTGTGTAGTAGGATTTTTTGTCCAGCCTAATGCATTTTTTGCACGGTTGCTATGGAGGTTAGATGCAGATAATAACACAAAAATAAGGAAATAGAACAATATAACAAGTGCTAAAGACAAGAAGCTATAACAAGATGACAAAATGCAAGAAGAAAGACCATATATCTGAAATTATGCATCACAATGAGGCATAAACATGTAGAAATTGCAAATGATAATGGTTTACCCATAAAAGTGCAGTGTGGAGGAAAGTGGTAAACAGGTACATATTGAAGCTGTTGTTTTTATTTTCTGTTTTAAATGACCTGATTAAATAGATTGTAATAATCTGTTAAGGTTATGATATATAAACAAAGTTTAAATGTATTAAAATTCCATATGTCTTAGATCACTTATTTATTTCCTGCTTGAGTTTTGGGGTCTTTTAGATAAATGTAAAAGGATACAAATATGCCACTGTCACATCTCCAAAATTAAAGACTGGGAATTCTAATGCATTTTGTCAGTCTCCAAGTTTTCAATTTCAAGCAGAAATGTACCATTCATTCATCATTGGAATATAATTATTTGAAGAAGATAATCATAATTAACTCTCAGTTAAAAGACTAAGGTTGTTTGTGGAATTTTCTCAACAGATAATCATTCTGGTCCTGAGAATTCAAACTAGTTCATCTCATTCCTCTACAATTCTATTGGTCTTAAATGTTATTACATTGTTTCAAAATATTTCTACAAAACGTATTCTTGTGCATTAGGTATTAAAAACGAGATTCATACTGCATTATTTATAGATGTCTGTTTTATTAGTAATTGCTTTGAAATTAGTCATATATTGATGCTCACTTCTTATTTATATATTTCCACTTAAGTTGTATTATATTAATATACAGCAGTAGCAAACATTATAGATTAGAGTAGAGAGCTTTATTAACACAGATTAAAGTAGGTGATTTGAATGAGATTTCTCATCAAACTAGGAACAAACTGTTCCAAGATGGGTTCTGTATTTATGGTTAGGTTTGTTTGAGATAAGTTACTTTGGGGTTTAAGTCCATATTGAATTGTATAAATGTTGTATTTATGATTATTAAGAGAATATCTCAATCTTTTAGAAATACATGTTTAGGTTTTATAAAGACATTACAAAATGGTTATGATCATTTTTATTTTGTAGTATTCTTAATTTTAACATTACTCAATTAAAATGGATGTCATTGAACAAAAAGGGTTTAAATAATAACTCTAAATGAGGGAATATTTAAATATGCAATAAGCTCATAAAATATTTTACAGGAAACACATTTAATTAAAGATGATGTTACTAGATTGGAATTTACAGTAATTTCAAGCTCACATTTTAGAACAAAAAGTAAAGGTGCTGCTGTTCTATGGAAAAATAGTGGTATAATGTGTAATCAAAAAGTGATATATTCAGATAAACATGGAAGACTGAATATTATGGTTATGGAATTATAGAAAAAAGTATACTTTAGCAAATGTGTATCAGATTCCAGGAATCGGAGCTAATCATTCAAGAAAATATTTGGATATAATTATATCATATATGAAAGGAAATTTGATTTTGGCTGGAGACTTTAATTGTTTATCAAAAAGTGAAAATTATACTTCTCAGAGAACATTTAGATGTTATGTTCCTGCTAAAACCTTAGTAAACTTCATTGATACTTTGCATCTAAAATATATTAATGACTTTAGAACTATGAATTCATTGCTTTATACCAATTATTCATATAGATTCTGGGCACAGACTAAAATAGATTTGTTTCTAATGAACTCATCACCAAAATTCGGAAAGTTATAATAATAGCATGTCCTTTGTCAGATCATAATGCTATAACATTTGCTATAAAACTTATAATAGATTAGAATAGATTAATTCTTCATAAGAGAATTCCAGCATATAAAACCAAGCTGAAAGAATTTGAAGGATGTTTTTTCAAAGTAATACACCAATTCTTATTTTTAATAATAATAATAATAATAATAATAATAATAATAATAATAATAATAATGAAGCTTCTTATATCAAAAACTGCTAAACAACTCCAAAGAGGAAAGTAAAAATGAAAAAGCAGCCAACGAAAGACCAGGAAGGAACCTGACCACAAAGCTTCTTATATCATTTCATGAGACAGTTTAAAAGAATATATTTATGGAACGTATATAGTTGGTGTATACATATAAGAAGGGAATGGGAAAAAAGAGGTTTTAGATTTACAAACTGGAATTGATAATCTTAAGACACTTGTACAAAATGGGAAGAAGGATTTAGGATCTAAACATATCGATTTAAACTTAAAATATGCAGAAATTTTAAACCATAAAGTGTCAATTAATCTAGAGAAATATAAATTACAAACTTATTCTTTGAATCCAATGAGCTTACATAAATTAGCATTCAGATCCAAGAAAATTAATAAAGCAAACCATATTAATAGTTTAAATGAGAAGGAAACATGCTACAGATCTAGAAGATATATTAGAATGTTTTAGAACTTATTTTGAAAATTTAAATACATTGGATAATACAAGAGAGCAAGAAAATAATATTAAAGAATTTCTAAGTTAAAATATTGATAAAAGGCTAACTTTAGAGTAAATAAAAAATGAAAAGCCTACAACTTTGACAGATATTAAAGAACAAATCCAACAAAAATAAATAAATAAAATAAAGCACAAGGTAATGATGGTATTATTGCTGAAATTTATAAATTGTTCCCAAATGAACCATTAACTATTTTATTACAGTTTTTTTACAGAAGTTAACATTAATGCCAATATCCCACTGTTCTAGAAGTATACCTTAGTATCTTAAAACAGGATAAAGATTCAAAAAAATCTTTATGTCAGTTCTAGCAAATAGAATAAAACAAATCTTGTCTATCTTAGTAGATGATGCCCACACTTGGATTCATCTTACATAGGCAAACTCAGGTTAATAGAATCATTTCATTAATAGACTAAGCAAATAAAATAAAGAAAGCATTCTCAATTATAAGATTAGATCTAAACAAAACATTTGACTCAGTAAATTGGCTATATTTAGCTGATACTCTTAAAAGCATAAATTTTCAAGTAATTTCATAAATTTAATTCTATGTTTATATAAAAGTGTTATGCTTATGTTAAAATAGATTTATATCTTTTGAAATAATTTAAAGTAAATAAAGACACAAAACAGATATATCCTCTTTCATCTTTACTTTCTGCCTTTATTATAGAACCATTAGCTAATTTTATTAGAATCAATCAAAAAAATGCAGGTTTTGAGTCAATGGATTCATAATCTTTTAAAATGCAACTTTTTGCAGACAGCATTTTATTAACAATAGGAAATATAGAGTCTTCATTAAAAACATTAATACACTCATTCCATGACTTTAAAAAAGTATTAGGCCTAACCTTTAATAATAATAAAACAAAAACATTACTACTTGATAAAATAAACTCAGTAATACATTTTAAAAACAACTAATTTTGATTAGAATAATGACCAAATGAAATAATTGAGTATTATTTTAACAACTAATTATAGGTATATGGTTTCATCAAACTTTGAATGCATTATAAATAATATCACAATGTTAATAAATAAATGTAATACTTTCTTTTTTAATATGGAGGAAAGATTAATTTTAATTAAAATGACAATCTTACCATAAATACTGTATGTTATTCAAAACATATTGATTGCTTCTCCTATAAGATATTTAAAGAGATTTAATACTATTCTTAGAAATTTCTTTTGGTACCATAATAAATCTAGGATATATTTTGAACATCGTATAAGAAACTGGGAAGAAGGGGCAAATGGTTATCCAGATACAGAATCATATATATTATCGCCAGTTTTTAAAACAGTAAGTTTATGGTTAAATATGCACTACTCAGCAAAATGGAAAACAACACACAAGTATATATACGGTTTGAAATGGATAAAACATTTCAAATCAAATTTTACTAAATAACTTTATTTGGTTAATAGTGAATGTTTTTTAAATACCTTTAAAATAGCAAATTCTAATTATATTACATTAATTAAATTATTTTACAGAGGATTATACAGATTCTTCAAATATAAATGCAATGTTGATATTATGAAATACATATATAATTTTTTGAATCAATTATTAAATGAAGCAAAAATACATACTTTAGAATATTTAATAAAAATATGATTTTGATCCAAATAATTCCCTTACAATACAGATCAGCAGACAATATTTAGTATGTAAAAAAGGATGCATAATGGACTTAATTTACAGGTCTTATTGAATAGTTAATAAAATGTAGAACTAATTTAAATAATAAAGGTTTCATATAAAATATAAATTAATAATTAATAAAACATTATAGCTCAAGCATCAGAGAAAACTATTGGCACATTTTTATCAATTAAATAATAACACTATTTCAGATTCTGATAAAAAATGATTTTAAAGTCACCCAGAAATTATTAAACATCTCTAGCCTAGAAGATATTTTTGTGAAAATTTTTACATAAAGCTTTTATTACTCCACATAAAATTGAAGTTATGTATAAGAAATAAAATAGTAAGTAGTTCAAAATCAGATTCACAACATATGAAATTTAATTGTAAAGTTTTAAAACCTTTCTGAAAAAATATTTATTTCTGCAACCATTATGATCTGATAATTTTAAATGAATGAAATCTTTAGTAATATTTAATGCTTCATTTTCTCGGGTTATTCCTTAATCACAACATCATCTTCTTTGAATATTTTAGCAATGGCTAGAAAAGTGGTTACTAAAAATTAAAAGAATTCTCATACTCCCTTAATTGTTGAATTTCAAATATTGCAAAGACTTCTTGTTATAATGAATTACATGTTGTTAAGATGAGAAGTAATCATAACAATTCCATGCAAAATGGTTGAAAGTAGAAAGTTTACTGGAAAAATAATTGAATGTTGATTCCTTTTTCTACTTAAAAAAGGGAAAAAAGAAAAATGTACCTTTACATATGTTATTTATTGAATATGGACTACTTTAAATAGCTCCTTTGTGTGAAATGTATATATTATGTTTCTTTATTATAATTGGTTAATATTTTAAAACTTAAAAAAAAAAAAAAAAGAAAAAGAAGCCTCAATACCCAAAGAAGCACTTAGAATGAAAAGGGTCAACTAACAAAAAGATAGAGAAGGTCAAAGATAACAAGAAATAGGTGAGCTATAGTAGATATATGTGCCAAACAACAATTTAGCTATTGTATAGAGGTGGACAGCATGAATATATGAGTATGCACAATACCTGTAGGAGGTAATTTTCATATATCACTTTTGTGTAGCCCTTGTCAGAGACCATATGTGATTACTTACAAAGGGATTCTTCTATTTACACCATTACCACACCCCATGCCACAAATTATTAAGAGTTCCTCTCTTTCTGTATGCCACATTGCTGATGCACACTACACATACCTCTCAACTAGATTTTCCCAGAATGTCAAGATTTTTGCCTCATATTTTTAATCTGCTCTTCTGCAAATTTGTAGGATTTTTTTGTCAAGTCACTGAGGACTGAAGTCATTAAGTAATGATAGACATTTGAGTTTCAGGCTTGATATTCTTCAGAAAATGCATGGTAACATAAAACCTTTTACTCTAACAACTTTCTAAGTTTACAAGAGCAATATATAAAGTTTGTCCCAATTTTTGAGCCATTGTCTCCTTTTTGGCTTTGTTCCTATTTGTTGTGCTAAGGGGTTGAGAGGTACGACATTACCATCTTTATTGCTCTGTTAGGGGTCTCAGATAGAAACAAGATTTATATTGAATTTTGTAGCAAGAGTTAAAAGTATAAACATATATTCAAGTATACTGGTGATCTACTTTGTAATGTATGGCCACTCTATGAGTTTAAAAAGATGAAGAGTTGTTCGGAAAACTAAAACAAGTGAATTGTAGCTCATATTCTGACAACATATAGCTCCTCACATATTCTTCTGCATCAGCATACTATATCTCAAATGTGTAAAATTACTAACTTGATTTTTTGTAAATTTAACCAAAGAGCAGCCTACCCTGTCTTTGCTGAAGTTGTAGATTTGCAAGAAGTACTTACCTTGGCAATCGACAGTGTCTGAATTGGTTCGGCTGATGAGCTGCGGTCATGTTCCCCAACAATAACTCGGTGAGAAGTGCTGTAAGACAAAAATGCCGGAATTATGATGCATTAACACTCTTTCAAACATAAAGAAATAGTCAGACATGTCATTATATTGCTATAGGCCATGAGGTATGAGGTTATGGTATGCATAATATTGATATAAAGCAAATAAAAAAAATTCAACAATTTATAAAGAATAAGATGGGTACTGATAGCAATATGACATCTACTTCAATCACAGCAAAAGGATACTTGGACATCTTAATCAATAAATGTGGCAGCACAAATTATTTATAATTCATACTATTTGTAGAAGCAAAAATGTGTAAAGGCAGTAGTTGTTGAAAGGCAATGCGATACTAAAAATATATTTGCTGGTTTCCTAAAGCTACAGTTCTGAAGAGATTGCCACCCATTGTTTGCAAGCATTTTGCTTGCTGTATATTGGCATATACTAAACTATTATACTATAATTCTTTTACATGTATTTTCCTTTATTTTTCACAATAATTTGTTCCTGAGCATTTCTATTTAGTATATGTTGTCAGACTTTGGAAGTGCAAGACAAAGTTAAACTTTTTGCTGAAAAGTTTGTCTTTTTTGAGGAGTGTTCTACCACTGTGTAAAATGTACTACCTAGTTTACACAGGAGGTCAAATTTGATTACTGATATAAAATGAAACTCACTACTAAGGTTCTTATAACACTTTTACATTGCTACATTGGATGCAAAGCAAGACTGTTATACCACAGTGAAAGTACAATGAAGACTCTGTAATAACAGACCTTACTTGCAAACAATAGAATTGATCCTTGATTCAATAAACAATAGAATTTTTTTTGTTCTTTAACATTAAGAATAATCCACTTTGTATAAACTATGAATGCATTTGAAATACTAGTGGCTGATGGTTTTTGTCACTCATCTCTCATTAGTTTCTACTCACTTCAGGCTCCTTGGACCCTTGCTATTCACATGTTTTACTGCTGAGACCATCATTCTGAATCCACCTAAGTTACATTCTGCAGGACCTGTGCTCTTTTCTCATCTGGGACATAAGGCATAGGTGAATACTAAGCTAACTTCCCTGAAGGGCCATTTTAAGCTGAGTCAGTAACCTTAGATCAGAATCAAACCCTGTACATTGTGCCTATGAGGCAAGACTCTTTACCATTATACCAACACCCCTGTATACAGACATACCTCCTATATAGAAAAAAAATTTAGAAAAATTGGATACTTGCTGTCAGCCTTACCCTTGCTTTATCCTCCTGTACTGTAAGGAGCCACATCATTTTGGATGCAAAAGTGAAATCAGATTTATATTCATATTCAAGATTCCAAATTACAAGTAATGGAATGTAATAACCACATCTGTAAACAGAAGGAATATTTTTTCTTATTTTTGAATTGCAAAGACCCATTTCATAACACAGAATTTCACAGAAGATGCAGGAGCTCTTGTCTGATTAAGTAGTTTCCTCTGTCATGTGACCAAGCTATCCTGAGACTGATTAGTAACACAGGTGGCTGAAGGAGCCAATGAGGAATGGGGAATGGGGAAGAATGATGAGGCTCACACCTGGTTGCTTATCTAAGGGAGGAGATACTGGTACATACTGTTACATAGCAGATATGCATGTTGCATATCCTACTGGGGAAAGAGTTGATGAGAGGAGGTAGCAGTAAGAAGCAGGGAGAATGGACTCCAGAGGGTCTGTGTTTTTAGGGAGATGGTGCTCTGCATTCATGTCAGCACATGAGTTAAGAAGCATGTAAATAAATCCTCCTCTTAAAAAAATATGCAGGCAAGATCAACTCCTTTTTTCTTCCCACTGATGCATTTCAAATTCCATCCAAACCCACATATTTTCCCCTGGGGACAAATAAAGTGCCCTTACTCCTGATATGTTGTCTATTAATTGGTAGTAGCACATTTTGAAAGCACTAACATGCCTCTTTTCCATCCATTTCTGTTTTCATTTCTCTTCGCCAATTATAAATAACCATGTATATAGCATTACAACATACTCTGCAAGGAACAAGAAGCTTCAAATATATGTTCTAAAGGGTCTATATTAATTAATCAAAAACTAATTCCAGTGAGCAGATGTTAACTGAACACAAACCAGTAAATGGCCATTCATCAAATGTTCACTTCAGCGAACATTTTTCTAAGGGAAGGGAATTACTTGTCCCCCACACCGACTGTAACACAAACTACATTATGTCAAACCCCCCCACCACCCCCTACTTATATATACCAACTCCAAGATCGCAATACAGTGGGGAAAAGGGGAAATTTCTTAATGATGATGAACTAACTCTTACATTAGAAAAATGTTTACTGAAGTGAATGTTCGATGAATGTCCTTTCTTTGGTTTGTGTTCGATGAATGGCTGTTCTCAGGAATTAGTATATGACAAATTAATATAGAGCCATTATGAATATTATTGAATGCTTAATGTTCTTCAAAGATTGTTTAGTCTGCTGACTTACGTGACACTGCAATGGGCTGCAGTGACGACCCACTGGTCACTGATAACAGAACCACCACAGAAGTGCCAGCCAGTCCAGTCCTGAAACACAGAATGGTAAATAACTTGTAAAAATAGCAGGGAATGTAATGAGTGATGTTGTGCATAAAACAAACATTAAGTAAGCATAACTTGATTAAAATTACTACATCTTTTAATGTCTCCATATTATTTTCAATACCTTCTAGGTCAATAAACATGGATCTCTCATTGGAGCCACTACCCATAATACAGAATAGATGGTTTCATTAACAAGTAAGCAAGTTTAGCAATATCAAAATATAGTTACATGGAAAGAAAACAATGGTGGAATAAATAATTCAATTTAATAATCTTCCAGAAGTCCACAAAAATATTTATTTATAATATATACCAGGAAATTAGAAAAAAAGAAGAATGTGGAGATAGAACAAAGTTGTAACTATAAAATATATTAATATAGGTGAAAGTATTTTTTTTTATTCAGTCTGTAGGAAAAGTAGTATTAAGGTCAGTTATCTAGGCATTTAATAAATATATCTCTATGTGCATTTTGTGATATAGACAAGTAGTGAATTCCAATCTGACGTTCCCAGACTGAGAAAGTCTACTAATAAACAACATAATAAGGTACTCAGCACCTAATTGTATAACTGCAGATGCACTCAAACTTATATTGCCGAAAGGTATTGCCTAGTTTTTACCCGTGCTTTAGTAAAACAGAGTGCCTGCAGGATAACTTGGATTTAACTGCCTCCTTTCTAAGAACCAAGAAATCCACATATACCATGGCAGACACTATTTTAAAGTGAGTTAAGAAAAACAAACCATCTACATATGAGATCGGCATGGAAATGAAGTGGTACCCTAATTGCTTGTGACATCGTATAACATGGTCATGTACTAACATCACTAAATACTGCAACTTTCTTGCAATGCAAATCAGATAAACACATGATACAGAGTACTTAAAACCATATTGTCAATTAGCACAGCCCTGAAATTATTTCCAGAAGGCTGCCAACAGTTGTCATGGAAACCTGCTTGGCCGAACCTCATGCCACTTAATCCCATTACCTGACAGTCACAAAGCAAAATATGTAGCTGCACAAGTGAGTCCCATTTGTCCCTGTGCCACATTCTATTTTTTGCCATTGTACGTAATGCTGTAATCACAGGATCATAGGAAGTTACTATGCTAATGGCCCTAGGGCCCTTGCAAGCCTAGCCAGGTTCTACCCTTATTTCCACGATCAGCACCTATTGCCCTTGTCCAAGAGGGACACAGTTGGAACCACGAGGGTGAAATTACAATTATCCATCCAATTGTCTAGATTGTGTTTGAAGAGGGCCAATGAGGTGCTCTGTTTGACATGAAGTGGGAGTCTGTTCCAAAGGTGTGGTAACCTCTGGGAGATAAATCTGCCCCTCCATCAGGTTCTATTAATGTTGCATACCAGGTTAAGGTCTTTAGAGTGAGTAACCTGTGTTCCATTTGACTTACGATGCAGCATTTCCAATAAAATAGGGTCAGAGATTACTTTGTATGCATGGCAGAGATCACCTCTGAGTAGTCCGTATGAAACAGGAGAAAGTGCCAGTGATTTTAGATGATCCACATAGGACAGATGCTGAACACCTTCAATTTTTCTTGTGAGGAACCTTTGTGGTCTCTCCAATTGCTGCAGGTGCTTGGAAAGGTACATACCAAAAGGGGCATTGTACTCAATTATTGACCTGATGAGGGAAGAGTGCAGGGAGGTTATAACTTCTTTTTTTCTGGAGGCAATGCCCTTACATATGAGATGAGCAATATAGAATGTCCATCTTACTGCTGTAGAGGCATGGTGGTCAAAAGTAAGGTTGCTGTCAACCTGTGTGCCCAGGTCTCTCACCTCTGAGTGTATACTTAAGGTGTTGCGATTGATGTTGTAGTTACCAGGAACATTGAACTTGCCTAAAGGGATGATAATACATTTTTTTGCATTGGCTTTAAGGCCATGACTTTGGCACCAATCATTTGTTTGTGTATGACCCTCTTGTAGGCTGTTGACATCATTTGGAGATTCTATGACCACTCCCAGTTTCCAGTCATCAGCAAACTTTGTCAGCTACAGACCTTTAGTTTTTGCTTGTACTTTGGAGAAATAGATTCCAAACAGTAGAGGTCCCAGCACTGATCCCTGTGGAACACCACTGGTTACAGGTCTGCTGTTGGAGGTGGATTCACCTATTTTGACTATAGGGGTTCTATCAGTGAGCCAGTTAGTGACTCATCTAAAGATATAAGGGTTGATACCTAGCTGGGTATGTTTGTCAATGATGCCTGAGTGGGGGATAGTGTCAACCACCTTGGCTAAGTCTAGGTATGCTGTATGCACAGATTTCCCCTTGTCCAGGGCCTGGTGACTGTCTTGAAGAAGTTCACCAGGTTTAACAGGCACAATCTCCCTTTGACAAATCCAAACTGAGAATCAAGTGTTTGGAGATTACATTTATCTTTGTTGCTAAGGTTTATGATGATTCACTCCATGGCCTTGCAGATAAGGCTAGTCATGCTAATAGGTCTATAGTTCCCCAGGTCAGTGGAAGCAGCACCTTTGTCCATGGGAATAACAGTGACATATGCTCACTCCTACCTCTATCTATCCTGCTGCCTTTTACCTTTTACTACTCTAAGATGAGAATGTCAGCATTCTGAAGTATTGACCACAGGCCTGTGATCACAGGGTATGGCAAGTTATCTTTTTCTAGTGCTCACAATTACATGGTGTAAGTGTAACACGATACTGTATCACAGCTGTTCTGCACAGAAATCCCTCCAGAAGTTAAAATGAGAGGATCAATTGACAACTTAATAATATTTTTGGGTTTTAACTTAAAAACACAGCCTGAAGACTTTTAGTTGTAAGGCTGTTTTATGTCTACATAAGAAACATTCCTTCTTTTTTCATGCTAATTAAGTACTAAATAATCTGCATTAACTTAGAAAGTGCTATAACTGTATGCAAAAAGTTCAGACATTCTCAAGCATTATAACAAATTACAATAGTAACATTTTTAAATTGCAAAATAAAATAAGTACCTGTAAGGAAACCTGCCATGGCCATGATCCTGAAACTGCTTCCTCACCGTTCACAATTCTGGCATATCCACTGATGACTGGTTTTATGGCTGGGAAACCACAAGCTGTTAGGGAAAATAGATCACATCACTTCAGCTTGTCACCTCTCCAGTGCATTAAACCATTTCAGAATAATTTATTTATTTTTTTCATATATTCAGCTTCAGAAGGACTAATAGTTGTTGAGACTTTATACCACATCAGCATTTTTTGAAGTGAAAGTAAAAGACCTGAAATAAATTTTTCCCTTAAACTATGGAACGAAATATGGTCCTCCAGCATGAAAGACTTTGCATAGCTTTTTCTGTTGTTCCTAAACACAGACAGCATAAGCTAGACATGGCTCTGATTAGTTACGCAGATATTTTCAAATATTAGGAAAGTTCACGGGAAATTTCATTAGAGAAACATATTATAGCATTATAACCTTCCCTGTTTTAAAATGCATTGATTAGAATAGCACACAAAAGGTATTATTAGTTACAAATGACTTAATGGACAATGATTTAAAAAAAGTGTATACAAGGACCAGTCTGGACCTCAAATTACAGAAGAAGCATTCTAGGGTGCATTTCATTTTAAATGTTCAGCATTTGAGGAACTGATAACATGCATATTTTAGGACTGTTAATAATGATAACACTCATATTTTAGGATTGTGAAGACTGACAACACCCATATTTTAGGATTGTGAAGGCTGATAACACCCATATTTTAGGACTGTGAATTGGCTTTGCCAAGTATGAGCTGGTGTGGCCTCTTATTGAAACATTTTTCCAGGCTCATGTAGTAGCTACATTTTCTGAACCCATCCTATCTAAAGGTCAGGTATTATTGCAACCCGCTTCTGCTGTTTTCCTGATTTTCTCATTTTTTGAACAAGCAAAATATGCCAGTATCATAAGAATATTGCCAACATGACCAAATATTAAGTCAGGAAAGCATTCAACAACAGATTCATGCTTCACAAATGAACTGCAGATGATGGTCTCTGATTTCCTGGGAATGAACCACTACCTTGGAACTAGATGGACTGATTTTCATCATAAACTTTTCCCATTTAATACAAAAGTGCTCCTTTGTACTTTGAAGCTCACACTCACTTAAGGCTTAGGTTAAAATGTCATGTGATAACAAAAAGATATAGGCTTTACCCTCCCATACCCGATACTCTGCAGATGTTGGTTAGACCTTGATATCCTGTTCATAAAAATTATAAACAGGAGGGGCAACAAGAACAATATTTGGTAGAGTCCTTTGCCCACCTGGGCATATATGAGTTAATGCTGAGAAAGTGTGTACAACTCCTGCTCCTCAAAATTGAGGACTGAATTACTATAACCCCTTTGAAACCATGTGAAAAATATTCTCCATGATGCCAGCAACTCTGCCTTCACCTAGGCATTTACTTTGGTGACTGCTGCAGCTGCCACAATGCATACTATGTAATGCTTCTTTATTTAATTAGAAGGTTTCACTCACCACTGATGCCCAAAAATTGGTCCTAGGGTTAACAACATGAACAGGAATTCACTTTCTTCCGAAATTTCCAAAGACTCTGGAATGAGTTTAATTTCTTACCAGAAAGATAAAAATGCACTACACATGTCACATGATGAGAACAACTCTATCTGAGACTCTGGGATGAGTTTAATTTCTTACCAGAAAAACAAAAATGCACTACAGGCATCACATGATAACTATCCTTACCAACTCCATGAAAGTGTCTTAAGTCTTTGTAGGTTGCTATGCAGAATCTTTTTTCTTACCCAGTATGGAAATAGACATTAGATAACAGTATGGAATAATATTTCTCTATATTCTCTCCTCTGTGCAGACTATTACCTTGAAGGAGGGAAAACAAACAACTAATCATAGATTGAATGGTGGCAAGGTAGCTAAAGATGGTTTCATAACATTTTTCAAAATAAGGAAATATTTTATTGCTTCTCTAATTGCACACATAAGCCTCTAGTAATTGTCCAAGTTTTGGCAAATATTCAGTAATATATTCTCTTCCCAAGGGCTCCTTTCATTCCAGCAATAGTTATTTTAGGCTTATATCTATCCCTCCTCTTACTAGAATAACAATGCCAAATCAAGTTAATATTTATTTATTTAAATAGGATAGTCTGTCTGGATTTAAAAAGCTCCTTTTGAGTGGAAGCCCATGGAGAAAATGCTCAAAAACTATTGATGAAAACATTGACCAGACAGCATGGAAAAGCCACATGTTGAAAAAAAATTAATCCATTAATAGCATATACGTATTCATATAGTAATAGATAATTTCTACTTCCAGGTGAAAAAAATGCATTATCTTTTCCCCAGTGAAAAACTAAAGCAGTCCCTTAGAGAACATTTCTGCAGCCATTCAATTTACAATAATAATATGTCCAATTTGCATTTTGAATCCTGATGTGACTGTCACACTACATGCAGATGATCTTGTATTGCTTTATTTTCATTTTTCTACAAATATTGTCTAAAACATACTAAGCTGACTTAACCACATCTCTTGACTGGTTTCAGCAAAGAAAGTTTACAGTTAATTTAACAGCACAAAATCTATGGGCCAGATTCATTAACACCTATAGTAAGTGTACACAATCTGAACTTAAGGACATCCCTACCACATTTTTTGTGTTTTCTAGTCACTAAGAAAGATTATACTAAGTGTACATGTAGTCTATACTTTAAGGTATTTTTTATGAATCCCCCTCAGTATTTAAGGTTGCAAGAAAATCAGTAGGAAATCAAAATTAGGAGGAGGACGTTGAGAGCTATATTTGTGTTGCCTGTTCACTCAGAATGGGGTATACTGGAAATGGAGATATACTAGTAGAAAGCAATAAGAGAAAATGTGAATGCAGTCTAGTTGGTCTCCGCTGTCTAACTGCAGCTCAATATTACAGAACTTAGCCTCTGGGATAGTTTATTGTACCTATGCTTTGGCAGAGCTCATAATCTGTATTCTTAACTTTATTTTTTCAATCTATTTTAGTTGCTCACAACTTTTACAAATGAAATAACAGCGTGCACTGTGCACATAGTAAATCCCTCTATCTCACTGAAACCAGGGCAACAACATACTGAATAAAAACAGAAGACTATGAAATATGCCACTAAGATGAAAATCTCATAAGGTTGCTTCAACATTTTATCCAAATTACCTATATGACTAACTTGCAATACAGAATGAGTGAGCAAGGCTTTCAACAACCCAAAAAAACCCTCACAAGCTGTATATCAAATACATAGCTTAGAAAGAGGGATCTAAAATATTAAATATAAATATGTTTTTTACAAAGAAGCCAATATATAACATGCTGCATATCTCTCTATCTATCTAGACAATGATCTACTTTCTACCTAGTCTTCTATCCGCATATCTGCATTATATATATATATATATATATATATATATATATATATATATATATAGGTGACCTAGGTAGTCACCTGAGGCCCACTGGCCTGGTGGGGGTCCACTGGCTGGGGGCTGTTACAATCTTACATTTCTTTTTTAAGAACACACTCTGTGTGCGTTACATTTCTTCCTTAAGGATGCACACAGAGTCCATCCTTAGTAGTACCTGTAGTATGACACAAGCACATTTAAACTGGAGCAGAGCACAGCAAGGAATTTTCTGAGAACTGAGTATGGATTTTCTGAACAAGCATTGTTGAACATTGTTATGCTGTTGCATGAAGATGTGTGTGTGTGTGTGTGTGTGTGTGTGTGTGTGTGTGTGTGTGTATGTAAAATGCCCTAGTTAGAGCTGACAGGTTAGTTAATTTAACAAAGCTCAACCTCTGTACCTTAGTTACATTAGACAAGAACCTGAATACTCTACACCAACTATCAAGAACCTGAATACTCTACACCAACTATCAAACTATGAGCTTCACTACATTTTCCAGGAATTGTGAGATTTAGTGCATTTTCAAGGAATTGTGAGCTTCAAGGGAAAAGTTTCCTGCTGCTAAGTCTGTATTCAATTTGCAACTGTTTTATTTAATAAATGGTCATCACTGTTTGTGCTTAAGAGCTTGAAAGTGGTGTTAGTAGCACAACAGGTAGCATACTTCTTTTTGATGCAGAAGGATCTGGGTTCTACTCCCACCCCATGTAGTTGGATTGCTGATACTGTACTTTAAGGGGGGTGCTGCAGTCAGGAGTGTATCCTTCTTTGGATGAGATGCCTTGTAACTTTGAACCCTTTATCGGTTTGGTATCCATTCCATATTGCAATATTAGTAGCCTACCAATTTTTTTTTGTAATATAGACAATTTATTCTTTAAGGGTAGCAGGTGTTGAATTTGTAGATGAAACACTGAAATCTATAGTTGTTTGCTAGTAGCAACCTATTCAGTAGTTACAGATCTCTTTAATGTGGAATTATTCAGATGACTTTTACTTCTGCAGAGATTGTGCATTTTAATTGATATTGGTGGACTATAATGATAAATGTTTGAGGGGGCTTTTATGCTTGAAATGTTTTGAAATGGGCAGTTTTATCATTATTGGTTCATATGTTTTGTTTCCTTGCTTACTGGAAAAATGTTCAAAACTACAAATTTGAAACACACTCTAGCAAGTGATGCTGTATTATAAAAATGATGCAATTTAATACAGTCAGGAGGGTAACCATGTTCTCCAGTATTAATGAGTCACACTAAACTGAGTCATATGATCAAGACTTTGCTACAGTATCACAAAAATGCTAACGTACAACAGGTATTGTAGTGTTTGTATTATTATATCTGCCTTATTCTATTTTAATAAGCTACATTATATAACAGCAAAAGATCTGCTTCTGTTTAGTACACATGTACAATTGTATTACAACTGCTAGAAATACTAGCAATATTGAATAATTAATACATTGCACCTAAGGACCCAGAGTTGAAGTGGTATTAACCTATATTATTAATTTTCTTAGTCTACTGCATGCCTTTGTGGGAGGTGATCACTACAGTACAAAATAACTACCTTCCTCTGTGGTTACACATTTCTACAAGAAAATCTGGGAGCTAGGAGTAAAGTACATTTATCAAAGGCATGTAATACTATTCAGTACTCTCTTAATCTCCATAAATAATTTTAGGCTACATGTCTTTGTGTATAATGTATAATGAGCTTAAATACAACTTGATCAGTCAGACTGCAATACTACATCAATGAGGGGTATATGCAGCTACAAGAGAGCCACCCACCCGCTTTTTTCAATGTATTCATAAGAATCCTTCTCCACCTATAGCAGAAACTTTTGTTGCATAACAACAACCTATCAGCACTAGCCTTGCAGCTGTAATAGTTGGGACTGGTGACTCAGTATACAAATCCATTGAGTGTTATTATCTATCTTTACGCATCTGGATAACAACCTGAAAACTGTTACACTACTTTTTTATGGTATCAGCAATTTATTACATGGCAACCTAATAATTCATTGCTACATTTATAACAAATGAACAGTTTAACAGCTTGTAGATCACCAACTTGTCTGGTAACATCTACAACTTGTATGGTAATGTTTACAGCTTGTCTGGTAAACTCTACAACTTGTCTGGTAAACTCTACAACTTGTCTGCAAACTTTTTTGTCACCCATTGCAGCTTCCTGCCCTGCCCCACCAGTTCTGCAAGGTCAGTCACCTCACTGCTGTGTTCATGTTTGACATCTATAGTCTGCAGAGCTGAATCAAGGATCATGTTTTACTCATCACTAATGAAAAAAGATCAATTTTTTTACCTTCATAGACTGAACAAGCTATTTTTACTGATCCTCTTCTTATCTGCTGGCCATCCACACTGTGCCTGGTGTGTTCTTTTATGAACGCGCGTGCACACACACACACACACACACACACACACACACACACACACACACACAGTTGCACACACACACACACACACACACACACACACACACACACACACACACACACACACACACACACACACACACACGCACGCACGCACGCACTCACGCATGCACAATATATCTTGATTAGTTAGCCTTTTGATGTTGTCTTGCCTTGCCCTTCTCCACTGTTTTCTGTAAAAATCTGTTTCACTGGTATGAGACTACAGTACAGTTAAGTATGGGACTCCCTTATCCACTCATGTTTTATAGTTACATATCAGTTTAGACAAACTGCTGTAGCTTCTCATTGGCAAGCCCTGTACAAAACATGCTAGTCTATTCAATCTCAGACCAAGGCCCTATGTCTTCATAAAAGGCTTATCACCATTCTTTCACAGACATAACATTCTATAGAAACCTTGCCCATGTCTTGTATGCAACCTTAATGCAATTTTCATGCAACACAGGAGGACACATATACATTGCCACAGCACCCTATTACTTTCCATTAGAAAATATTTATTTCTGCACAGAGCTTCTGTCTCCCACAAACATTTGTAAACAACTGTGTTGTTACCTCAGACACTAATCCATTTAAGCTTTGTGCATTATTCCTTAGGATGCCAGCTAAAATTTCTCCAATTTTGCAAATGGGCTGTTTATGCTAGCTCTGTCAATATAGCAGGATAAAGCATTGAATGTAACACCAGTGACCTGAGTTTGATACATGGTCATGGCAACTGCTGGAGTAGGAGGAAAACAAATAAGGTGCAGATGCCTGCCCACTTGTTTCTGTGGGGATGGGTGGGGACTGTGGAATTCTTCTCAGAGTATGGCATAAGTTCTGATGAAACTGGGGTGGTACCAGCAATCCGGCCATGCCAAAGTGTTGAGAAGTCTGGGTGTTGAAGGAATTCATCTTCACTGTGTTGGTGGTGCTTTTGCATGTCCTCTCCTGTTTTATGAGCACTGCATGTCAGATGGGACATAGAGCCAATGCATGCCAGCCTTCATCAGTGACCACGTTAGCTCTACAGTCAACTTCCCTTCCAGTTTCATTTTGTTAGCTGGTGATACAGGCTGGTGGGAGATAAGAAATGTTAGTTAAATCTGATTACAATATGTGGGAAATGGGGAAATACAGGCTCAACAGAAAGCCGTTCTGACACTAAAAATAGGTCTGACCCACTAATTAAAAAAAAAAACTGTCAGCAAAATATATTATTTATAAAATAAACAAATAAAAATAAAAAGGGACTATAGAAATCTATTCCATGTCTAACTGATGTCATCTCATTTTGTTAAAGATATCTAAGTCTATAGCATCTACAACATTTTGATGTGTACCGCCTATCAGAGTATTGCAAAATATAAAGTTAAATATTTTTGTGGCAATTTATTTTATTTAAGTCATTGTGGCTTTATTATTTTCCATTCCCTTTTATAGCTGCTTTTCATTTGTGGGGGTTCTGTAAATGAACCCCTTATGATGCTCAAAACTGCTACCAAACAATTAGGCTAAGTGTTTTAAAAGTATAATTGGATATACAAAAGGAAAAAGGTACTTACTTTGACTGTAGGCTGTGCCTGCTAAGGCAAGGCAAATGAATATGCAGAGAAATGCCATTGTACTTCTAGATAGCAGTTTGTGGTGAAAACGTGATTCTTATACTGTAAGATATGAAGGTTAGATTGCCTAATGTGCCATTAAGAGATTAATAAGTAACTGGTAGTCAATACTCTTGTTTGTTTTTCCTAGTAAATAGCAGTGAAAATTTATCATCTTGTAATTTTGTCACATACACCTGTCCATTTTTTTATCAATGTGCATTTTAAATCAAATATTGAGCAAAGAACATACCAATAAATATTTTTCTATGCAGCAACCACCTTTAAAGCTATTTCTTTTAGGTGTGATTCTTAATATAATTACAGAATATATAGTAGTTAGTTAATTGCATGCAACAATGCAAATTATACAGTTTTCTTCCATGCAACTGTATTGCAATTGCTTGTCATCAGAACTAAAACTACTCCCATGTGTGCTGTTACTTACTAAAATTGGATTATTTAATAAATCAGATAAATGCAATGCTGGTAATCAAGTGCCTTTAAATGATTCTAGTGCAAGTTTATTGATAATACTCTCAATTTACAAAAATGTAAATGAATCTATACACTCCAACCACCATGTCTATTCTACCAGCCTGATAGCACAACTGTTGTTACGGGCCAGCCTTTATTTTCTTGATAACACTATAAATTTGTAAATAGTATCATTAGTCTCAATGTTTCTGACTAAGGCAGAACAATCAATGATACTAGTATCAACCCAGGAGTCTGATTAATCAAAATTCACATGTCATATGATTGTAGAATTAGTGGCCAGGCAGAAAAGGACTTGACAACCAATCAGTATTGTAGAAGAAGCCAATATTTACTGGTAATACTAGTGACCACATTCAGATAACAGCTTTGGTTCTGGAGTTCTAGCTTAGGGCAGTGCACAGATCCTTTGTCATAGCCATTAGCACTTATATGTAGATCATAGAACATGCCTGTGGCTAACCCTGTCATTTCTGAACAGAAAGTAGTACATGACATATTCGAAGAAGGAGTGAGCTACCAACTGCATGCATGTGCCAGTTTTTTATTGATACCATTGTGTACCACAATGTGAATGAAATCAGCCATATTATAACAAAAAGTTTCTACTCTATCAATTGAAACCTAATATTTCTGCCATTAAACACTAACAGCTGTGTGGCAATGCTTGAACGTGGTGGGCAATTTGTAAGGCCTGACTACTTAAGGTCAGTAGGCTTTTTGCAGAATAATATAAATAAAGAGCTTGACAAAAGTATGTATTTGATATCTAATGCATGGGCAGTGATGGCTGATGTCAAATGGCAAAGCTGTCTTCTGATACTTGTGTTGTTAGCAGATGTGGCATTCAAATCTTTAAAGATTCTGAAAGGTGAAGGAGTTTTGTGTGCTGTGCCAAAGTATATTTTTTGTTACAATGAGCCGCCTTAGGCACTCTAGTGGCAACCTCCATTTATACAAATGCATATTTGCTCTCCAAATCTTTTAATAAATATCTCACTTAAGCAAAACAGATCCTAGAAAAATAAGTGATTAAGATGATTTTTGGAGAGTGGTCAGAAATGCACAATATTAGTATTGTGAATTTGTTTAAAAAGGCTTTCATGTTTGCCATGAAACTAAATGCAAGAATGTAATTGTTTCTCATGATTATTTTATGACATAAGTAACAACTGTGATGCAACTTCAGTTTGTTGCCCCTAATAAATGAATGGAGAACATGCCTAACTAGATTAGAACCTATGTGATTTGTTTCTAATGAATCCAATGCATAATTAGTTGGGAGTTGTTAACGTACCTTTTACAAGGGCATTATGGGAATTCTAAATGCTGCTAGTGTGCAGCAACATTTTGGAAAGTCCCATACAGGTACCTTATAAGGACCACTGGTTTCTCAGGAGGTGCACACTGGCTGTTCATGTCTGGCAGATGGAAGTTTTAAAGATCATTTGTGAAATTCATGTGATTTACCTTTGACAGTTTTAGAAGATAAATGATATATGTGAATTCTATATCTGCTCTGCTATGCTTTTACATTATTCCATTTATATGCATTAGGGATTCTGAATTTTCAGACTGTAATATCATGACTGTTTTGTGAGTTGCAGCTCCATAAAACATCACTTATCCAAATGATATGCCAAAACCAAGGTAAAATATGGTTAATGTTATTATGAATAATTTGAAATTTTCCAGAATCCCCATGGAGAAGCAATCAAGTATTATAAGCTTGATATCTTGAACATAGTGTACAATAGTGCTCAAAAACATAAAACAATGGGGCAACAGAGAGTAAAGAACAAAGCACCACTAAGTTGGATAATTCACTAGTAAAAGCTGAATCATGTTTTATGTGTGAACTTATTCAAAGTGGAAGCAATCAAACATTTTACACCTACTTTCCTAAAAGCAGTGCAAGCTGTCAGTCATCAGGCCATATTAGTCATTGGTCAAGTTTTCAATACATTGTTAACGGTACCTACAAAACAAAATTGCTTCCACAATGCCCTTCTACAGGACCACTTAGCATTTCATATATTATGACATTAATGTATACTGTTTGCTTTTTTTATATTAAATGTATTTATATCAATGTTTTCAGTACTGGCATAGTCCTGAACTGTACTGTAGTTTACTTTTAGCTTTCAGTTACTGGAAAGTGGCTGGACTTTATGCATGAAATATTCATCAATTACTTGACTATTTGTGGAATGGAAAGTTCTGTTTTTCATTTTTGGTTATGTGTGTCTCAGTGCTATTAACTGATCTCAAAGTATTTAATTATAATGTTACTGATGTCTGTCAGACTGCTGCTTATATATCATTTCAATGTACAATGCAACACACTCATAACACACAGCAATACAAATCACAGCATGCCTCTAAGAACATGCTGTTTTACAGTAAAATATGATAATATTCCTTTCAGTTTTATTGCTGTGATACCATTGTTTGATAGTAGAATGTGTAGGAAGAACTTGAAATTGTGGGAAAGAATATAAAATGGTATTGGTGGAAAGTCTAGGAGCGTGGTGTTACAAGTCCAATTTTCCCAATATTATAAAATGTCAATATTCACTTACCTCTTGAAAGATCAACGATGAGTTATATGTGTCAGTTTACATTCTTATAGTAGACATGAGGCACTCAGCAGCTGGCCTTATACTTCAGATCACATATGTCCAGTAATGTTGATATTAGTAGGTTTCTTTCTTGTCACATGGTTGTCTTTTGTTATACAACATCCGACCACATTATCTACCTCATGCATGCAGAAGTGACTGTGCTAATAGAATTGCATTTTGGGTGGGTAGATAGAGGCAGAATGCTAAAACACACTCCATGCTTCATACTGTCCACCACACATGGACTTGGGAAGAGTGAAATAGAAGGCTTTCCTGCCTTACAGTACTCTGAACTATAAGAAATTCTTCTTGGCAAGGTTGACAATTCTTTTAGGTTTATGATCTTTACAGCTTGTAATAGGTACAAGTCCCATGTCCTTGTCTGTTGCACTAACTTACTAGAATGCTCTACATATCATGCATTTGAGAAATGCACTAATGAATGTGGCACATCTACTTGAGTACCATGGTACAGGCTTAAAAGGTAAGGAGAATGTATGTGGGAGGCAAGGCCTCCATAAACATATGCAGGGGACTTTGATATAACAGCTCTGACATTGCACAACTTTTTGATAAGTTATAAATGATGTTGTTTGGATTCCATTTTCATGATTGGATGTAAATTATTCAGTCTGATTGAAATGAGACTTGAACAAACCAATGTAAACCATATCACTACATCTTCATTAGTCATATGACTTAGTCAACACGGAAAGACACCTGAAACCAATTCATTTAGAAGGAAAATCTATTGTAAACAGATTAGCAGAAGTAATGCAACTTGGAGTTAAGATGCAGTTAAAGTCAATATCCACTGTATAAATGACATAAGAAAAGTACCATGCTTTAGTATAACCATATTAAATGTGTAAATACATTTGTCCATTATAATTGTTAATTTCTGACTTGCATTGCCTTGGGACAGTAACGTTAAAATGTCAGGATTTGAATTGTCCTGGAATATTGGAAGCCAAATAGCTAAAGTCTGGACTTACATATATTAAGTGCCATTTCTCAGAATATACCCTTTTCTTTGAGGTGTGACAATCTTGGACTTGGGACATATAAGTATGTGGAGTGTTGGGGTGGCTTGCTCCACTGCAAAAAAACAAGTTTAAAGGAAAAGAATGATGTTTGATAGCTGCTGTTGTCCTGTATTTTCTAACTTTTTTTGTATTTTAAGTGACAACAATTAATGTTTCGATAGCGAACTAACTCAGGAATCGGTTGTGGCAGAACTTTTTCCTTTGTTTTAGCCTTTTAACCTAGCTTATTAATAATGAACAAATCCTTGGATTAAGCTTAGATATAATGTCTATTTTAGCAAAGAGACTGGGGATAACAATAAATGCACATAGCTCCTACATTAACAATAGTCTAGCATACTAGCTTCATTTTAATGCTGGCTTGTAGTCCTTACTACATCTCTGCCTCTAAGACTCTTGTTGTGAGCTTAACTATAACTTGAATTCACATTGATCTGTTAAATACTGTGAAATGAAAATGCTAAGATCCAGTTTAAATGAACCTCATAGGATATTTTTGTGCAACCCCATGTAGGGGGATACCCCACACTCCCAAATGTTACATAGACCAACTCTGTGTATACATAACATTGGGGAAAGTGTAAACTCTGCTACAGTTGAAACTGGCTTTTAGAAAAATTACATTTCAGTACTGGCAGTTGTTGAATGTATTTTTATACAACTCTCTGAATCCCATATAACTCTAAGCCTAACCATAAGATAAAATGTATGCATGTATGTATCAATAACACTTGCCCTATATGACTTTTCTAATCTAATTGAAATATAGCTATAATTTTAACTAGCAATGCGACTTATACCCAGATATCATCTGTTACCCAAACTGTAAATCCATTCATAAGGTAATATCTGGTCATATTTCTAAAGCTAACTATATTCCTAATTGTCAAAAAGTCTATGTGAAAGACCTAGGCCTCAATAGAATTCTAACAATAAGTTTATCTCCATCTGTGACTCTATGTAATTACATGTCATCTTTAGATTTGCTGAGAAATTATGAATTTTCTTCCCAATTTGTCATTTTTGAGATGCTGCAAAAGTAAGGTATGTTAAAGTATAACACTGAATGTCATTACCTGTGACAACTGAAAATGTATTGTGTGCCATACCAAACCCAACAAAAGTTACATGTATATTATACTTCTAGTAACAGAAATTAATTGATTGTTATCTTAATATCATCAAAAATCACAATCTGAATTTTACACATCCAGTGCAAAAGAAACCGAACAGGAACAAACATCAAGACTGTTAAGATGTAATGGGAAGTTAACACTGGCTACCTTTAATGGAATCTCTTAAGAAAATGCAAAACGCATGAGCACTATATCATCAGCTTAGCAAGATGTTATAATTCCAATCCATTAACCTGCAAACCATAATATTTGATGGAAAATGTCTTGTTCCCTAGTGCACAATTTGCAAATCTGTACTTACCAAGGGCAACTTGGTGAAACACAAAAATTACATCATGCCAGTTTATAATATGATAAAAATAAACAGTGAAATACACAGCTAAAGCTGATTAATAATAGTAAATATACACAGCCAATGATGAGCAAATATGTAAATATATCAAATAGACATACTAAACTCAGAAATATTTAATGAAAGGAAGAGTAAGCTATCATCAGGGCCAATAATGATTGGTTCTCAGGCACATTTTCAGAGTATATATATATATATATATATATATATATATATATATATATATATATATATAAAATCAGTATTTTATGTTCTAAAACACATTTCTATGAAATGCTTTAAATATATAAATATTATTTGATTTTTAACGTGGTTACTAGCCTCTAACTATAAGTTCAACTTGGCACCAGTAATCATGCATTTATACCTTATTGCTGAGGTTTCTCCTCTTTCATTTAAAGAGATAGCCTCTAATACCAAAAATTTAAACTGATCTGCATGGTTGCTACTTGCTATATGTCAATGTAATGCATTACTCTCTCTCTATCTCTCCTTTTTTTCCAGATAACAGTAGAGATAACTCAGTCCACATACCAAGCCTACTATCAATTACATAACCTGTCAAAAACTGCTCATAGTCTGACAAGAAAATCAAAACCACTTTTGTTCACTACAAGATTCCCATATCTCCAACATAAAAATGTTTTACCATCTATTAAACTAATTTGATCAGGTAAAGTCTCTCACCCTAAGTCCTTACCTGACATGACAGATGATGAAATAGCTCATAATGTAAACTCCCAGTTTATTAATTCTGTTGCATTCCTGCTGAAGAGCCAACTAAGCCAGCCTACTTCATCAACTTCATTAGATTCTACCTCAAATGTGTCTTTCCTTTTTCAGCATTTCCAGCCAAAACCATACAGCATTTACTCAGTGAATTGAAACGTATTGCTCTAGCAGGCAATCGTCTCCCTGCTGAACTACTAAAGACTGTTGCAGAAATTCTGTCATACCAAGTATCTATAGTAATTCAAGTTTGGCACCCATATTTGACATTTTATATAAAAAAACTAGTCCTCCTTTAAAAAGCTTCACAGTACATAACTGAGAATTTCTATAAACATACTACAACAACAACAACAAGCTATATTTTACCTTTCACTTTGCTTACTATACATATCAGCTGTCATCTTAAACGTTCACTCAACTCAATTGAATATATTGGAACAGTGGTACAACAAAATAGCCAAATTTGCCACAGAAAGTGAACAATAAAATCCACCACTGCCTGACCCTAAAAAAGTAAAAAAAGATGGAATTCCCAAGCTTTCTTTCCTACTCCCAACTCAAGCTTGCACACAATGTTCTTCAACACACAGATAAATGTCCGGCTATTGCACTCCATCTAGGCCTCTCCACTCCAAAGATACCTTCCTTGTCACAATCATAAAATCACATAAAATATATGGTGACTTCTTAGCATCCACCTACCTCTTGAAATATTTTCCTACATCACTTTGACAAATGGGCTCAAAATACTTTAAAGGTAAACTGAAGCCCCACCTACTAAATACCTGGTTTTGCAACTGTGGATGTTTCTCTGGCTAACATACTCAACTATTTCTCTTTCTTCCCCATCATTACATTTTGTCACCCTCCCTTAACTTAGCTATGCTCTCACTTACTTTTCCTCATCACCTACCTTCTTCAACAATGTTTGCCTTCAATATTCTGTTGTTATGCATACTATTATTTGTACCTTTTGAACATTTTAAAACTTTTATGTAAACTCATTGTAATGTTTATCTTTTTCATGGATCTTTTAACTCTGGGCTTTCAATGAAAATGAGTCTTGCATGGCCTAGTCAGACTTTCTAAGTAAACAAAAGCAAACTTTACTGTTTTCTTAAAAAGACAGACATCTAGCCATTAAAGCAAATATGCAATAGTAGATGTACAGTAATTATATTAACTGCTCAGTGCATGATATCACTTTTATCTTTCTATCTACACAGAAGAACTTAAAATACACAAATGTGGTCTGCTCTGTCAACATATTCTAGTGTATAAAACAAATGGTCAACAGGTGTGCAAGGTAGACAAGCCCTGGGATCAGGAATATGCCCTTTTCATGAGGATTGTGCAATCTTAGAGCTAGTATATATAACTAGTAGGGGGTGTAGAGGTCCATTGGTGCATGGCCCCTGGAACAAAGAGTGCTTAACTTTTGCCTTTTGCATGATCTGACATTATGCTTGGAGGATGTGAAATGCAGTGTCAAGTTTTATCATGTTGATATGTGGACTTTGGTAATTTAAGTACTCCTCTCTCCCTCTCTCTTAATAGATATATATATATATATATATATATATATATATATATATATATATATATATATATATATATAAAACCAATATCTGGTACAAACAGCATATGTTAAAAAATAGATAACAGGGCTAACTGTATATCATCATCTTAATGGAGTACAATGTGTCTAAACTATCCCCGGGATTCACTAATCTTCCAAATGACCATTTAAGAGCAGCACGGCAACACACCATGCATAGTAATGAAGGCGGGCTGCCTCTGCTCCTAAACAGACACAGAGCATGGACGAGTGTAGGGGGTGTGTCTGAGAGTAGAGTTCTCACAATACACACTCCTCTGCACTCAAGAAGTGCCATATGGCAATTACAATGAGCGAGAACGCTCATAGGAGGTTGCATACCTTCCAACTGTACAAATCTTCACAGAATGTCTAGATTTGTTGCCCATACAGTTGGCCTGTACCCCATTTGTCCAGGGAAATCACTGGGATGATTTCAGGATTTAAGTCATTAAATAATGGCATACATTTGAGTCTCAGACACCAAATCTGTCAGAAGCATGTTATTTTAAAACAAATCCTGCTACTCTAGCAACTTACCTAATTTATAAGAACAATATTTAAAATATATCCCAAGTTGTACCTCAGTTTTTCAAGCTTTGCCCAGATATTTTGCATGAAAAGGTTAGGAGGTATGGGGGGTTGCTATGATGTCTGCCAAATGTGCAGATGCAAGCAATAATCCACAGCAATAAGTGAAATCCGTCCCTTCCTAGAGAAAATAACAGTAGAAAATTTTTTTATCAAACAAATTAAATTTAACCATAGGTGCTCGGGTTTGCCCATTGCTTAACTATGCATACTATAGCTTAAATAGCATAAGAAAATAAATAGCAAGATACATTCAGTTGAAGCAGTACTGCAATAATTTAGTGGTCAGAGTGCTTGCTTTGTGAGCAGTCTTCCTGGTTCGATCCTCACTGTAGAAAATTCCATTTTCCATGCGAAAGCAATGTATAAACATTTTTTTACTGTATAACCTACTAAATAACATATATTTGTGAATTGGAGTACTGCATTAAGTGCAGATGTGAGGTGTCATTGTATTAATGTGGTAAAATCTGCAGATAAGCACAAGTGCCCATACAGTATAAGTATACATGAATCAGGGGTACTAAATAAAGTTATAATGTGTAATGAATGATAAATCCATAGAGTGTCCAAATCTACCACTTTCCCAAGACCCATGCTTCATTTCTTTCTAAATTAGTGTGGGGGTAAGTGGGAGTAAGCACTTTTAAGCAGTAGTGAGTGGGTTTAAGCCTTTTTGCAAGGGGATAAGTAATGCGCGCACAGGTTAAGCAATTTTGAAGCTAACTCTCTGTAAGTATATTTAACTGGAAGTTAGCATTGCTTACCATCACGCAAACCAGTGCAAACCCACTTACACCTGCTTAAAAGTGCCTTAATCACTCTGTATGCAACAGCCCCTGTTCTGCCCAGCAACAACATAAACAGGCCTTGCAGGTCTTGAACCCAGGACCTTGTACACTATAGTCACAGCAGATAATCAGTAAGCTATCATGGCTGTGCATAAAATTGAGGTATACCCAAATAGATCCTCACTATAGTAAAATCACAATTTGCATGTGAAAGGAATCTACAAACAGTTTTATGTTGTATATCCTACTATATAACATATATATGTGAACTGGAGTACTGCATTAAGTCCAGATTTGAGGTGTCATTGTAATAAAGTGGTGTAATCCTCCATAAACACAAGTACCCCATACAGTGTACTTCTAAAGCCGCGGTGGTACAGCGGTAGCATTGCTGCCTCACAGCAAGAGGTTCTCCTGTTCGATTCACGGCTGGAGTGCCTTCTGTGTGGAGTCTGCATGTCCTCCCTGAGGTCGAGTGGCCTCCGAAAGACATGCGTGAATTGGCATGCCTTCGCTGAAGGTTGGGTGTCAGGCTGGCAACTTGGCACCATAAAAAAAAATCTACTGCCAATCATTAGCGGACCGGAGTTCCGCTGTGGCGACCCCTAACCTGGAAAAGACAAACAACAACCCCATACAGTGTACGTACACATGACTCATGGATACCAAACAAATATATAACATGTAATGAATGATAAATCAATGTCAAACAGCAAATAGTGTTCAAATTTAAATAGCTAGCTAGCTCAGCTAAATAGATTTGCCTATTGGTATGCACCTTTAAGCAATGCCAACATTAAGTAAGCAGGTTTGTCCATAGCTTAGCATTTTCAAAACTGTCCAATCATGGCAAAGTGCAGGAAACCGGCCCTGTTTAAACTCCACAAGCAGGAATACATCTCATAACTGGTTGCAGCTTCTTCCTGTAGGCGCTATATCTGGTGTTGGAGAAGGATCACGCTTCCAAGTGCAGCGCTAAGGCATCCAGGAGTCCAAAGTCATGGCAGGAATCCTTGTAAAAGACCATGAAGAGAGACTGCTGCAGAGCCAGTACCAGGGTTCCCAATATGAAGTGGAAGCCTGGGACCGTCTTGCCAGTGACCTCACTAGTGCCACTGGCATCCCTTGAACTGGTGAGCAGGTCAGGCATCACTATGCTGACCTGAAACAGAGGAAGAGGAAGCTCTTGGATCAGTGGATCCAAGAAGCTAGGCAGATGGGTGATGTCCCAACCGTGTGTAAGTATCATTCTACTACCTGTTTAATAATTGCAAGCTAATGTATATTATGGATGGGTATGGCTAAATATTCCTCTTATGTCTTTGACAGTGGCAGCAAAGTAGGCTGTGAATCAGGAAGCCCATGTCTGTAGGCTGCACTCTAGGAAACCCTGTATAAGAGTGCTGTAATTAAAAGGTCAGATTGTAAAACCAGGGAGACTTATAGACAGAAATCAGAGAAGCAATACACAGCAATATCTATATCGCACACTCAACTGTGATGTAGTCTGTTTTATTTTTAGCAGACACAGTCATGGTTCGAATCCTGGGAGTGGTAGTAAGCTGTATGCAGAATCACACCCCTCAACTCTACAGATTTGTCCAGAATGTCCAGATAATTGGCCTATATCCACTGCCTGTTACCCTGTCCCCCTGGCAAATCAGTGTGATGATCTCTGACATTTAGGCAGCATTTAATGACATATAACTGACTATCAGAACTATAAATATTCAGAAAATGTATATGAAAACAAACCTGTCATTGTAGCAACTCACCAAAGGTTTATGAGGGCAATAGTCAAAATATGTCCCAGTTTCACCTGCATGTTGTCAAGACTTGCCCAGAGTGTGTGCAATAAGAGGTTGAGAGGTACGTGCATAACATCAGCCTGGAATCTGAGACTATGCATAGAAACAGTCAGGAAGTGTTAACAAACAATACCTCTACCAGTATACCAGGTAAGAGGTGTATACTGCGGGTAAAACACAGTTCACATATATAGTTGTCTACAACCATGCCACTGTCCAAACTAAGGCCATAGGGTAGTGTAATAATACCTGTAAGGTACAGATTACAGCACTGACTAAGAGAGTATTGAGAACTAAAGGGATATACATGCAAATTGACATCTTTCTCCCCCCACCATATCTGGAACAATAATCTAAATACACAACTAAATGGGTACGTGTACAATTAAATCTACTGTTGGGACATATGTCCTATTCCTTGATAAATATTGAAATGTGTTCCTATGCATGTGCCATGTTGAAATACTCCCACATTGGTGGTATGCTGCCATCAATGTACCTGCATGCTGTTGTAATGGCCACTGTGGTTCTATATATGCATGTGTTCTGTTTGCTATGCAACTGTTCCATATCAGGTGTTTTGGGTTAAAGGGAATATCTATGCATGCTGTTATACCTAATCCTGGAATGCGTTGACTGTTACTATTTTAAAATTGGAGATCAGCTACACCATCTTGAGGGCCGCGTGGCACATTTAGAGGGTCAGCCTGCCCATCTTACCCAGCCCCCAGCACAGTCACCTTTGGGGCCATGAAGGTGCAGTGGTGACTGCCCATGGGCGGGGACCTCAGTCCCACTGTTTCCATCTGGGGGCTCATGGGCTTCCGACTTCCAAACACCCCTCCCCATCCAAGGTGTTTACCCCCCACATGTGTCATATACTGCCCCTGTATGCTGTCTTGTCTGTCTTGTCTGTCATCCTACCCAACCTACCTCCCCAAATATACCTACTATCCCTCCCCAACATCCCACTCTCACCTTAAAAAAAAGGACAATCTGTTCCCCCCAAAAAATCTCGCCCCATACATAGCTGTCCATTTCTCACACATGCCCACTGGACACATATAATCTGGTCTAATTGGCTTCACAACATATTATTTTTGTCCTCACCCCCCCTCTCAGGGGTATGAGTGTCCAAATCTACCTCCAAATCAGTGTATATGCACAGCTTTTGCTGTAGAAGAAATGGGCAGCTATGGACCTTTCCAAAACCCGTCCTGCACATCCCTAACTATTTTCCCCTAGTGTATTTCCCTCTTTGTGCCCCTTCTTCACCACTTTTCTATCAACCCTTTTTCTTTTTTTTTTATAGAAATTAGCGTCGGGGTAAGCGGGAGTAAGCACTTTTAAGCAGAAGTAAGTGGGTTTAATTCTGTTTGCACAGGGGTATGCAATGCCTACACAGGTTAAGCAATTTAGAAGCTGAGTATAAGAAACTGTAACTGGAAGTTAGCATTGCTTACCATTGAGCAAACCCGCGCAAACACACTTGCAACTGCTTAAAAGTGCCTCAATCACTCTGTATCCAACAGCCCTTGTTCTGCCCAGCAACAAAATAAACAGCCTTTGCAAGTCTCAAACCCAGGACCTTACACACCATAGCTATGTGAGATATATATGATGCTGATGTTTTTACAAACATATCATCCAGCACAGTCATTCAACAGTACAGGAAATGTATTTATATATGTAGATGTATGGTTGTGTGTGTGTGTGTGTGTGTGTGTGTGTGTGTGTGTGTGTGTGTGTGTGTGTGTATATATATATATATATATATATATATATATATATGTCTACATATATGTCTATATATATATACATATATATATATATATATATATATATATATACATATAGATATATATATATATATATGTCTATATATATGTATATATATATATATATATATATATATATATATATATATATATATATATCTGTATATACATATATATGTCTATAGATATATAAGAGAACACAACAAATACATATATGACCAAAGGCACCGTTAATGGGGGTGAAGGGGCCCAGTCTAAGTACCTCTTGT